>NW_022437016.1:1226825-1482894 GCF_009761245.1 Sapajus apella
TTTTGCAGTTTTTAGTAGAGACGGGGTTTCACCATGTTGACCAGGATGGTCTCCATCTCTTGACCTCGTGATCCACCCACCTCAACCTCCCAAAGTGCTGGGATTACAGGCGTGAGCCACCGCGCCCGGCCAGTTATTTTTCTTTAAAACGTTCTCCAGATTGTTACGACTTTTTGATCAAGTTTTACAGCTCTTGAAAAGTTTATTTTGTCAAATTTTTAATGTTCTTTTTTGCTTTTATGAAGTAGATTTTCAGAAGTCTTTACCCCAGCTTTCAGAAAGTGTTCCTTCTCTAATTATCTCTATCTCTCTGGCTACTCTTGGGAGGTTTAAAGGCTTTTCTTTTTAATATGTATGGCCCATTGCTGGTTTTGTTCTTGCTGTTGTTGTTGTTAGAGTTCTATGTTAGATGCTCTTCCGTGCTCTCTCACCTTTAATCAGGTCCTTGGATGTCCTGATTCACTGCTATGGCTTCTGTTAGCGTCTTTGTGATGGAGACTTCTCATCTGTAACTCCAGCACATGTGCTTCTCCTGAACTCCACACTCCTTTATCGAAGTGTCTATGGATATCTCTTGAAGGACCCATAGGCATCTCAAACCCAATCTGTTCAAAACTAAATGCACCATTGACTTTTTCCTCCTACCCCATATCTGCCATTTTGATGTCTCTTATTACATTTCATGGTACTACTATATACATGGTCAAAAAAACAACCAACAGTAACCCTTCATACTTCCTTTCTCTATCCCATACAGCAGCTCAAATGGTTGTTTTATCTGATCATCAAATTTTCCTGCATTTTGATAACATTACTTTCCATTTCTTGGCCATTTGCTACATTTAGAAGGGAATTAAAATGCTTTAATGAAATCTACAAAGAACTTCAAGATTTGGATTCTGTCATGCTCTCCAGGATCCTGTTTTTATACTCTGCCAGCCACCTTGAATTTTCATTTTTATATTTACCTTATCTTTAGTATTTGCTGTCCCGAGAGAAATCTCTGTGTGCTTGTATAAGTGCTCATAGATTTTTGCTTCTGCTGCCTTGAATTGGATTCTGCTACTTGCAACCAAAGTATCCTAAATAACAACGTAAACTTCACAGCATAACTACAGCATTAGTTATCTTACTTTACCCATTATTCTAATTTTTTGCAGTAATATATCTACCCTTAGCTGAGCTGATGAGGCTGTTTTCATATCCAGTGTGGTCCAGACTCTTCCAGTCTGTTTTCTTGTTATGTTCTTAACAGAACGCATCAGCAAACTCTCTCCTCACAACTTGTATTATGCCAGGAGATCAGCCCTACCCATCAATTTAGTCTCTGAAATTTAGTTGCTATCTCTCTCTCATTTTTTCTTTCTCTTCTCAGACAAAATCCTCCTTCTATGAGGAAGAAAGGAACATGGTGTGTTTACTAGCTAAAATTTACAACTAGTATATGACCTGTTATTGCCCTAGCAGCAAAACCCTATTGGACACTTTTCTCTTTTCTGTATCCAGTATATGTGGATTACGTAACCCCTTTGCAAAGTGTAAAATGGCACACACTGGTTATTATGAATTCTAACTGCAGGGAGGCAGATTTCGGTTTGGGGATTGTTATTTGTCTAAATTCATGTTTATTGATTATGGGGGCAATTTAAGATACAAGTTGGTCCTTGGCTCTGACAAGCGTGCGTTGCAGATCTGTTTCCTCTTACTGGGTTCATGACTTTGAGATAGTGTTTTCACCACTCCATCTCACTTTGTTTCTTTCCTTTCTTAAAATTTATAAAATCTGGTAAAGTCCATCAAAACTTGAGGATTGTTAGGAGAATTAACTATGTAAATGGACATAAAAAGCCTAATACGGGATCTTGTCAGTGATAGCCATTCAATAGATGACAGCTTAGCTTATTGTCATCAGCATGATCATTCACTATGCAACCTCTGCTTTTAACAGATTTCAGCCTGTAATCTTTTGTTTCTCCTTTCTAATCCTGCACTTCCTCTGACTGTTCCATTTTGGTTCTGAGGAAGGAGGCTGCTTCTGTCTGAATCTGGCAGATCCTGAAAATCTCTGCTTGGCTTTGTCAGACAAGTTCAGGCATGTACAGACATGTCCATGAATTTCTCAGAAGGTTGACTCTGCCAAAGCCAGAACACCACTCCCCTGCTTCCCACTGAGTCCTGCGCTCCAAGCTGTTGGACATAAGTTTGTGCTTTCAAAACTTCAGTATTTACACGGAGTCTATGACTCCGATTTACCCTGTGTCCAGCTGCTGATACTTATCTCGAAATTTCTAAGGGCAAGGCTGCAATCAAAGCATCAGGGCACAGAAATGAACAAATAAAGATGTTTGGGGACTGCCTGCTTTTCTCATGCGATTTGCACATTTTTCTTGGCTTGTGTAATCTGAGGAGGCTGGGACCATGGGCCCCTTCATTCCCTGGCCCAGTGGCAGCACATGGCAATGTTACAAATACAGGAGCTGGACATTCAGGGGGGGCCTCACCCCTGCTAGGAAAGCATCCACCTCTGTGCCTCCCAGACAGCGTTGACGCATTCAGACGAGCTGGACAAAGAACGTACAGTCTACATTCCCTGGCCTTTGAAGGGAAGATGTTGCAATGTACAAGCAGTTGAAGTGTTTTGCCTAATTCATCAAAACATTCACATTTGCTAGTAATACAATGCATCTATGATGAGAAGGACTCAGGGGAAAGCACTGTGGATTAAGGGTAAAATGGCTCATGTCTCCTAATTTCTACCATTCGGCTAAGCTTTGAAGCAGCCTCCCTTCATTCATGAAAGTGTTGCAGGGTTGTTAAAAATGCATGAGCTTTGGTACCAGATGGCTCTGTGGTTCAGACCTGCTAGCTGTGGGATCTTGGGCAACATACCCTTTCTAAAGCCTCTGCTCTCATCTGGAAAGTAAGGGCAGTAAAACTAAACTCTTAGAGCTTTTACAAGGATTCTTTGAGATGATATATATTGCTTAGCAGGGTAACAGACACAGTAAGTGCTATAAATGAACTTTTATCATTCATCTACTTTTTAAGTGTCTACCGTGTGCCAGGCACTCAGCCACACACTTAGCACTTCCTTGCACCTCCATTTGGTTGGACATTGCAATGGGAGTTGAGAGACAAGGAGAAGTGTATTTTGAAAGAGGCAAAGAAGAAACTGACTTTAGTCCCAGTATCACATAAAACTAATCCATATGGCCTTGAGCAAGAGATGTTTCTCTAGACCTCAGTTACTTCAGCTGAAAAGCAAAGTGATCATTTCTGCCCTATGAGCCAATGGGAAGGCATAATAATTATTATTACAATATAATAGATGGCATTAATCTAGAGCTTATTTGCTTCTCATCACTTTCTAAGCATTTTACATGTACTGATTTATTTACTCTTCACAAGTACCCTGGGAGAATTGTTACATAGATTCAACCAACAAAGGGATTAAGGGACAAAGAAGTTAAATGATTTGTTCATAGATAGTAACCAGAAATCAGTTAGTCTGGCTCCAGAATTTTTTCCCCCAATCATCACACTTTGTACTTGGTGGACAGTAAAACCTTGTATAAATATGAAGGTTTTTACTATGCCAGAAAATTCTACCTAAAAAGCTAGTATTTTGATCTAATCATTGTAGGCTCCAATGTGGTTATTTTTAAGAGAACTGAAGCAATTTCTCTATGATGAATTTTATTCAGGATTTTAATATACAAATTTTCAAACAAGCAGTATAGTTTAAGTATTTTTATAGTAAACATACATACTACTCAGGTTCTATAATTAACATTTTACTATTAAAATAATTATCTTATCACATATCTCTCTCTAGATCTTTCCCCATCTCTCCCCATCAATCCATCTTATATGTGACACATTTAAAACTAAGTTGGCAGGCACCACTCTGTTTCACCCAATTATCCAGTATGAATGTCATTAATTAGAATTAATTATAATTTAATCTACTTTATGATCCATTTTGTCCTTTTCCGAAATGAATTTTAGGTTTCATATCTGGAATGAAGAGTCATGAATCTCAGGAAATACTTTAACAACAAACCATGGGAGAGTCTACTTTTAATATTGTCACTTCATTAACATTGTCATTATCGTTACTATTGTAGCTGATGTTCACACCTGATTTCTCAATCCTAAGAGCCCGTCTTCTATTCAGCTGCTGTTTTTCCTGTTCAGACCTTCCATTGCATCCCCAGACATAATGACTCCTGCTCAATTTTTCCCACTTCCACCCTCACCCTCTTGTGCCCAAACTCAACCACAGTCTGCTCTCTGCCAGACCTCCATATATCCAGTGGGATTCCAATGCTGCCACAGAATTCCACATGATACCCAAGTATCTGACTGATCCAGCCAATTATTACAATAGCACCTTATATTTGGTTGGTGCTGGACCATTATTTCATTCAGTAAGTATTTATCAAGAGCCTATTTAACCAGGTGACCAGGAAAGGGCAAAGAGGGAGCTGGGAACATTGAGTAAAGAAAGAATTAGATCAACTAACTCACATGTATTACATAACTTCTATGTATACAACATTGCCAACAAGGAGTTATAGTCAGTCGGGGTGGGAGGGAACAAATGCAGATGAAACAATTGGAGACCAGCTATAGAGAGAGAAACAACCAAAATTTCTATGTAGTCACGTAGAATGGTTTATGTGCATGTCTGCCAAAGAGATGTACAGTAAAAATGCTTGTAGGATTCTACTTCTGGAGAGAAATGAGACTGTAAATTAATATTGGTTAGATCTAAGGGCATGTCCTAATACAGGCGATAAAAGAGGGGTTTTTTAAAAAAAAATAGAATTATTAAATAAAATGTTTTTGTGAAAAAAAAATTATGTTAGGCAATTGATAAAATGTCTTAGAATATATGAAGAGGCCAGGTGCGGTGGCTCACACCTGTAATCCCAGCAATTTGGGATGCCAAGGCAGGCAGAACCCCTGAGGTCAGAAGTTCGAGACCAGCCTTGCCAACATGGTGAAATCCTGCCATCTCTACTAAAAACACAAAAATTAGCCAAGCTTGGAAGTGCATACCTCTGATCCCAGCTACTCAGGAGGCTGAGGCAGGAGAACCACTTGAACTCGGGAGGTGGAGGTTGCGGTGAGCTGAGATCATGCCATTGAACTCCAGCCTGGGTAAGAGTAAGACTCTGTCATGGAAAAAAAAAAAGAAAAAAAGAAGATGTGAAGAGATTGAGTGAATGAGTCAAAAACTTAAAGCTGGAGCCAGAAGCCACAAGGATGAATTTGATAACATTAGAAAAATGGTTGTGATTCAGAGATAATATCTTTTCTAATATTGTTAGAGCTGAAAGTGTCTGGGCCCTAATCAGACAGAGACGAGTTGTAACATTCTACTTAATTGATGAAGGATCAGTAAACAGAGATTGGAACCCCGTGAAGTGACTAAAGAGGGATCCAACAAGAAGAAGCCAATGATTATAAAGACTGAAAGAACTATCAGTAGCAAATTCAAGAAGTCATATGGAATGAACACAAGTTGGTGTCCTGATTCCGTTGCCGTCTAGGTAAAAGTACTCAAGAGGTATGAGCTCCAGCTTTCTAAGTTATAAAGTAGAACAAAATTTGCTCTTAAAGAATTTTGTATGGGTTGAATGAGATGCTAAACAAAACATGTCTAGCATAGGACCTGGTTCAGTTTGTTTTCTGCACTTGGGTCCTGTCAGCCTAAAAAGTATAGAATTGTGCAAATTTCCACTGAACATCATGAACATTTGTTGTGGCCAGAGTTAACGGATCTGGCCCATGTTCTACATTGCCCTTGAGCATGTGTGGTGACTTTGAGTGATTTTTTTTTTTTTTGAGGCAGAGTCTCGCTTTGTTGCCCAGGCCAGAGTGCAGTGGTGCGACCTTGGCTCACTGCAACCTCCACCTCCTGGGTTCAAGTGATGAGTGAATAATTTTAAAAAAATAAAATAAAAATTCACCTTTTTGGGGCCTATTAGTTATTTAAATTTCTTCCTCAGATAAAAATAATAATAAAAATAAAGCCATCATTTCACCAAGCCTGGACACATAGGTTGATGAATACAGCACAGATTGGGTTTGAGACCCCATTCATCCTCTCAGCCACGACAGCCCTCTCTGTCCATGGCTGCAAGCACATTATTGGGAGAAGAGAGAAATTAGACTATCAGATACACCAAAAAGGGAGTTAGTAGGTACCATCAAAAGAGCCATTTAGAAACGAAGAACCATCTATTTGGGTGACTGGAGTTGACTGAAGGCTTTAGAGAACTTCCAGTGTCTTCTCTTCTCTAGGATTCGAGAGCTAAGACTCTATATTCTATGGTAGCCTCAACCCCACCACATGATACAACCCTTTGTATATAAATAGGGTTACATTAAAGATGATAATCTATATTTTATTTTTTATAACAAAGGATTTTAACTCCAAACATCAACTTGTTAACTCTTTGAAGACTATAAATGCCATATGTAGGCTCACATGAAGCCCATTCACTCCAGGTACTTTATGGTATTTACTGTGTTTTACAGTTACTTCCCCATTTCCCCCTCTTTCATGTTAGATGATGAATCCATTTGGAGAGGAACTCTCAGCACTTCCAAGGACACTACCTTGTCAGGATGCTCCCAGAACTGGTACTTCTAGCTGTTCTGCACTCCCAGGCATCCTCAAAATGCCAAAGTTTGACTGTGTGATACCCCACACTGAGAAGGAGGTTATTTGCATCCATTCAGTGCCATGCTTCTCTTCCTGAATACCAAAGATGCCGTCTTTGTTCTTCCATGCACCACAGAAATCCTGTGTAATTACCTATAACCTCAGTCTCCAGGCTATGACAGGCATGTCATAGGCACACAGTTGTTCTCACCATTCCACTTTCCTCCTTCCCTGAAACCTTCCCCATTCCACCACCTCCAACCATGACAAAACTATGTATATAAATAAACATGTAGCCAGCCAGTTTTCAAACAGGTATGAATCTCAGTGTAAGCCGCAGTTTGGGCTCATATTACTACATATAAATCTATCAGGGGTATCTTTGAAGTCCTTCAGAGGATGCCCAACTGAACTGTGTTTTGGGGATACATTTTAAATGGAAAAGCAGTTGATCCTGCTGTGCAGAAGTACAGTCAAATAAAGATAGGTTTACTTTTTAAACGAAAGTGACTTTTTTTAACAGAATAAAACAGACTCATTTTAAACATTTTTTTAAAAAATTTTTCTTTAGATGTATACTATATCCGACATTTCTCTTAAGATTTTAGATAAACAAAATAAAAGAAGTAAAGATCAAAAGAAAGAGGGAGAAAAGGAAGGAAGGGAGGAAGGAAGGAAGGAGGAGGGAAGGATAGAAGGAAGGAAGGAAGAAGGAAGGAAGAAGGAAGAAGGAAGAAGGAAGGAAGGAAGGAAGGAAGGAAGGAAGGAAGGAAGGAAGGAAAGAAACTGTGGAAAAACTCACAATCCAGACAAGACATCTGCTCAATTTTGGATTGTATCATTCCAGAATTATCTACAACATACTTAACTAGCTTCTAATTTTTAAAGTAAAACCTTTCCAATGTTTTGCTATTTAAAAACATGAACATTCTTATATCTTGCACAAGGTTCATGATTAGCAAACTAGAATACATTTTTAGAAGTGAAATTAGTTTCACACAACCCCACAGCCAATCATTTGGCAATTTTTGCCACCTTCATTCAAAAAGTATATCCCAAATCCCAGTACTGCCCATTATTTCTCCCTCCACTATCCCACTACCTCTCCCCATACTCCATCTCCCAAGTTCATTACCCTAGCCCACTCCTCCCAGTCCACTCCTCTCCCTAGTCCATCTTTCTCTTTCTGGTCCACTTTCTTTAGTCCATTTCACCATTGTCTGTCACCTGAGTCCATCATCCTAATCCATGTCTCCTATCCATCTTTCCTTAGTCCATTTTCACCTCATTCATCACCCTAGTCCCTCACCCTGTTCCATTTTCCCCTAGTCTACCTCTCCCAGACTATCACCCTAGTTTACTTCCCCCTGGTGAGTCCATTTCCCCTTTATCCATCACTCTAGTCCCTCACTCCGTTTCACTTCCTCCTATCACCAACATTGCTTGTTTCCCTGCCTCTACGTGGGTCCTTTAGTTTGTTTTCCACTTAATGGAATGAGAAAAAAAGGAAAATCAGATCATATCAATCTCTTAGAACACTTGGAATCAAATCCCCATCATGGGCTCACAGACCTTCAAAAAACTGTCTAATCTCTACTCCTCCCATTCATCAAGAATTAAAGGGAATAGTTTCAACTTGACCTGCCCATGTTATTTTTATGTTTATTTTCTTAACATTAGCACAAAATAATGTTCAGAAAAGTTCATTAACTAGATTTTCATCTGGTTATGAGCTTTCCTAGAAAATGACTCAAAGTAAATATGATGTAAACTTCAACAGTAAACATATGTTTCTCCATAAGTGAACTCCCTTTTACATATATAACTATTTAGACATAATGTGTGTAAAGGAAGAAATGAAAACCTTAAAAAAAAAAAAAAAAGCCCAAGAAGGTAAAACTTGAGAGACTGTTTGGTATAATAGAAAAATCTTAATCTCTGGAATCAGACCCATTTGAATTCAAATTCTAACACCTAATTGAGTGTTAATTTTAATACTCAATTGAGATTTAGGTGTTAAAAATGTACCTGGTTACTCAATGAGTAAATGATGGTTCTTGAATTTGAATTCAAATAGGTCTGATTCCAGAGATTAAGATTTTTATAATAATCTATAATACAGAAATAATTATCATCTATAATACAGAAATAATTATTATCTATAATACAGAAATAATGATCACTTCTGTTTTTGTGTCCTAGTTAGGATTAAATAAAATACCAGCCATAAAAGCCATCTAGAACTTTATCTGATATGGTCAATAAATAAAGACTGGTTTTATCTACATTCTTATCATATTGGTGACTACAGCTCTTCATTCTAAAACCTTGTAGAGAAAGGACATAGTGGAATAAAGAGCTGTCCTCCAATATGTGAGGTATCATTTTTATGGAACAAAGGGATGCTCTTAGGACAGAACTAAAGTTACTATTTAACAGATCCTGACCATGAGGAAACTTGGTTCTGCCAGGTAGCACTACACAGCAAATAATGGGACTCCCCATAAAGGAGTTTAAAATTGAAGCCCTCAAGAAGAGGCAGGAAAGACAGTCATAGGTAAAATTAGATCCTATATAATGTCACCCCTGAACTGTTACTAATCCTTAAATTTCCTTTATCAGTGCACCTCTATTTTGTTTGATAAAGGCAGATATTTGAAGGAAGAATATTCCCACAGCTTCTCAAGCCATACCTCTCAAACAATCTTCTTCTCCATTGAGATAGAAACTTGGTGTTCATGTGCAATTATGAAAGTTATTAAATGCCAACATTCATTTTTAATATCTCAGCAGTTTGCCAGGAGTATAAAAATGCCAATATTCTGAGAAAATTATTGTTTACAAATATTATTTGGAGCTCCTAAGTCCTTTGGTTATCAGCAGATTATAGTAAAAATAACATCACATCTTGTGTTCTGGTACTCCCTATGTAAGCCCAGTTTCTTCTGCTTTTAACACCTTTCCATCTTCAGTAGTAAAGTCACTGCACTAAGCTGTTCATTAGCTGGAGACGAAAGGAAAGTAGAGGACTTACTGATGTCTTCCCAGTAAATTGTGCAGTTTTGCATGTTTTCCATAACAGCTGGTACATATCTATAGTCTGAGTCCTATAGTAAGACATCATCAGAATTTAGCCTTCTCAGCCAAAACATGTGGTGTAAGAGAAAGAGATGGCTCCAGCCCCTGTGAAACTCTTGCTCACTATGTGACCTTGAACAGTTTGCTCTGTTTCAATCTCTGTGCATCCTGGTTACAAATATAGGCTTTGAATTAGGACAAATAACTAATGCATGCAGGGCTTAAAACCTATATGACAGGTTGATAGGTGCAGCAAACCACCATGGCACATGTATATCTATGTAACAAAACTGCATGTTCTGTACATGTATCCCAGAAGGTAAAGTAAAACAAAATATATTTTTTAAAAAGAATATAGGCTTTGAATCACACTAATCTGTATCCAAAGCCTGGCTCTGCTACTCACTAACTTTGTGATATTGGCTGAGTTTCCTAATCTTTCAGAGCCTGAGCTTCCTCGTTTCTAAAATGGCGACTATAGCGATCATTCATTCCCCACAGAGGAATTCCTCTGTGACAATTATGGTCATAACTCATACTGTTAATTGCAATATTGTATGTACAGTGCTTAATCAAGTGCCTAGTATACGGTAAGTGCTCAGTAAATGTTCCATCATCACAATAATTAGATAAATATATTCTAATCCTAGAGAAGCCCTATGTGTATCAGCTAGTGTCCTCGATTCTGTGTCATTAGCTGAATGTCTGGCTGAGACATTGCTATTTTCCCAGTCACTCAAGCTAGAAATGTTTATTTATTTAACAATGGGTCATTTGGGCTCCTACCATGAGTCAGGTAGTTGGTAAGTTGTTGGATGCTCAATATAATAGGGCCTCTGACCCCAGGACAGATGTATTTTTTCCTCCCATAGTTCTTATCACTTGCAGAGTTGTCCCACAGTTACCAAAATCAATTGATTTTAATGCCTAAATGTCTTTCCATTCCACCTTTTGCTCTTACTCCATCTCACTCTCGCTAGCTCCTCAGTGCTATCTCATCAGCTCTGCTGGGTGATCACAGCAGCCTTTCCTTGATTCCAGCCTCACACTTCTCCAGTCACTTTTCCCAATCCGTCACAAGTAGTGCTTTACTAAAATACAGCCCTCATGCTTCCCAGAACAAAACTCAAACTCCTTGGAATTTTATATACAGTCCTTTATAATGTGCGTCTATTGACCTCCAGCTTGATTTCTGACCCCTTACCTACATGAGCAGGCTTATACCACATGAAGCAACTTAAAATTACCTAGTGTGCTCTTGCTTTTTCATGCTTCCCTGTCCTTGGAGATGCAGCTTCCTCTCCTCATAATACCTCTCTCCCTTGCCTCCTGGGAAAACTCATCCTTTAATATTTATTACAAATGTCATCTCTACTGTGACTCAGAGTTGGTCACTTCATCTTTTGAGCTATCTTTGTTCCTTGAACCTACCTCCAGAGTAAAATTTACTACTTTTGGTGGTTTTTTTTTTTTAATTATTTAATAGCTATCAGCTCAAATGTCACCTCCTTTGGGAAGATTTCACTGACCACTCCATACCCCAAAGAACCCCAAAGCCATAAATTTCCACACTATATTGTTTTTCATATGACTCCCTGCTATTTACAAATATAGCTTAATGAATCTTGTAAACAATCTTTTGCAAAATGACCATATATTTATATAACTATAAAGCAGTTAGCAAATTTTCTCATACTAAAAATTAAGAAACAGTGTGCATCTCATTACTTATGTAAAAACAAAACAAAAGCATTGACATCTCAAGTAAATACTGGATTAAAAACATGCTGATTATTCAACTTTAAAATTCTCCATATTTTATCCTTAGGTTAAGGCAGATCAGCAGAGAGTGGTATCCATGAACCATCTTCTTTGAGGTCCATAAAGAATTGTCTTTATGGAATTATGATGTAGCAGTAATATTTCAGTGTTCATCCAGACTAATGCTATATATAACAAACAGGTATTTGCAGAATATTTTTTGGAGTCTTGGTTAAAGTGCTACTGAGAACATCTTCCAATGTATTCTTCAGTATCCTTTGTGACAAGTTCGTTTAGAAGTGGAATCCAGGATAACATGTGTGTCTATCTATAGTTTCTTCTACTAGATGCCAAAAGAGAGATACCCATTATGTGTCTCTCCTTGCCTAGGGTTACAGGAAGCTCAGTGCTAATTTTGGCACTCAATTGTTATAACCCTACTCCACCAAGATATTTAAAGATATGCTCTTATCTTTACCAGCTTCCTTGCTTCTTTTCCAGCTCTGAATGTAAGGTTTCTCAACTACTGATTAAAGGATTTGTGGCAATAAAAGAATAAAGAATGTGGTAGTAGACGCAACATGCATTTTGTTTCTGTTTTTTTCCCTTTTGTTGTTTATTTTATTTCAAAATGATTTCAAACCTACAGAAAATATTGCAAGAATATTATGAGGAATTCCCATATACTTTCATCCTGATTCACCAATCATTAATATTGTGCCACATTGGGCTCCTTGTCTCTCTGTTTATGTTTCTGTGTCTGCTTCTGTCTCTCAGCATGTCTACAATGAACTCACTCACACACATTCACACACACACACACTCACACTCACACTTTTTTCTCCTGATTGATAGTTAAGAATAATCTGGGTGTCTATACTAAAAGAAGGATATTCTCTTATATTACTAGTTATATTGTTAAGTTCAGACGTGTATCATTGGTTTATCATGTAATATACAGTTAATACTCAAATTCTGCTAATTACCCCAAAATGAAGAAACATGGTTTTATGTTATTTGTTTGTTTGTTTTTGAGACAGAATCTCCCTCTGTCACCCTCACCAAACAAAGTGCAGTGACAAGATTTTCGCTTACTGCAACCTCCACCTCCCAGGATCAAGCAATTCTCCCACCTCAGCCTCCTGAGTAGCTGGGATTACAGTCCTCACCACCACGCCCAGCTATTTTTTTATTATTAGTAGAGACAGGGTTTCGCCATGTTGTCCAAGCTAGTCTCAAATTCCTGACCTCAACTGATCTGCCCGCCTTGGCCTCCTAAAGTGCTGGGATTCCAGGCGTGAGCCACTGTGCCCAGGCAGAAGCATGCATTTTGGAGTCACGCAATACTAAGTTTCAAGGTCATCTCTGTCAGTTGCTAGTTGTATAACCTACTTTAAGTTATTTCACTCAAAATCATGATAATAACATTCTCTAGGTGTGATTTTAAAGATTATGTGTGAAAAAAATATGCACAGAAGCGTATCTATCACGTTGCTTAAAATTTAACAGGAAATAATTTTAAATTATACATACACCTCCTGAAATCTTTTGGAAAGTGGGCAACAAATGCACAAATGGGCAAGTGATAAAAGGGTGACATCATATGAAGACAACAAGATTGTTCAGGATCAAGTGTGTAACAAATGATAAAAAATTGACTGTGATGACTTAGAATGGCTTCGCAGAGAAAATAAAAGGCTGGACTTTAAAGAATGCATAGGATAGAGACTGAAATTTTCTAAAGAATAGCCAGGCATGGTGGTACACTCCTGTAATCCCAGCACTTTAGGAGGCCCAGGCAGGCAGATCACTTGAAGTCAGGAGTTTGAGACCAGCCTGGCCAATATGGCGAAAACCCATCTCTACTAAAACTACAAAAATTAGCAGGGCATGGTGGCGGCAGGTGCCTGTAATCCCAGCTACTCATGAGGCTGAGGCAGGAAAGTTGCTTGAACCTGGAAGGTCGGAGGTTGTGGTAAGCCGAAATTGGGCCACTACATTCCAGCCTATGTGACAAAGTGAGACTTCATCTCAAAAATAAAAAGAAAAGAAAAAAAAAATCCATGAAGAATAGAAAGAGGATATTCTGGATGGTTGAGACTCAACAGGAAAGAGTAAAATGAGGAGACCCAAAGCAGGCAGACCTCACTGCAAGTTTATCAACAAAACTACCCCGATACGTATTATAATAATAAAAAAATCATGTTTCTTCATTTTGGGGTAATTAGCAGAATTTGAGTATGAACTGTATATTACATGATAAACCAATGCTGCATGGCTGAACTGACAATATAACTAGTAATATAAAAATTCCGGAAACTCCTGCTCATACAATTGAGAGTCACTGAGCACACAATAAAAAGTTATTTTCCTAGAATATAAACTGGGAAAAGAAGGATGATATCTGAAACATTTTTTCCATTTTCAGATTTCAAGTCATTTAAAATATAAAAATGCATCCAGGCATAGCTCGGAGAAACACCAGGATTATCTATTCACCCTTCTGAAGCTGAGAAGCAAATTTATGGAATCAGAACAGGGACTGGACTGGGTGCTTAGCACCAATTAGGGCTGCACATCTGAAGAAGGGAAGGGAAAGATCCAAAATCTCACAAGATAGGAGGAGACTGCAGATCAGAACCCACCACCTTCGCTGACTCCAGATGCAATACCCTTGGCTTGTCTGCACACCAATTCTTCTTCATCTCCAGGTCACTGCATTTAATTCTATCCCACCTGAGTATGTGAAATAGAAGCTTGTTTGGAAAAATCTTTTTATCTGCCACTTCCTGAATCTTAATTCGTCTTAGTGCCAAAATTTATACTAATCCACAAGGCTGAACAATGCTGCATTTGGAACTTGTTCCCTGCTCATTTGGATGGCTGGATCAGAAACAACAGAAGAAAGAGAGCCTGTCTCTTGTGAGTTTGCCAGCTGAGTATTTGGATTCAGGTGGATCACACGCAACACGTCAAATTGTTTTTAGCTCAGTTATCCAAACTTGATTTTTTTATCTAGACTAATTCCAAATTTTATAAAGTTGTTGAAAGTCACTTGTGGATAAGTTCATCCATACTTTAAAAAGATGCGACTGAAATACATTTCTACTTGTTGAGTGGTACTGGGACAAAGAAAAATGTGTTGGTAGAATGAGGATAAATACTTCTTCCCTGGCAACAGATTTTTTTAAAAATTAGGAAAGGTGTGATGATCTGTTACGAAGATGAACAATAGATTTTAGCAGACAGCTATTCTCTAGTGGAAAATGTTACGAAGAACCCTGAAGCTCTACTCCTGCAAAGTATGAGAGAGGGTCTCCATAGATTGATGATGTCTGTCATGAGCATAGGAGGTATCAGTGGCACACACAGATTAGGTGTAAACCATCTCTGATTTGACCTAATGAAATACTTTCCTAATGACAGACTGGGACAGTGGCTAGACAAACTCTGTATGTAGGTACAAGCCTAGATCCCCTGACTTCACTATTTTTCATCATTCTAGCGCAACTTAAAACCTGGTATCTTCCAGTTTGACAAAGATAAGACTCACCACATGTCAAGCAGTTTCTTCAAGTGTTTTTTCCTTTGATATACAACCAAAACAATCAGTGAAATAAAGTTTCCTCCTATTCCTGAAAAAAATGTCCCAGACAGGCTCGTAGGCATCAATGTGGTCTTGTCACGACATCTCAACTCTTAGCCACACTCAGAAGAAGAACTTGTAGATTCCTCATAGATGTTCTCAAGTTAGAAGGCAAAACACAACCCTTCTGACTTTTTCTAATTGATGCTTGTTTGCGGAAAGCATAAACAAGGCCCAGATTTTTATTCATCTGTGGGGATGTGGGTAGCTAATTTTTCTTTGAGCTTGCCATGTTCTACATTATATAAAGAAGGCTTTTAGAAAGAGGAGCCCTGCATTAATTTAGAGAGAAACCACCCAGGCCAAACATGCTTGTGACATATGGGAAGAGGCACAGAAGAGCAGAGGAGGGAGGGTGGAGGAGCTAGAATTCTCTCCGTTTTCTGATCCCTCCCGCTGATCTCACCCAGACAAACTCTTCTTAATGCTTCAGAGCCACAACTGGACAGAAAGCCACCCATCCTCTCTGCCTCCCACGGTCTCACTCTCTTTTTCTTTCTTTCTTTCTTTCTTTTTTTTCTCCATTTGAGAGGATCTGAGCCAAATGGCTCGACACTTCCCCTGCACTCATTCAGAATATTCAAGTCATCTAGGGAAATGCACCTCCCTACATACGTTCATGCAGAAAAATAAATATGTAATTCTAAAACACAAAAATCTGAGATTTGACCCCAATTTCTAGGATCTACTGTGTTTTCCAGGAGGGGATAATGGCATAACCTGGGGCTTAATATCAATAAGCCCTAAAAGTGCAGTTTATAAAACTAAAAGGGTAGAGGCCCAGGGCAGTGCTCATGCCTGTAATCTCAGCACTGTGGGAGGCCAAGGTGGGTTGATCACCTGAGCTCAGGAGTTCAAGATCAGATCAACCTGGGCAACATGATGAAAACCATCTTAAAAAAATAAATAAATAAAATTTAAATGGTGGGTAGTTAGCAGCCCAGTGATCCGCCACCTAGATTGGACTTGACCTAGAAGATACGAACACTAATTCTGTCTCTAACACAAAATAGCTGTATGTTCTTAAGTGAGTTATTGCCTCTTCTGGGGCTAATTTCTTGCTCTATAGACAGCAAACCACCATTGCCTGTGTGTACCCTATGCAACAATCTTACAAGATCTGCACGTGTACCCCAGAACTTAAAGTACAATAAAAAAAAAAAGCGGAAATGATATATGCTGTGTTTTACCATATAGGGGTTCTAAGAGGATCTAATGAAATGTTAATTGTGAAAGTGCTTTGTAAACAGTGAGAATCCTGATGACTGAGTCAAGGTCTAGCATGTAGTTATTAGGCCACACTATTTGTCTCCAGTCCCTGTTTGTCTCATCTAATCAATTTAGAACTAAGGAACCTACTTGAAACAGGTAGCACTCACAAATACAGGAAAATGTACAGACAAGTTTCATAGAACTTTGTGGAAGGGATGCACAGAGAAGAGAGATAAAACCTGGATTATAAAGACGGATTAGATCATGGGTTGGCTAAGTAAGAATTATATATCACACTATATAAAGAAGACTTTTAGAAAGAAGGACGCTCCATTAATTTAGGGAGAAACCATACAGACCAAATATGCTTGTAACATATGGGAAGAGGCACAGCCGGGAGGAGTCATTCTGGAAAGATGAGCAGAGGAGGGAGGGTGGAGGAGCAGAATTCTCCCTCCATTTTCTGATGCTTCTGGTTGATCTTACCCAAACAAACTCTTCTTAGAACTTCAGAGCCGCAACTGGATGGAAAGCTCATAAAAGAAGCTCAGAACATGGGGACATGGGGAGAAAAAGGATGAGGAGAGTAGAAAACGTTGTCTAACTAAGCTCTGTATCACTTAGGGACCCAAACAAGCAGCCCTGCTCTGCAGCTTCCCCCAATGAGAGAAGACATAATCTCCATTTGCAGGAAGATCATAAGCTACCACATAGCATTGGGGGGATGAATACCAGAATAAGGAAGTGTAGATCTGGGCCTGGTACAAAGAAACGTCCAAAGAAGCTGCCTGTGTGGACAACTTTGTGCCAAATCCTCAATGCAGAGGTGAGAGACAAAGCTTTATCAAGGGATTTGGTAGTAGACCCTAGAGGTTCAGGGCAGGTAGACTGCACTGATTAATAAACGTGTAAGACAATTCTGAAAGCCAAAAATTATTGGAGTGAGAAGGGAGTACGTGGTAAAAAGGTAGAAGAAACCAGCATTTTGGGGTATGTCCTATTGCATTAGAAGCCACTTTTAATGTAGCTATGTCTTCTTTTCGACCTTGAGCCTTCTAAATAATGTAGACATTTTTCCATTCATAGATGGTATTTGCCCAGATCAAGCAATATATGAACTATTAATTTAGTTGTCTTCATCTTCCCTGTGGCTTTGCAGAGGGCTAGTCTAATTATTATATGTGTGTGTGTGTGTGTGTGTGTGTGTGTGTGTGTGTGTATATAATTTCACATATCTTTAATGTCACCAAGTTGAGCTAGTTTTGATCACCTTCATTTTAGAGATTAGTATCTGCTGCCTAAAGCAATCCATGGATTTCCTGAGACCAGACTGTTGTGATTCTAGAGGCCCTTGCAGGGAAGTAAGAACAAGTTCCCTCCTCCCCATGTACTTTTCCAGAATGAGGATGACCTTAGGAACTAGATCTTACAGGAGAGGATGGTTTTCTAGATGTAGGTTACAGTCTGTGAAATTCAGCCTCAAGGGAGAGGCTGGGCAAAAGATATTTCCTCATTATTAAAAGCATAGGCACTGGAACATTGTACCTGAGGTCTCTTGACTCACATCAGTATGACTTCAGAAAATTTAGGGATTGCTTTAAGCAGCAGATGCTAATCTACTTTTTTTTTTTTTTTTTTTTTGAGACAGAGTTTCACTCTTGTTGCCCAGGCTGTAGTGCAGTGGTGCAATCTTGGCTTACTGCAACCTCCACCTCCCAGGTTAAAGCAATTCTCCTGCCTCAGCCTCCTGAGTAGATGGGATTACATGGGGCCCACCATCATGCCCAGCCATTTTTTTTTGTATCGTTACTAGAGATGGGGTTTCACCATGTTAGCCAGGCAGGTCTCGAACTCCTGACCTCAAGTGATCCACCTAACTTGGCCTCCCAAAGTGCTGAGATTACAGGCATGAGCCACTATGCCCTGCCACTGATCTTTAAAATGAAGGTGACCATAACTACCTCAGTAAAATGGCATTAAGAATATATAAAATAAATAATATAAAATAACTAGATCAATAATTAGCAAGAATAAGTTCTTGATAAATAGCTAATAACAATACTATTGTCATTTCTGTGGTTTTTGCCAGAAGAGCTCAGAATGAGGGTAGAAGTTTGACCAAAAGAGCTAATCCTCTCCCAGTAGACAATCCTACCTTACTAAAGGATTCCTTTCTTTCAATTCACTGAAATTTCTGAACTCTTAATATTGATGAGGCATTCTGAAGGTTATAAAGATTATTGAGGCTTTCCTATTTTTAATCACTAGAGCTCAAAATTCAGGAGATGAAAAGACACATTAACAAAAATTCTGTGAGACAGAGCAAAGAGTAATTGCACTCAATAATGTTAAGAACAATTTTGGTCATTTTTAAAAAAAAATAAAAGAATTATTTTACATGACTGGGGAGTTAGAATAGACTTTATGAAGCAGGGAGATTTTGACAGCACTGGAAGAAAGCATGGAGTTTGGTTAAACACAGATATGAATGGAGAAGGAAGGAAATTTTTTGTTTGAGGAAGCAGAAAGTGCAAAGATACATAGATTAGCTTATATATTATCAAAGGACTGAGAAATGAGGCTGAAAAATGTAGGCTAGGGTGCAGGTTTGATTTTCTTAATTCTATAGGCAATGGGGAAACATCACACATCTTTCTTGAGTGGACTATAAATTATCTGAAGATGGAATATTTGAGTATTCCAACATCATAATATAATGATTGGCAAATAGCACTCCATAATTGTTTGAGTAAATGGTGGATAGTGGATGGATGAATGAAAACATTGATAGATGAATAAATGAATGAAATGATCGTTATAGAAGATATACACTCCGCTGTCTTGTACTCATCTGCTTGCTAATTTATTCATAACATTTAGTAAACATTAAATAAGTTAATTGTTCACAAACTCTGCTGTACATTATTTGTGTTTTGAACTTGGAATAAATTCTCTCTTTACCACAGTAAGCCCAGGAAAGACAATCTTGCCCACCCTTTGGAGAGATTCATTTTCTATGTACTGTACTCTACCTATTGGAAGTCAGGAATTTTTTTTCATAGTCATCTTTGTTGAATCATTGTCTTCATTTTGATAAGAAGGAGCACAGTTCTTTAAAAATTTGGACCCCCAAAGCCAATTTTTATGTTTCCCCAAGCACTGCAATTGAGGCCATTCTGCCTGGCTATTAATACTCTAATGGAACACTGTGCCCTCTTACAGAGGGGAAATCAGACATTGTGCTGAGCTGATTAGAAGTGATGGCATGGAGCTTCTTCCTGAGAACGGAAGTCTTGTAACCTCAAATACCAAGGACTATAAATCTCAGCAATATATAATGGTAATTGGTTTGAAAGGCCTAATCGACACAGAGAACGGAAGCCAAGTGCAGAATACTCAGAACTGGAAGCTCCAAGCCTCTGCCTCCTTCCAGAAGGAGATGTGTCATTTTCTCCCTCGGTGCTGGGAACAGCAATAAGGGATTTCAAAAGTTGAGCCTTGCTAAATGTCCAGGCTAGAAGCCGTGGGTGGTGGTCAATAGGCACCTTGTAAAAACACAAATTCCTAATTATCATGTTTGACATGTTGAATCAGAATCTGTAAATTAGAGCCCAGTAATTAGTGGGAATTTTAACAAGTTTCCAGCTGATTCTTATGCACAATGATGTGTGAGGATCATACTGGCAATCATCAATCCCCCATATACACCATGGGATCTTTCTAAGTCCCCTACTTATGAAAACATCTTTGATCTTGAATTTAGCCAACCCATGCTCAAATTTCACATCAGCCACCTACTTAATGAGCAGGCTTAAGGAAAGCTCTGCTTTCTCTCTTTAATCATATTTTCTTCATTTGTAAAATGAAGAAATTAATGTTTAGCAGGCTAGATTCTCATAAGGATCTAAAATGATTCAATAGTATATGAAAATGCTGAGACATGGCAGAGATCCAGTAATAGTAATCATGAGTTTGAAAACCATGTATAAATTCGAAGAGCATAAAAGACAGATTTGGCCATGCACCTCTGAATTTGAAACTAACAAAGTCAAGTCTTTTTTGAATATAAACACAATACAACTGAGATATAAAAAGTTGGAAAGAACTGGACTTGATTTCCAGTTTCATCTCTTATTAGCTTCAGAGACTTAGGCAAGTCACTTTCTTTCAGACTCTAATTTGTCATCTGTAAAATGGGCATATACCACCTGTTTTTCAGACTGTGAGAATTAAGGATATTTATGTAATATAGTTGGCAAGTATATTAGTTTGTTCTCGTACTGTTAGTAAAAAATACCTGGTATTGGGTAATTTATAAAGAAAAAGAGGCTAAATTGGCTCACAGTTTCACAGCGTGTACAGGAAGCATGGTGGCATCTGTTTTGTGAGAGGCTTCAGGGAGTTTTTACTCATTTGGGAAGGTAAAGCAGGAGCAGGCATCTGACTTGAAAAGGACAGGACTGAGAGAGGAGAGAGGTGCTACACACTTTTAAACAACCAGATCTGGGCCAGCTGCAGTGGCTCACGCCTGTTGTCCTAGCATTGCAGGAGGCCAAGGTGGGTAGATCACCTGAGGTCGGGAGTTCGAGACCAGCCTGACCAACATGGAGAAACCCTGACTCTACTAAAAGTACAAAAAATTAGCCAGGTGTGGTGGTGCATGCCTATAATCCCAGCTTCTAGGGAGGCTGAGGCAGGAGAATCACTTGAACCTGGAAGGCAGAGGTTGCAGTGAGCAGAGATTGTGCCATTGCACTCCAGCCTGGGCAAGAAGAGCAAAACCCATCACCTCCCACCAGCACCCACCTACAACACTGGGGATTAAAATTTGACATGAGATTTGGTGGGGACACAGATCCAAACCATATCATTCCACCCCTGGCTTTTCCAAATCCTGTGTCCTTCTCACATTGCAAAATATAGTCATGCCTTTCCAATAGTCCCCTCAAGTCTTAACTCATTCCAGCATTGGCTCAAAAGTCCAAAGGTCAAAGTCTCATCTGAGACAAGGCTAGTTCTTTCTGCCTATGAGCCTGGAAAATCAAAACTAAGTTAGTTACTTCTAAACTACAACAGAAGTATAGGCATTGGGTGAATACTACCTTTCCAAAGGGAGAGAGAGGTCAAAGTAAAGGGGCTACAGGCCCCATGCAAGTCTGAAACCCAGCAAGGCAGTCAATAAATCTTAAAGCTCCAAAATAATCTCTTTTGACTCCATGTCTCACATCCAGGGCACACGGGTGCAAGGACTTGCGCAGCTCCACCCCTGTGGCTTTGCAGAGCTCAGCCTCCATGGTTGCTCTCATAGGCTGACATTGAGTGCCTGCAGCTCTTCCAGGCATGCAGTACAAGCTGTCAGTGAATCTACCATGCTAGGGGCTAGAGGATCATGGCCCTTTTCTCACAGCTCCACTAGGCAATGCCCCAGTGGGGATTCTATGTGGGGGCTCCAACCCCACATTTCTACTTTATATTGCGCTAGTAGAGGCTCTCCATGAAGGTTCCAGCCCTGCAACAGGCTTCTGCCTAGACATCCAGGCTTTTCCAGACATTCTCTGAAATCTAGGCAGGTGTTCCCAAGCTTCAACTCTTACACTCTGTGCACCCACAGGCTTAACACCACGTGGAGGCTGCCAAAGCTTGTGGCTTACACCCTCTGAAGTAATGGTCTGAGCTATACCTGTAACCCTTTTAGCCACAGCTGGAGCTTGAATGACTGATTGGGATGCAGAGAGCAGTGTCCAGAGGCTGTGCAGGGCTGTGGGGCCCTGGACCTGGCCCAGGAAACCATTTTTCCCTCCTGAGGCTCTGGGTCTGTGATGGGAGAGGCTAAAAGCCTTTGAGGCCTTTTCGCCATTGTCTTGGCTATTAACACGGGGCTCCTTTTTACTTATGCAAATTTCTACAGCCTGCTTGAATTCCTCCCATGAAAATGGGCTCCTTTTTTTCTCACCACATAGCCAGACTACACATTTTCCAAACTTTCATACTCTGCTTCACTTTTAAATATAAATTCCAGCTTCAGGTCATTTCTTTGCTGTCTATATAAGTTGTTAGAAGCAGCCAGTTTACCTCTTGAATGCTTTACTGCTTAGAACATTTTTCCACCGAGTACCCTAAATGATCATTCTCAAATTCAAAGTTCCACAGATCCTTAGGGCAGGGGCACAATGACTCTAAGTCCTTTGCTAAAGCATAACAAAAGTGACCGTTAGTCCAGTTCCCCAAAAGTTCTTCATTTCCATCTGAAACCTCTGCCTGGAGTCACTGTCCATATCACTATCAGCATTTTGATCACAACCATTCAACAAGTTTCTAGAAAGTCTCAAATTTTCCCTCGTCTTCCTGTCCTCTTCTGAGCCTTCCATACTCTTCCAACTTCTGCCCATTATCCAGTTCCAAAGTTGCTTCCACATTTTCAGGTATCTTTATAGCCATGCTCCACTCCTCAGTACCAATTTTCTGTATTAGTCAATTCTTACACTACTTATAAATAAATACCTGAGACTGGGTAAATTGCTTTTAAAAAGAAGGAGGGGAACATCACACACCAGGGCCTGTTGGTGGGTCGGGGGCCTAGGGGAAGGATAGCAGGAGGTGGGACGATTGGGGAGAGAGAACGTTAGGAGAAATGCCTAATGTAGATGACAGGAGCGGGGGGATGGACGCAGCAAACCATCATGGCATGTGTATACCTATATAACAGTCCGGCAGGATCTGCACATGTACCCCAGAACTTAAAGTATAATTAAAAAATAAAAATAAAAAAATAATAAAAAGAGGTCTAATTGGCTTATGATTCTCCAGGCTGTACAGAAAGCCTGGTGGCCTCTGCTTCTTGTGAAGCCTCAGGGAGCTTTCATTCATGGTGGAATGCAAAGCAGAAGCAGGCATCCTATATGCAGGAGTAGGACCAAGAGAGATGGGGAGGGAGGTGCTACACATTTTTAAACAACCAGATCTCATGATAACTCACTCACTATCACAAGAACAGCACCAAGGGGATGGTCCTAACCCGTTCATGAGAACTGTAGCCTCCTGATCCAATCACCTCCTACCAGGCCCCACTTAATACCACTTGGGATTACAATTTGACATGAGATTTGTGGGAACACAGATTCAAACCATATCAGTATCTACGAATTCTAACACAAAACCAGTGATTACGCCACAAGCTGGCTTGAGGTGGGACTACTGTAGCTTCACATCACCTTCTTTAGCCACAAATCCAATTCTTTGCTATTGAGCAACTGAAGTTTTCTCAGTTAATACAATTTTCATACAAGCTAAGTTTTAGGTTCCCAAGCTACCTTTTTCCAAATAGATAGCTGCATAAATTCCTCCCTACACACACCCCAGTAATGAAACTATGGAATCACTACAAACTGTACCTATGTATTATTTAATACCCGTGTATATTAGTCTAGTCTTGGCATTGCTACAGAGAAATGCCTGAGGCTGTGTAATTTATAAAGGAAATATTTAATTTTCTCATGATTCTGCAGGTTGTACAAGAAGCATGGCACCAGCATCTGCTTCTAGTGAGGACCTCTTGAAGCTCACAATCTTGGCAGAAGGTGAAGGGAGAGCAGGCAGTCGAATGGTACGGTGGTAGCAGGAGAGAGAGGCCGGGGAGGTGCCAGTCTCTTTTAAACAGCCAGGTGTCGCATGAACTAACTGAGGACTCACTCTTCACCAAGGGGATGATTGAACGCCATTCATGAGGAATCCACCCCCACAATCCAATCACCTCCCACTAGCTCACCCACCCAACACTGGGAATCATATTTTGACATGAGGTTTGGAGGAAACAAATGTGTGAACCATATCACTATGTTCACTTGAAAAGGTAGTTAACCTCTGTAAGCCTCACTTTCCTCCTCTGTAAAATGGTTACAATTATTATTGTACCTTTATTATGTACCTATATTAGCTAGGATAAGTAATGTTCAATGTTGTTGAAATTCTGATAGCACTCTTATCACAGTAGATTATTTTTCTGATGATTTCTGATTACTAGCTATAAAAAAGTCACTTAACTTCTCTGTTTCTCAATTCCTTTGTTAGTCAAATAACAGTTGGCTGTGTTTAGGAGTTCTTTGTCCATGCCATCTTTCAATGACCTAGGTTCCTTCCACGTTGTTGTCTCTGTCTTCAACACATGATCTCAAAGTTTACTGTAGAAAGACAAGGGAGAACATGGGTATGAAATGCCAGAGACTCAAGTGCCTGGACCCAGAAGTGACATACATCCCATCTGCTCATGTTTTGTTGAACAGAGCCAGCCGTTCACGTTGCCCACCTAGATACATGGGGGGCCAGAATAAGACCCTGGCAAGGAAGCTGCTTACCAACAACAACTTTCCATTATGAAAAGAGAGCACGAGTCTCTGTCTCAGCCAACATTACTATCTCATAAGGTTGTTGTGAAGATTAAATGAGAAAACACATATCGAGTGGTTAGCCCAGAGCCTGGTACATAAAAGATAATCAATAATTGTACATTGAAGCCATCATCTTAAAACTACAGGTTTAATTTCATTCTTTGAGAACACTGGTGGAACCCTTTGGATACTAATTTCTTTGATTTTTGTTATTTTTATTATTATTATTTTGAGACGGAGTCTCCTCTGTTGCTTAGGCCAGAGTGCAGTGGCATGATGTTGGTTCACTGAAACCTCTGCCTCCTGGGTTCAAGCAATTTTCCTGCCTCAGCCTCCCGAGTAGCTGGGATTACAGGTGTGCACCACCATGATTAGCTAATGTTTTTAATTTTTAGTAGACAAGTGTTCCCCATGTTGGCCAGGCTAGTCTTGAACTCCTGACCTCAGGTGATCCACCTGCCTCTGCCTGTCAAAGTGCTGGGATTACAGGCATGAGCAACTGTGTCCAGCCAGATACTAATTTAAACACCAGATTGGCTCTTATGATGATCTGTCTGATTTTTGTTTAATTTTCATTAATTTGTTTAAAACACATTTACTGAGTGAACCAGACATTCCCTATGACCAGCCATTATGTTGATTGGAAAGAAAATGAGCATGAACATGCAGACAATTACATACATGGTTATTTAAGATACAGTTGTGATGCTACATGAAATGGAAGTACAGAATATTATTTTAAAAAGTTTCTATGTAGAGAACTTATTTAGGATGTGGAATTCAATACAGTCTTCTCTGAGACCTGAAGAACAAATGGAAATTAGCCAAGTGAAGTGTGGTACAGGTTTTAGGCAGAAAGAATGAATGTGAGCCTTCACTTCTTACTAACTCTATCGTCAGCATCATTCAGTTTGGACAGCAGACCTGATGGAATATTCCAAAGCATCATCAGCTTAAAAATATAAATACATTTTAAAATTCTGGTAAATGTCTACACGGAAAATTTACAACTTACAAAGAACACATAACATCCAAACACTTTAGTAGCCCCAAGGAACTTGCAAATGTTTTCATCCCATTACAAACATTCTTTTTCTATTCTTTGGAATTGTCGACCAGTTTTTCTGTATGTAACTTTTCTCAGCCTGGTTCAAACCTCTGAGTGTGTTTGAAACAGAAACGTTTCTGTGATTTATACTGCCCTTGGATGAATATCCAGTCCCCGCCAGTTCTGTCACAGCTCTCAAAATGCAGAAATAGTGTGCGCTTGTAGATTTCTAGCCACATACACAACCACACACATGCATTGTATCAGTCTGTTTTCACACTACTAAACAGAACTGCCAGCCACTGGGTAATTTATAAAGGAAAGAGGCTTAATTGCCTCTCAGTTCGGCATGACTGTGGAGGCCTCAGAAAACATAATCATGGAGGAAGGGGAAAGAAAGCACCTTCTTCACAAGGTGGCAGGAAGGAGAATGAATGCAAGGGGAACTACCAAACACTTACAAAACCATCAGATCTCGTGAGAACTCACTCTCATGGGAACATCATGGGGAAAACTACCCCATGATTCTATTGCCTCTACCTGGTCTCTCCCTTGACATGTGGAGATTATGAGGATTATGGGAAATTGCAATTCAAGATGAGATTTTGTGTGGGGAAACAACCAAACCATAACATGTATGCACACAGAGTCAGAAAGTGTCACTGGGAATGGTAGAGGGAACGAAGTAGACCTAAGGAATTCAGACTGAGGCTCTGCCACTTACTGGTTATGGGGTCCAAACTTCTTAGCATGACATTCAAAGTCATTCATGATTTGGAACCTATTTGACAGCTGAGCTCCTTCCACGATTCTCCTCCGTGAGTGCCCTTGGTTACAGACAGAGCAAGCCTCTGCAGGTTCTTGGCATTTTCTTTATGCATTTTTTTTAATAGATGGTGTGGACATCCACTACCTGAGATGCTCTGTATAAGCACAGGCTTCTGTCTTCACCACTGCCACACACACTTCCACTCAACTCCCACTCAGTCTTAAGATGAATCTCAGACTCTTTCATTAATCATTTTACAACCTCCATTTGCCTCGTATGCACTGCACCAAGTAAATTAGTTACCCATTCTCTGTGGTCCTATCCCTGTACCTTACCACACTAGTGCTATTTTCTAACTACTTATATGTCTTCCTGTCTCTGGGCTCTATACACATACCATGGCATGGGCAGATAGTGTGTGTGTGTGTGTGTGTGTGTGTGTGTGTGTGTATACATATAGTTAACATTGGCACCTAGCATGGGGTCTTATACATAGTGGGCATGTAACACATGGTTGTTATTCAAATGCCTATTCTAGTCATTTGTCCAGTCTAAACCTCAATTTTCCCACCTGCTGAAATGAAGAATCATACTTTCCCTATGTAGTTATTCTATCTTCATGCTAAATGAAAAAAATGCATGTAAAGCTCTAAGCAAAGATTCCGTCACATGGTAAAGATAAGGGAGTGATTGAGTCAGCGAACATTTGAATGCCTGCTATGCCATAGATCATGAATGTAAAAATATTTTGCCCGTGACAAGCACTCATAAATAGAATCATACATTTCATAATCACACTGGGATTGTTACACTATGAAGTCAAACAGGTACATATGTTTTTTGCCTGTTTAATTATAATGGTGCTAATAATAGGAATAATCCTGTTCAAGTTCTTGAAGAATAACGAGAAGAGTAAGGAATGTAGAGTTTGCAAACACTGGCGTTCTGAACAAGACGATAGTGCTCAACGCATTACCAGTTATGAATTCCAGGGTTAGTGAATTTAATACATTTTAGATCATTGCAAATGTTTGCTCTACTCCCAGGGAAGATTAAAAATAAAAAATTCCTGTGTTTGGCTCAGGAGCTTCCTTCTCTCCTGGCAGTATGCATCAGACTAAATGTCACAAGAATATTTCAGCATATGTGGGTAAATATTTACACTCATTTTAAGCAGATATTCCAAATTCCTTGTTGTTTTTCAGCAGAGGCCTAAACCTGGTGGTAAAAGTCATGAATAGAACTTTTTCATTCTCACTAAGCGAGAGGGGGATTTTCAAGCATTCTTGCCTCCAGGGTGCTCTATTTTTCTCCTTCCAGTCTCTTTGGGTTGAACTATTGGAAGGGAGAACTGGCCCTCTGCCACAGATCTCTCTACTAAGCCACTTCGAATTATTGCTCCATGGTCCCTGGGAGCTACTAGAAGATTCAGCTGCAAGCTAATCATATTATAAAATCCAAGGACAAAAAAACACCATTTTGTATATATATGCAAAATACAGTGTTTTTGGCCTTGGATTACAAAATATGAACAATGACTAAGTTTCTGATTTTATGAGTAATGAGAAATAATGGCTGGAGCCAATTAAAGATTGTACTTGTTCTAATGTACAAGGGCAGAAGGGCATATCAATGGGAGAACATTGCCAGGATGACAGGTTGATACTACACAAAGCTTGGATGATAGATATTTTTGTGTTTATGGTACATTGAAATGCCTTTGTGTGTATGTGCGTGTGTGTGTATGTGTATTTTCCTGGAAATTTCCCTTGCTTTCCAAAATCTCCCAATAGTAGAAGCCCTCCTTTGTGGAAAAGTCACAAAGACGACCTTTGTTAATAGAGCAAAGGAAGACACTAGACAAGGCTTCATCTTGTCCGATATGCCAGGTGAATCTTCACTGGTGCCGTAGAGTTGACTCACCATGAGGCAAGAAGACTCAGTTTTATGCCCTTGTATTAGTCAGTTATTACCTGCAGCATCTCCAAGAAATTTGAGGGTGAGACCTATAAGCAGTATAACTCCTTCAAAACTAGGTAGACTACGCATCTGACAAAAGGTTGATATCCAGAATATACAAAGAACTAAAACAGATTTACAAGAAAAAAACAAACAAGCCCATTCAAAAGTGGGCAAAGGATATGAACAGACACTTCACAAAAGAAGACATCTATGAGGCCAACAAACATATGAAAAAATGCTCATCAACACTGGTCCTTAGAGAAATGCAAATCAAAACCACACTGAGATACCATCTCACGCCAGTCAGAATGGTGATCATTAAAAAATCTGGAGACAACAGATGCTGGAGAGGATGTGGAGAAATAGGAACACTTTTACACTGTTGTTGGGAGTGTAAATTAGTTCAACCATTGTGGAAGACAGTGTGGCGATTCCTCAAGGACCTAGAAATATAGAAATTCCATTTGACCCAGCAATCCCATTACTGGGTATATATCCAAAGGATTATAAATCCTTCTACTATAAGGACACATGCACACGAATGTTCATTGCAGCACTGTTTACAATAGCAAAGACCTGGAACCAACCCAAACGCCCATTGATGATAGACTGGACAGGGAAAATGTGGCATATATACACCATGGAATATTATGCAGCCATCAAAATCGATGAGTTCGTGTCCTCTGTAGGGACATGGATGAACCTGGAAACCATCATTCTCAGCAAACTGACACAAGAACAGAAAATCAAACACCACATGTTCTCACTCATAGGCGGGTGTTGAGCAATGAGAACACATGGACACAAGGAGGGAAACATCATACACTGGGGTCTGTTGGGGGCAAATAGGGGAGGGACGGGGTGAGTGGGGAGTTGGGAAGAGATAGCATGGGGAGAAATGCCAGATATAGGTGATGGGGAGGAAGGCAGCAAATCACACTGCCTCATGTGTACCTATGCAACAATCTTGCATGTTCTTCACATGTACCTCCAAACCTAAAATGCAATAAAATAAAATAAAACAAAACCAGATAGAGATGAGGATTTGAGACTTGATTCTCAAAACATTTGGTAACCATGAATGGATTCTGAGTAGTAAAAATTTGTCACCACAGCTGTCCAGTGGGAAAGTAAATCAGCAATGCATACTGCATACAGTGAAGCAAGATAAGCTGCAAAAGAATAAACTACTTTATAATTCTGCAGACATCTGGGCAACATTCAAGTTACCTGTCATGTGTTTGTTAAAGTAGCACACTGTGACAAAAAGAATGAACCCTAATGTGAACTATGTATTTTAGTTAGCAACAATATATCAATATGTGTTCATCAGTGGCAACAAATGTACCCCACAATTGCAAGATGTTTATAACAGGGGATACTGGAGGTATGGAGAAGGTGAAGGTAGTATATGAGACTTTTTATTATTATACTTTAGGTTCTGGGGTACATGTGCAGATCATGCAGGATTGTTGCATAGGTACACATATGGCAATGTGGTTTTGCTGCCTCCATCCCCCCCGTCACCTACATCTGGCATTTCTCCCCATGTTATCCCTCTTCAACCTCCCACCCTTTCCACTGCCCCTCCCTTGCCCCCCCAACAGACCCCAGTGTGTGATGCTCCCCTTCCTATGTCCATGTGTTCTCATAGACACCCACCAATGACTGAGAACATGCAGTGTTTGATTTTCTGTTCTTGTGTCAGTTTGCTTAGAACGATGGTTTCCAGATTCATCCATGTCCCTACAAAGAACACAAACTCATCATTTTATGGCTGCATAGTATTCCATGGCATATATGTTCCACAATATGTTTAATTTTTCTATTATCTAAAACTGCTCTTTAAAAATCAATTTTTTAAAAAGATATTAAAGAAACCCAAGGCCAGACCTGGTGGTTCACACCTGTAATCCCAGGAGTTCATGACTAGCCTAGTCAACATAGTGAGACCGTGTCTCTATAAAAATTTTTAAAAAGAAATTAGCCATTCATGGTGGTACACACCTGTAGTCCCAGCTGCTTGGGAAGCTGACGTGGGAGGATCACTTGAGCATGGGTGGAATGAGCCATGATTGTGCCAGTGGACTCCAGCCTGGGTGACAGAGCGAGATTCTGTCTCAAAAATTAATTAATTAATTAATTTTTAAAAATTTAAAAGATTCTTTAACCAATCCACTTCACCTGGTCAATTCCTACTCATTCTTTAGAAAGTCAGCTCAAATTTAGAGCATATCTCTCTGTCCCTCTAATGGTCTGGATCTTGTCGACATTATTTTACCATCCTGAGCTTATCATTGCATGTTCTTACTACAAATTAATTTACCACAGCTATAGGATAAATGTTTCAGGATGTTGGTGTCGAAATAAGACAGCCCTTAGTTAAAGTACTAATTCTTCCTTTTGCTTTTACTTTGTGATATTGACCCATTCATTTTATATTTGTAACCCTTTCTTCTCCTGTGTAAATTGAGAATAAAAATAGCCCCTGTACCATAGGGTTATTGTGAGAAGTAGTTATAATATTGTATGGTCTTAGTCCATGTTCTCCAGAAATCAAACTTGTTGCAAGAAGCAGGTGAAAATGCTGAATTTTGGCAGATACCATCCCAGAGCAGCAAGAATGTAAGAAAAAGAAAGTGAGGCATGGAAAGGTGTACAGAAATTCAAAGTAACACATTGCTATGCTGTTCACCATTTCATGATGAACTGTAGAGAGACACAGCTGTACCATGAGAGGTATACCCGCATGGCCATATGGGCCATCTCCAGGCAGTAGCATAAAGAATCCACATCTCAGAGCATTCCTTAGGACAGTATTTATTCTTTTGGTTTCTGTTGTCCATAATTAATACTCCATATTTCTGGAATGCTGTATCTATCCCATTGGACAGTTGCTTAGAAAACTTAATTTCTCACCCCAACCCACACTCCATGCTGTGCATTTCAACCATATCCGAAAATGGAAAGAAAAACCTGAATTACAGGGCATGTAGTTGGTGAGTTTGGCTTTGCAAGGCAATTCAAGTGGTAAAGGACTGATCCTCCTGGGGAAGCTGCTGGTCAGCTCCAAGACGAGTCAGACAGACCCAACCAGATCTTGTTGGCCATTGTATTAGTAAGGGTTTATAGAGAAGAGAAACATAACAACGTAACTAATAGGATATAGATGTAGATATAGATGATACAGATATAAATATAGATACAGAAATATGAATACAGGTATAATGTTTATTGTGGAAATTGGATCATGTGATTATGAAAGCCAATAAATTCTACCATCTGCCATCTGCTAGCTGGGGAACGAGGAAAGCCAGTAGTGTCATTCAGTCTGAGTCCAAAGGCCTGAGAACAATGGGCAGGGTTCTCCCAGTGTGTATAGCTCCCAATCTAACTATAAGGGCTGGAGAATCTGTGCTGAGTTGAGATGGGGGGGCCCACTAGCATAAGTCCTGGAGTCTAAGGGCCCAAGAACCAGAGGAATTATGTCCAAGGGCATGAGAAAATGGATGCTCTAGTGGAGGAAAAAAGAAGAAAATCACTCTTTGTCCACCTTTTTGTTATATCAGGCTCTCAACCTATTAATGATGCCCACGTACCTTGGTGAGGATGATCTTCCTTACTCAGTCCACAAATTCAAATGCAACATTCTCAGTGACACACCCAGAAATAATGTCTTACCAGCCATCTATGCAACCCTTCGCCCAGTCAAGTTGACACATAAAATTATGGCCACAGAGGCAAGCTTGTGAATAACCCTTAAAGAAGGATGTGATTTGCTGTGATTGCGGAGGTACTACCAGCATTTGAAGTCTAGGAGGGATTAGCACTAAGAAAACCCAATATGGCACAGAAGATATATCCAACGCAGCCTGCCAAGAATTGAACACAGTGTCTGGCACATAAAAGGCACCCAATTTAGTAAATATTAGTTATTATTTTCTCTTTGATTATGCAGTTAAGAACTTTGTTTGAAATTATTGTCTTTATGCTAAAAAGCATAGATTGAATAGAAGAGAGTAAGACTTTCAGCAAACTTTGAAACAGAAGATAAAGTATTTTTTAATCATAAATTGTATTGTTATGAGGACTTCCTTAGTTAATCTACATACACTGCTGAATGTAGTGTATGGTACACACTATGGACTAAATAAACACTGAATTTTTATTGAAGTTCTTGTTGAATAAATGGGTAAGTGAACAATGAATGTCAATCTTGGTTAGTCTGAATTGCAGAGCATTAGAGCTGGAAGAGTTCTTACAGATCGGCTATTCAAAATTCCTCTTTTTATGACAACATTGAGACTCATGGAGGCAGAACTACTTTTCTTAGGTCCAACAGTTAGCTAATGGAAAAACATTCAAGGATAATTGGTAATATTTTAATGTCTTCCTCAAATTATCTATTGATAATACTCTGGTAATACAAAGAAATCTAATAATTACAATAATAATTGCTATCGTTTCTCTAGTACTCAGAATGTGCCAACCACATCACACCTGTGTGGGGTGTTTATTACCCCCATTTCACACATAGGGAAAATGTGATTTCAGTAATGAAGTACCTTGCTCAGCTTTCAAAAGAAAAGTTAGAAATCAAACATAAGCTTTGCGGTGGGTGTCTAATTCTCTTATGCTTTATCTCTGTGCTACACGGTGCAGTGTTTGATGATAAATACTTCATCTTGTCATCCTTGCAACGTTCATGTAAAAGGAGGAGATGTCATACGACAAGACACGGGCATAGAAAGAAAGCAAGAGAAGGGAGCCATGGACCGGCAGGAAATTTCAAACCAAGATTCCTCTCCCCTCCATCTGCTGAATTTGCCGTTTGTTGCAACAACAACAACAACAACAAAAATCCCTTCCGGGAAAGACTCACTCAACGCCAGATACTTTTCCAAGACATTCTTGGAGCTGAGACGAGCATATCCAATTTGGCAGTGTGAAGTGTGATTTTAATTAGGCCATTTCCCTCTGGGGGCTGGGGGCTGTGCTGGCTGAACTTCATAAAAGAGTCTGTGGGTGGCAGTACACAAGTTGCTCAGAGGTGAGGAGCATTCAGAACAAGACTCCCAAAGGGGCCTGGCTGTCGTTTTGTGAAATTTCCTCTATTTCTTCCTCCTCTTAAAGTAATTGGAAATTGCTGTACCTGGGGAGAAATGTGGCTTCCCCTGGATAGGACAGGGCTTTAGCACTTTTGAATAAGAGCCAACTAATATCCAAGGTATTTGTTTTCTAGCCACGGGACCCCTGTGTGGATCAATCACTGAATTCAGACGGATGTCCACCTTTCTTGCTCCATGCAATCCCTTCTAGGCCAAGAGAGGCTGCTTATGCCACTACCCAAGTAAAAAGTTCATGTTTCTTCTGTCCATGAAATAATGTCACCCCAACATTCTCTTCTCCAACACGTCTAATGATTTAAGGGTTTTGATTTCTACAAAGGAGAAACATACAGAGATAAATTGTTGATGTCTGACTATGTCTCTTCCCTGCTACAAACCCAGCTGCAGAAGCCAAGGTTTGTGGGTGGGCCCAGTCACTCAAAAGGGACTGACTAAAAGCTGCCCGGAGGATAAAAACCAAGAAGTGCTCAGAAAACCTGCAGCTTTGGAGAGAACCCAGGAGACACCTCTTATAAATCTCCCATTGTTCATTATCATTCTTTTGAAAACCATAATTCACCTTTCATTTTGAGAGATGTGAGGAAATTTCTAAAATGCAAACCCAATCGCATTGCTTTTCTGCTTTAAAAGATTAGAATACGTCCTTAGAATACTCATATTAAGGACCTTCCTATTGCACCAAGTTTTCTTTTTCTATTTTTATTGATAAAATGTATTTGTACATTTATATAGGGTACATGTGTATTTTGTTACATGCGTAGAATGTATAATGATGAAGTCAGGGTCTTTGGGGTGTCCATCATCCTGAGTATTTAGAATTTCTATTTGTTGGGAACATTTCAAGTTCTGTTCTATTTCACAATAGCACCAAGCTTTCTTTTTTTGTGGCCTTCACATTGCTCTTTTCAGGTTCATTTACTCTTCTTCCTCCCCATCCCTTATGGTTCCCAAAACCAAATTACACCTTTGATATATTCATACATGATTTTCCCAGTTTCTGCAATACCCTTTGAGTGCCCTCCCTTTCTGTCGGTGGGCTCCCCTTCCCCTTCATCCTCACTCTAGTCCTGTACTTGCTTGACTAAACTTGCTCGGCTAACTTCTCCTTCTTCATATCTCAGATTAGATGTTACCTTCTCTGAAAAACCTTGCCTAAATACTCTTCTCCCACTCATTGAAAAAACTGGAACACTCAACCATGCCCTCTTGCAATGTTCTGTCTTAACATCTATATTAGCACTTCACATGCTATATTGTAAATGCCTGCTTAATGTACTCTCCTCCATTAAATTGTAAGCTCTTATGAATCAAAGACCAGGCTTGTGTGTGTGTGTGTGTGTGTGTTTAATAATTACACATTATATCCTTAGCTCAGTGTCAGGCATATTGTAGGCATGCAATACATATCTGCTAAATTAATGAATGAGACCCCAGAGGGTATCATGTAAAGCCTTTAATCATCTTTGTCATTTCCTGGGAATTAAATACTTCTCTTAAAAATATGCAGAATTGGCCAGGCATGGTGGCTTACGCCTGTAATCCAGCACTTTGGGAGGCTGAGGCAGGCAGATCACTTGAGGTCAGGAATTTGAGACCAGCCTGGCCAACATGGTGAAACCCGTCTCTACTAAAAGAATAAAAAATATTAGCTGGGCAAAGTGGCAGGCTCCTGTAATCCCAGCTATTCAGGGGGCTGAGGTGGAGAATTGCTTGAACCCAGGAGGTGGAGGTTGCAGTGAGCTGAGATTACACCACTGTACTCCATTGTGGGTGACAGAGTGAGACTCTATGTCAAAAAAAAAAAAAAAAAGAAAAGAAAAATGCAGAATTTGGAGGGTTGGTGCAACTCTTTTTTCAACTTCTATTTTAAGTTCAGGGATACATGTCCAGATTTGTTGTATAGGTAAACTCATGACTTGGGTATTTGGTGTACAGATTAGTTCGTCACTCAGGTATTAAGCTTAGTACTTGTTGTTTTTATGATCCACTCCCTCATCCCACCCTCCAATAAGCCCCAGTGTCTGATGTTCCCCTCTATGTGTCTATGTGTTCTTATCATCTAGCTCCCACTTATAAGTGAGAACATGCAATATTCAATTTTCTGTTCCTGCATGAGGTTATCCATGTTCCTGCAAAAGACATGATCTTGTTCTTTTTTATGGCTGCATAATATTCCATGGTATATATATATTATATATATATATATATATTACATTTCCTTTATCCCATCTACCATTGATGAACATTTAGGTTGATAACTTATAAGTAGACAGTAAGGGCTATTGGCAGTAAACAGTGAGATTTTCAGAAATTTTTGGTAAACATTGAGTTTTGGTAATATGTTTAAATATTGACATTAAGTATGGCAAGTATAAGCGTGAGTGTGTTATATTTGGTCTAGAATCTTATTTATGTGGTTGCTTAAAGAATATGCATAAGCACATTAATCTGATTGGATATCTTTGTATTTACCAATACAGAACTAAGTACCTAGGATGCAGGAATTTTGGTAGAGATGAACCTAGGTATATCCAAGAGGTCATGAGCCTTAGCTAAGGTGAGAGATGCTGCCCTTCTGTGTTTCTCCAAAGAGGACAGTGCTGAGCTGAGTCTAGAAAATTATTCATCAAATTTAAGAATGAGGGAACAGCCAAATGGAGAATCTGTCTAGAGAAGAGCTTATATGTAGTTGAGTCAAGACAATAAGAATAGCTGGGATACAGGAATTGTTCAGAATTAAATTTTATAAATGTTGCCTCAGTCTGCATAGCATCCTAACTTTATGGAGCATAGACAGACTCTTAAAAGTCCTAGGTAAGTTCAAAGCTGGTTCAGAGCCATATCTTCATCAGTGTTAACAACATGAATGATAGAATGCACCATAATCTTATGGAGATGGTTATAGAAACAAAGACTTCACGTAAGAAGAAATATCTAAGCACTAGTCAAAGCACTGACATTTGACTCCTGTCTTAGTGAGAGTTCATCAGAGAGAAACAACTGACAGAATAAGTAGATAGATAGATAGTTGATTGATTGATTGATTGATAGACAGACATGTATATGCAGACAGGAAGAGAGAGAAAGGAAAAGGAATTTATGAGCTAAATTAGCTCACTCCACTATGAAGACTGATAAGTCCTGCAATAGGCTGTCTGCAAGCCAGAGAAACAAGGAGGCCTCTAGTGTGGCTCAGTCCAAATCCAAATGCCTCTGAATAGGGAAGCTGGTAGTGTCACTCAGTCCAAATCTGAAAGCTATAGAACCAAGGATGATGGTGTGATGGTGGGGTGACTCTCAATCCAAGACTGAAGGCCTGAGAGCCCAGGGGGCCACTTATGTGAGTTCTGGGGTCTGAAGGCCAAATAACCTGGAGTTCTGATGGCCAACAGCACAAAAAGAAAGCAAAATGTCACCCTTTCTTCACCATTTTTTCCATTCGAGCCTCTAGCTGACTGGCTCATCTGACTGCCCACATTGAAGGCAGCTCAATCCTGCTCAGTCTGCCAACTCAAACATCAATCATCTTCAGAAACACCTTCACAGACACACCTAAGGCAACACAATTATTCTAATCAAATGGCAAAATACCTGGGTTTCCCTTTTAGCAGAAAAGGGACCAGCTTAGTGCCTAGTGAAGCATTGAGAATAATTAATTATTTACCAGCTATCTGGGTGTTCTTTAGTCCAGTCCAATTTACACCCAAACTCAATCATCACAACTTCCAAGTTCAAATAACCACCATGACCCAAGTTGTTACTGTCACTGGTTTCTGTTCAGATACATTAATTTTTCATCAGAGAAAGGAAAGACATTGGCAAAATTTCTGTTATTCTTTTAACTTAGCAGAAGTTACCAATAGTTGCTCATAAAAATAATAGGCACAATTCTCTCTGTTTTCTAATATAGTAATTCCCAATGTGACTTCCTCAGAACACTCTCTATTGTGAGAGATGTTAATGAACACTGAGCAAAAATCAAAATATTTCCAGGCCAAAAAGTGTGGGAAATGATACATATTATAGCCCGCTCTTAGAAAATCACTTTGCATTTGAGGATGTTTAGAACCTTGAAAAGTCCTTTTAAAGTAACTGTCTAAAACAACTATTTCTTAGACCACAGAATTTCTTTTTGAGAAATACTAAATTAATATTTCACAGGAAAACATTTATGGAAGCTCTAGAACCTCACCTAAGAACTGTGATATGGTCCCAAATATTTTTACCCAATATTATGTTCATATATTTTAAAATAAATTATTTTTCTATTTACTAATCAAAAATCATTTTATGAACACACAGAGTGGCATGACAGGCATTGGAGACTACAAAAGATGGAAAGGTCTGAGGAAGGCTGAAGGTTAAAAAAAATGTCTACTGGGCACAGTGCAGTGTGATTATACCGTTGATAGATTGCTGTACCTCAGAGCCAAGCTCCTAATTTTGAGAATACAAAACCACTTGGTCTCAAACTCCTGACCTCAGGTGATCCACCCACTTCAGCTTCCCAAAGTGCTGAGATTACAGGCATGAGCCACCACACCGAGCCAAGAATTGGAAATATATTGGCCTTTTCTACCAAAGAGAGACATACTCAAAAATTTGATTTGTTTTCATTTTCTTTCATTTCAATCATCCTGATTGCATTCACAGTGACATCAATTATATGTATATTTTATCTCCTTTGTCTGTGTTTCATAAACGTTTTATTTTCTAATGTTTTTAAACTGTTTTGTATTTCTTTGGGTCAGTTTTCTTAGGTCTGCCTAGCTCTGATCTTATTTCCACCAATAAATATGGTGATTTTTTAAAAAATTATACTATATGTTCTGGGGTACATGTGCAGATCATGTAAGATTGTTGCATAGCTACATACATGACAAGGTGGTTTGCTTCCTCTTTCCCCCCATCACCTATAACTGGCATTTCTTCCCATGTTATCCCTCCCCAACTTCCCCATCCCCCACTGACCCTCCCTTAGCCCCCCCCACAAACAGACCCCAGTATATGATGCTCCCCTCCTGTGTTCATGTGTTCTCATTGTTCAACACCTGCTTATGAGCAAGGACATGCAGTATTTGGTTTTCTGTTCCTGTGTCAGTTTGCTGAGAATGATGGTTTCCAGATTCATCCATGTCCCTACAAAGAACATGAACTCATCATTTTTTATGGTTGTGTAGTATTCCATGGTGTATATGTGCCACATTTTCTTTATCCAATTTATCATCGATGGACATTTGGGTTGGTTCCAGGTCTTTGCTATTGTAAACAGTGCCGCAATGAACATATGTGTGTACGTGTCTTTATAATAGAAGAATTTATAGTCCTTTGTGTTTATACTCAGTAAGGGGATTGCCAGGTCAAATGGAATTTTTATTTCTAGATTGTTGAGGAATGGCCACACTGTCTTCCACAATGGTTGAACTAATTTACACTCCCACCAACAGTGTAAAAGTGTTTCTTTTTCTCCACATCCTCTCCAGCATCTGTTATCTCCTGATTTTTTAATGATCGCCATTCTAACTGGTGTGAGATGGTATCTCAATGTGGTTTTGATTTGCATTTCTCTGATAACAAGTGATAATGAGCTGTTTTTCATATGCTTGTTGGCCTCATATATGTCTTATTTTGAAAAGTGTCTGTTCATATCTTTCGCCCACTTTTGAATGGGTTTGTTTGTTTTTTTCTTGTAAATCTGCTTTAGTTCTTTGTAGATTCTGGATATTAGGCCTTTGTCAGATGGGTAGATTGCAAAAATTTTTCCCACCTGTTGGTTGCCAGCTCACTCTAATGATTTTTTTTTTTTTTTTTTGGCTGTGCAGAAATTCTTAGGTTTAATTAGATCCCATTTGTCTATTTTGGCTTTTGTTGCCATTACTTTTGGGGTTTTAGTCATGAAGTCCTTGCCTATGCCTATGTCCTGAATGGTTTTGCCTAGGTTTTCTTCTAGGATTTTTATGGTGTTAGTTTTAATGTTTAAATATTTAATCCATCTGGAGTTAATTTTAGTGTAGGGTATAAAGAAGGGGCCCAGTTTCAGCTTTCTGCAGATGGCTAGCCAGTTTTCCCAACACCATTTATTAAACAGAGAATCCTTTCCCCATTGCTTATTTTTGTCAGGTTTGTCAAAGATCAGATGGTTGTATATGTGTGATGTTTCTTCCAAGGCCTCTGTTTTGTTCCATTAGTTAGTGAAGATTTTTGCATTGATGTTATGGATATTGGCCTGAAGCTTTCTTTTTTAGTTGAGTCTCTGCCAGTTTTTGCTATCAGGATGATGTTGGTCTCATAAAATGAGTTAGGGTGGATTCCATCTTTTTGTATTGTTTGGAATCATTTCAGAAGCAATGGTGCCAACTCCTCTTTGTACACCTGTAGAATTCAGCTGTGAACCCATCTGGACCTGAATTTTTTTTTGGTTGGTAGGGTATTAATTGCTGCCTCAACTTCAGATGTTGTTATTGGTCTATTCAGGGATTCAACTTTTTACTGGCTTAGTCTTGGAAGGTTGTCCAGGAATTTATCCATTTGTACCAGATTTGCTGGTTTGTGTGAATAGAGTTGTTTGTAGTAATCTCTGATGGTGTTTTGTATTTCTGTGGCTTTGATGGTGATATCCTCTTTATCATTTTTTATTGCATTTATTCAATTCTCCTCTCTTTTCTTTTTATCAGTCTGGCTAGTGGACTCTCTGTTTTGTTGATTTTTTCAAAAAAACAGCTCTTGGTTTTATTGATTTTTTGAGGAGTTTTTTGTCTCTATCTCCTTCAGTTCTGCTTTGATCTTAGTTATTTCTTGTCTTCTGCTAGCTTTTGAGTGTTTTTGATCTTGCTCCTCTAGCACTTTCAATTTTGACGATAGGGTGTTGATTTTAGATCTTTTCTCTCTTCTGATGTGGGCATTTATTGCTATAAATTTCCCTTTAGACACTGCTTTAAATGTGTCCCAGAGATTCTAGTATGTTGTGTCTTCATTCTCATTGGTTTCAAAAAATGTCTTTATTTCTGCCTTCGTTTCATTGTTTACCCAGTTGACATTCAGGAGCAAGTTGTTCAGTTTCCATGTAATTGTGCAGTTTTGAGTGAGTTTCTTAATCCTGAGTTCTAATTTGATTGCATTGTGGTCTGATAGACTGTAATGATTTCTGTTCTTTTGCATTTGATGAGGAGTGATTTACTTCCAATTATGTGGTCAATTTTAGAGTAAGTGCATTGTGGTGCTGAAAAGAATGTATATTTTGTGGATTTCGGGTGGAGAGTTCTGTAGATGTCTATTAAGTCTGCTTGGTCCAGATCTGAGTTCAAGTCCTGGATATCCTTGTTGATTTTCTGTCTCATTGATCTGTCTAATATTGACAGTGGAGTGTTAAAGTCTCCCATTATTATTGTGTGGGAGTCTAAGTTTCTTTGTAGGTCATTAAGAACTTGCTTTATGTACCTGGGCGCTCCTGTGTTGGGTGCGTATATATTTAGGATCCTTAGTCCTTCTTGATGCATTGATCCTTTTACCATTATCTAATGCCCTTCTTTATCTCTTTTGATCTTTGTTGGTTTAAAGTCCATTTTATCAGAAACTAGGATTGCAACCCCTGCTTTTTTTTTTGCTCTCTATTTGCTTGGTAAATCTTCTTCCATCCCTTTATTTTGAGCCTATGTGTGTCTTTGCACATGAGATGGGTTTCCTGAAAACAGCACAATGATAGGTCTTGCCTTTTTATCCAGTTTGCCAGTCTCTGACTTTTGACTGTGGCATTTAGGCCATTTACATTTAAAGTTAATATTGTTATGTGTGAATTTGATCCTGCCATTTGTTACTGGCTTCTTTTTTTGCCCATTAATTGACGTGGTTTCTTCATTGCATTGTTGGTCTTCACCATTTGGTACATTTTTGTAGTGGTTGGTACTGGTTGTTCCTTTTCATGTTTAGGGCTTCCTTCAGAAGGTCTTGTAAGGCAGGTCTGTTAATGACAAAATTTCTCAGTAGTGGCTTGTCTGTAAAGGATTTTATTTCTCCTTCACTTATGAAGCTTAGTTTGGCTGGATATGAGATTCTGGGTTGAAAGTTTTTTTCTTTAAGGATTTTGAATATTGGTCCCAACTCTCTTCTGGCTTGCAGGGTTTCTGCTGAGAGATCCTCTGTGAGTCTGATGGGCTTCCCTTTCTGGGTGACCCGACCTTTCTTTCTGGCTGCCTTTAGCATTTTTTCCTTCGTTTCAACCCTGGTGAATCTGATGATTATGTGCCAAGGGGTTGCTCTTCATGAGAAATATCTTTGTAGCGTTCGTTGTATTTCCTGTATTTGAATGTGTGCCTGCCTTGCTAGGTTGAGGAAGTTCTCCTGGATAATATCTTTGAGAGTGTTTTCCAGCTTGAATTTATTTTCCCTGTCATATTCAGGTACGCCGTTCAAGTGTAGATAGGTCTTTTCACATAATCCCATATTTCTTGGAGGCTTTGTTCATTTCTTTTTACTCTTTTTTCTCTAGTCTTGCCTTGTTTTATTTCACTGAGTTGATCTTCAATCTCTGATATTCTTTCTTCTGCTTGATCGATTTGGCTATTGAAACTTTTGTACACTTCACGAAGTTCTTATGCTGTTTTTCAGCCCCATCAAGTCATTTATGTTCTTCTCATTAGCATTTTGTCTAGCCTTTTTCAACGTTTTTAATTTCTTTGCATTGGGTTAGAACATGTTCCTTTAGCTGAGAGAAGCTTGTTATTACCCATCTTCTGAAGCCAGCTTTTGTCAGTTTGTCAACTTCATTCTCCATCCTTGCTGGTGAGGAGTTGTGATCACTTGGAGGAGGAGAGGCATTCTGGTCTTTGATGGTTTCATCCTTTCTGTGCTGGTTTCTTCCCATCTTTGTGAATTTATCCAGCTTTGATCTTAGGGAGCTGCTTGAGACTGCAGACTGTCCCTTGTCTGCCTGTAGAGGTGCTACTGGGCTGCCACAGTCTCAGTCCAGCTGCTGCGTAGGATTCCTGTGTCTTTTGTTTACACTGGGAGATTAGACCCGCCTCTGTAATGACAGATGCCCTTCCCCCCACTGAGCTTGATCCTTCTGAGTTGAGCTCGACTGATGTACTGACTGTGAAGCCCTCAAGTGAGAGGGCTTCAGCCTGCTGGGCTTTGTGGGGGAGGAACCCACCTAGCCTATAACCTGTCTCCCTGCTTTTAGCACTCCCTTTCTCCTGGGAGCTGGTAGCTCTGTCCTGTGAGCTCTCCTGGCTATGCATCTGCCTAGACCAGTGCCAACAATCTGTGGCAATTGCCAGGGCTGATATTCAGCTCTGCGCAGGTAATTCAGGTGCTTTTTAGCCCAGCAAAGATCTCCTGCTCTGTGGGTTGCAGAGGCTTTGGGAGAAGGGCAGTATCTGGACCGGTGTGCTGGAGGAGGAAGCCCCCGATCCTCTGGTTAGATGCACTTCCTGGATGAAGCAGTGCCTCGGCCCACCTCAGTTTGCTCTTTTTGGGTTATGCCCACTGTCCAACTAGACCCACTGAAATGAATCTGGTACCTCATTTTGAGATGCAGAGATAATTCACTTTCTGCATCTCTCTCACTGGGAGCTGTGCCCTGGAGCCGTTTCTATTTGGCCATCTTGGTGGACTCCTCCCCAAAAATGCTGCTTTTAATGCAAGTTTAAATGACTGTTACATTTTTTACTTTTATTTTATTACTGAGCTTGCTTGCTGCCTTGCTGCCTTGCTGCATTTATCTGTTTGTTTATATTTTTGTTCTTCCTTATATCTGCAAATATTTTTGATCCCTTAAATCATAAAGAAAAAAATTTGTTCACATTTTATAAATTATGCCAAATATTTGGTAGCAAATATAATTTTATCTGACAAGATTGTGAAAGATATTCTTCAATTCCCTTCCCTTTGTAAGTTTTCTTTTATCTTTTCTTTTTGTGGGAATTAGTCTAAATTCTATGCTGTCTCCCCCTGTATTATAATCTTCATTGAAAAAGATTGGTTTTTTTTTATTTATCAGTTTTGTAAAAAAAATAGTGGTGGTGGGAGAAAAGTCCTAGGAGTAGTAGGAGAACTCATCAACTCACTGTCTAATCCCTTCTATTATGGAATAGTACGCATATATATGTGCAAGAAGGGAAAATAAAAATGAGAGACAGAAGCGTAAGGTTCATGTTTCTCCTATTTGTTTTCACTGAATTCTGTTGATATTGGAGAGAAGAATGAAACCAGAGATACATTTACTTTACCTTCTTAAAATTTACATATGCTTGGGAGGCCGAGGCGGGCGGATCACGAGGTCAAGAGATGGACACCATCCTGGCCAACATGATGAAACCCTGTCTCTACTAAAAATACAAAAATTAGCTGGGTGTGGTGGCACGCGCCTATAGTCCCAGCTATTTGGGAGGCTGAGGCAGGAGAATTGCTTGAACCCGGGAGGCAGAGGTTGCAGTGAGCCAAGGTCTTGCCTTTGCATTCCAGCCTGGCCTCTGGCAACTTAGCGAGGCTCCGTCTCAAAACAAAGAAACAAACAAAAAAAACCTCACATATGCAACCAAAGAATTTCAAAGGATCATTCTAGCTACACTGAACAGGTTGAAAGTAAGATGGGAAAAGAAGCTGTAACAAAAGTATACATAAAAAATGATGGGCCGGGCACGGTGGCTCACGCCTGTAATCCCAGCACTTTGGGAGGCCGAGGCACGTGGATCACGAGGTCAAGAGATCGAGATCATCCTGGTCAACACGGTGAAACCCCGTCACTACTGAAAAAAAACTACAAAAAATTAGCTGGGCATGGTGGCGCGTGCCTGTAATCCCAGCTACTCAGGAGGCTGAGGCAGGAGAATTGCCTGAACCCAGGAGGCAGAGGTTGCGGTGAGCCGAGATCACGCCATTGCACTCCAGCCTGGGTAACAAGAGTGAAACTCCGTCTCAAAAAAAAAAAAAAAAAAGGTGATGGTTGCTGCATTGGAAATAGAATGAAGGGAATGAAGGTGACAAAACCTGATGATTGCTCCAGGCTCTACCCCAATAGCCCGTGATGTTTTCAGGGGTGGAAGTTATGTGTATCCATATATATGTATATATAATTTCCAAGCATTTAAACCAGTCATTAAGTAAATAATAATAAATCTTCATTAAAACCAGGTAAGAATTTATATTTTAATTCCCATTAATGAAAATATTGCCCTGAATTAAATATTATCTATTTATTTTCAGAAACAACTCAGGTCACAGCAAAGAGGATTTGTGTTAGACCTTTTTCTTGGGGATTGCTGTGAGATACTTTAAGTCTGTCTTCCTAGAAGTACTTTAATGCTTTGGAAGTAACCATTGTGGATAAGTCGTTTCACTCTAAATGTCTGTTTGCACCTTTTAAAAATGGGAATAAAAGTAATAGTACTTATTTGATAGGTTTTACTTGGAAACAGTAAGTAAATATTCAATGTGTCTCCCACAGTCCTTATTTGGTCTAGACACTTCTCAAGGGAGCTCTCACTTGCTCTTTCTTCCTCCTCTCTCAGAGAGGCTATCAGGCCTGTTTAGACTGTCATCTTGGATATTTCATTATAATTTTTGCTTTCCTTTATCATCATCTTTCTCACAGAGGTATGCAATTATGTGTATATGTGCTTGTACCTCCATTAGGTCAGAGATTGTGCCATTTTATTCTCATCTCTACCAATATCTAGACATAGTAAGTCTGTAATACATTTTAAATGATTAAAAATTGATTCTCAGTTGCAAGTTTTATTTATCATAGGTGGAGATACAAACTCCCCTCTTTACCTCCTTTCCTAGAAACCTGACTAAAAGCAAGGCCACCCATGGCCTTTGATCCTTAGGATGAACAGTGAGCCTCATCAGTAACAGAAGAAAAAAAGCTATGCCCATATTTGGAAAAGCATGCCTCTCAGACATAAGGGTTTCTATGAGCAAGAGTCACAAGCTATCGTGTTTTGGTGAGTCATAAATATATTCGGTATCAACCACTTCCAGAAGAAAAGAAAAAATGGCTTTAATTCATGAAAGAATACATCCCATCAGAGAAGAGACATATTTCTGAAGCAGAATACAGCATCTTAGAAAAACACAGAATCTTTAAAGTTATAAAATAAAGCAAAATTGCAATATCACCTACTAGCAAGATTTTTTTTTTGGCTCCTTTGAAAGTATAATTTGTTACTTAGTAAGCCCTTTATTTTTATTTGGGAAATTAAATAGTTGTAACTAACCCAATGGAGTTGTATTTTATAAATGTTGGCCTCTTATAAATCAATTTTACTTCCTTCTCTCTAGTGGTGCCATAGCTCATCCTAGCAAGACAGTCAGTTGGCAATTGTTTTCTGAACTCCTGTAGGTTCTCAGCAGCCCATTAAGTGATGGATGGCTAGAAAGTTGATGACCAAGAATGGGGAGGAGGTGTGTCTACAGTTAGTCTAGTCACCAATTTATTGAAGCTGGCAGAAGAATGATTGCATTTCTTGGACTCTAGAAATTATTTTATGAAACCAGAATATTCATAAGCTAATTTATTCTTGTAATCAAACTAAATCATATTAACCAAATTTTACCCCTTGTTTTTTTATAATAAGCAGATTAGCTGTGTTTTTGTGAAGACTTACTATGCACTGGATTCATTTAATTAATGTGGATACCATTTAATTCTTTTTTTTAAAGATTGTGGGGGTGAGTTGACCAAATTCAGCCTGGTCCAGGGAAAGTCAGAATTGTCTCATTTGATTGATAGATCTATTCCATTTTTCTTTAAACAATTTTTTTAAATTATGAAAGTACGACATTATGTATTTTTAAAAGACCAAAACATTTTAAAAAGAAGTAACAATCCCCTTTTGTTCCTTGGATTATCAGTTTTGGATTGGCACTTTTTAGTTCTCTTACCTTTTCTTAGAAAATATGTAATTTATTTCATTGTTGTTACATTTTCTTTTGAGTTCTTACAGAACACGCAGATTTATATTTTTTGCAAACACACCCATCATCTTTCAATCATGATCTTATAAGTTTAATTATATCACAATTTCTGGTTTAAATAATTAAACTACTCTAATAGGTCTAGGGTATACCCAGATTAAATCATTCGAGAAATGCAAATCAAAAACCACAATAAGATATCATCTTACACCAGTCAAAATGACTATGACTATAAAGTCCAAAAACAACAGATGCTGGTGAGTCTGTGGAGAAGAGAGAAGGCTTATGCACTGCTTGCAGGAATATAAATTAGTTCAGCCACTGTGGAAAGCAATTTGGTGATTTCTCAAAGCACTTAAAACAAAACTACTATTTGACCCAACAATCCCATTATTGGACATATACCCAAAGGAATATAAATCATTCTACCATAAAGACACATTCATGCGTATGTACATCACAGCACTGTTCACAACAGCAAAGACATGGAATCAACCTAAATGTCCATCAATGGTAGACTGGACAAGGAAAATGTGATACACACCATGGAAAAGGGCGCAGCCATAAGAAAGAAAAAGATAATGCTGGAGCTGGAAGCCATTATCCTAAGCAAACTAATATAAGAACAGAAAACAAAACACCACATATTCTCACTTATAAGTGGGAGCTAAACCTTGAGTAGTTATGGACACAAAGAAGGGAACAAGACATGAGGACCTATTTGAGGGTGGAGGATGGGAACACTAACTATCAGATACTATGCTTATTACCTAGATGACAAAATAATGTATACGCCAAACTCCCACAGCATGCAATATACCACATATAACAAGCCTGCACATGTACTCTTGAACCTAAAATAAAAGTTTTAAAAAAATAGAACCATGAGAAGTAAAGCTCTGTTTATTATAAATTACCGAGTCTCAGGTGTTTTGTTACAGCAGTATAAATGGACTAAGACACTAAACCACCAGTTTTTGCTCTGTGATCACATTTCTGTTTTGGTATATTTTTTGTTTGTTTGTTTTTATTGGTGTTAATGATTGCCTTGAGAACAGCAAGGGGGATATTTGTCTCCATGATTCAATCACCTCCCACCAGGCCCCTCTTCCAACACTGGGAATTGCAATTTGACATGTGATTTGGGTGGGGATGCAGAGCCAAATCATATCACATCCTCACAATCACACCTACAAATGTTTTACCAGCCATCTGGGCATCACTCAGCCTAGTCATGTTGACACATAAAATTAAATATCACACCTTTATTTTCAGTGGAACCCCTTTAAATAATGCTTTTTCCATTTAAAAATGTGTGGTCAAAACCAGTAGTTACTTAATCAGTTATAATATCTTCAAACTTGAATATATCTCTTCCAGCATCTTCTTTCTGTCTTCTGGATTCTACCTGGATCAGTTGCTCCCTAAGCCTTTTAATCATTTGTTATCCTGAGATTTTTCATCTTCACAATCCTAGAGATTTATATTTCCTCTTTTCTCCTACATTGGAACTAATATATCTTGAGTTCTTGTTTTCCTTTTTCTTGGTTTACTATCTCTTTTTTGGGAGCATATCCTCAAAAATATTTTTGGAAAAAATAAGAATAAAAGATAAATTCTTCAAGATCACAAATATCTAAACCTCTTTTCGTTTAAAAACTAACATGTAGAGATAATTGTTATTTAGAAATTAAAGTTGCAAATCTTTTTCTATTAGAAGTTTTAACATATCACATGTATTACATGCATAGGAAAATCATAATAATATTCATTTTTCCTATACTTTGTTATGCCCTATTACACTTTCCTATAACTTTTGTTTTTTTCTTTATATTTCTAGGGTTCTGAAAGTTTGTGGTGATATTCCTTCTTGTGTATATCTTTTGATCTATTTCAGAAATTAGCAAAGCTTTCTTGGAAGGACACAGAGAGTAAATATTGTAAGCTTTGCAGGACATAAATCCTCTATCTCAATTACTCAACTCTGCCATTGTAGTGTCAAAGTAATTGCAGGCATTATTAAACAAGTGGGCATGACTGTGTTTCAATGAAACTTTATTTAGAAGAATAAGTGGCTGTCTGAATTGAATCTATGCACCATAATTTGCTGCCTCTGATCTATTGTGTGGTACATCTAGTGGACCCTTTCAACATAAATCTTATTTACATTGGAGATTTATCATTTTTCTCTTATTTTTTTTCTTTCTTTTCATCTGTCTTCTATTTCTGGAACTATAATTAAACAGATTATGGTGTAAAAAGTTTGATTTTATGTATATTCCCTCCTATTTTCCATATTTTTATATGTTCTTTTGTATCTCCAAATTTACTTAATTAGGAATTTCCAAAGAAAGAGAATCAATAGGATGAGAGTGTGTCTATCTATCAGTCTATCCTTCTACCTATCTTCCAAATCTATAATGTGGAACAGCATGCTTGAGACTTAAAAGGATTTATAATCCAGTTTGAGTCCAAAGGTAGCAGCCAGAGTTCCAGGGAGAGCTGATGTTTCAGATGAAGTTTGAAAGCAGTCTCTTGAAGAATTTTTTTTTTCCTTCAAGGGAGGCTCAGTATTTTTTTTGTGTGTGTGCTAATCAGGCCTTCAATAGATTAGTTGAGACTCACTCCCATTACGGAGTACAACCTGCTTAATCTACTGATTAAAATGTCAATCTCATTCAAAAACACCTTCTCAAAAACATCCAGAAAAATGTCTGACCAAATATCTGGGTACCCTGTAGTCCAGTTAAATTACTGTATAAAATTAACTAACTGTATAAAATTCTTCTATTTCATCTATTTAAATTTTTATTCTGCTATTATATATTTAATTTTCAAAAGCTTGTTCTTATTTTCTGAGTACTCTTCTTTCATAAGATTCTATCTTTTTGTTTGTTTTTATTTGAATGCAGTTTATTATCTTGTTTCTATAAGAATATTATATTTGTTTAACTTTCTCTTTTTTTATTTTTAGTTTTTTTTCTGGTCTTTACATAATTTCTATTTTTTGAGCTCCCATTTTTAGTTTGTTTTAGTTTCTGCCTTTCATGTTAGGAGGATTTACTCAAATATCTGCCAGTCCTTGAGTATTCATTCATCAATGAGATTTAAGATAGTGAAAAATTAATTTGAATTTCAGATTGTGTGAGTGGGACTTTCTGATTGATGGGCCTCATTGAATGATGCTAAAACAGATATCTGATCATATTATTGGAGATTCCCTCAAATGCCAATATCTGTACTGTTTTAATCTGGTCAAATTTCTTAGAGAGAAAAACCTTTCACTCTCCTTGACTTTGGGGATACAAACCAGCTTCCATTTTGAAGGAAGTCAAGTTGTAGAAAAGGGAGTTTAGCAATCTTGCCATTCAGGTTGTAGGCTTTTGCTTAAGTTTCCTATTTTTAATACATGTCTTATCCCAATCTCAGCTTTGTCCTTTGTACCCACATCAAGAACAATGTTAGTTTCACTTCTCCAAAGAGTAAGTTTCCCACATTCTTTGGCCTAGTTTGGGGAAGAGCAGCACCTGGCTTTCTAACCAGGAGAAGATAGCTGAAATTGTAAAACTTTTAAAAAAAATTGACTTTTTATGGATCCTCATCCTCCTCTCTTCAACTGTCTCCTCATTACTACCTTATCAGATACCAGATGACTTTCCTGAGGCTTTTCTCAGTTTTGTGACATGAGTCATCTTGTTTCTTCTGATCTTCTTTATGCTCCTTCAGTCATTTGGGTTTTTGCTTCCACCCCACTGAAGATGTGGTTTTCATTAATCCATTTGCTTTCCGTCTTCTTAAATTTTGTTGACATGCCTCATCTGCTTACTTACCCCTTCCTTTTTTGGGGTTTATACCATGTTTATTCCTTTACAGGCATGATAATGGCTTTTCAGAAGATCCAAAGAAAAATGTATGCTGGAAATGCATCATGTTTAAACGAAAAACAGTAACAAATTTTTATTATTTTCCTGCTACATTCCACATACTTTTATATGCGTAGAGGAAGAAACATATGACATATGGTCTCTGCCCTCTCAAATCTTTATTGTAGTAGAGGGAGATAATCAACAAATAACAAAATAAATGTACAAGATAGTTTTTGGTACTCATAAGTATTATTTTTAAAAGATAAAGCAAGTAAAGAAAAAACTGGGTAACTGATGGAGGGAACTTATTAAGTCAGGGAATCATAAAGTCTTTCTCTGAAGAGGTGATATTTAAATAAAAACCCAAATTAGTTAAGGACATGAGGCAAGTTAGAAACTGGGGGGAAATATTTCCAAATAGTGGGGTTAGCAAAGACCTCATGGCAAGAAGAAACTGTACACTCAAAACAGCAAAAAGACAAGTGTGTCTGGGAGAAAATGAGCATGAAGAAACACACCACAAAACCACAAAGGTGAGGAAAGACCAGACGATTTAGGACTTTCTGGGTCTTGGTAAGAAGCTTGAGATTTGTTCAGAATGAGATGGAAATGTTAAAATCTGATTTTTGTTTTTTTTAAAGAAATTCTTTTTGCCATTCTACAAAGACTAGACTCTTGAGAACTTAGAGGAAAAGCAGAAGGGCCTGCTGAATACTATTGAACTAATCCAGATGAATGAATTTTATGTCTTGAACACAACTGGCAATGGAGGATAAAGGTAATGAAGTGATATCAATAAGGCATAAATGGTAATGCTACTTACATTACTGGAAAGAAAAACTGGAAGAGAAACGAGGAATAGATCAATAAAAGTCAAAAGTTTCCTTTTAATACATATTACTTTTGAGAGAGGACAAGTAGCAGCTTAACTACATCAATCTAAAATTTAGAATAGTCAGTAATGATATTTAAAGTTGTGGGACCAGATGAGATTATGTAGAACAGGGATTTACAAACTATAACCCTGAGTCCAAATATGGCCATTGGTTGTTTTTATTAAAACATAAAAAACACTTGTTTTTGTATATTATATATGGCAATTTTTGCACTACAATGGCAGAGTTAAGTAGTTGTAATGGAAACCATATTGCCCTAAAGTTTAAAATATTTACTATCTGGTCTTTTACGGAAAAAGTTTTCTGACTTTTGATTTAGGGAGTAATTGAAGACAAATAAGAAAAGAAAGTCAAGGATCAAGTTCTGGAGTTCAACAATATTTAAAGATTGGAATGATGAAGGTGACCCAGCGAAAGACACTGAGAAGAAATAGCCAGTGAAGAAAGAAAAACCAGGTGAGTGTGATGTCCTAGGAACCAAGTAAAACCTTAGGAAAAAGAAGAGTATTTATGACAGACGTTGCTGAGAGGCAATCTAACATGAGGATTATGGGACTTGACAAGATGAATTTGTGGTGACCTTGACAAGTACAATTTCTGTGGAGCAGCAGCGACAAAGTCTACTTGCTGTGTGTTAAAAGAGAGAATGGAAGGCAAGGATGTGAAAAAAATGTGTATAAAAATTCTTTTCAGTTTTGCTGTAAACACAAGCAGAAAAATCAGATTGTAACTGAAAGGAGAAAAGGAGTGAAGAAAGAAAGCACAGGTTGGTTTGCCAAGAAGACTTTAAGATGGAGATCAGAGTACAGAAAGGTTGTGTTTTCAGAATCAACATCTGTGGAAGGGAAGGCAAGATTGGGTAAAGAAACAACCAATGGGTCGAACAAGAAATCACAAGGGAAATTTTACAGTATCTTGAGACAAATATAATGAAAACACAGCATAAAAAAACCTACGGGATGCAACAAAAGTAGTTCTAAGAGGGAAGTGCAGAGCAAAAAATGTCTACATTAAAAACAAGAAAGAGGGGCCAGGTATGTTGGCTTACACCAGTAATCCCAGCACTTTGGGAGGCTGAGGCAGGTGGATAACTTGAGCCCAGGAGTTCAAGATTAGCCCAGACACCATGGTGAAACCTCATCTCTACAAAAACTACAAAAGTCAGCTGGCCATGGTGATGCATGCCTATAGTTCCAGCTACTCAAGAGGCTAAGATGAGAGGATTTCTTGAGCCCCAGAAGTGGAGGTTTCAGTGAGCCCAGATTGTGCCACTGCACTTCAGCATGGGCAACAGAGTAAGATCCTGTCTCAAAACAAAACAAGAAGAAGAAAGATTCAAAGTAAATAACCTAACATTACACCTCAAGGGACTGGAAAAAGAGGAACAAACTAAATTCAAAGTTCACAGAAGAAAGGAAATAGTAAAGATCGAAACAGAAATAAATCAAGTAGAAACACCATAGAAAAACAAATAAAACTAAGAGTGTTTTTAAACAAAAATAAAATCAACAACCCCTTAGCTAGACTAACTAAGGATAAATGTAAAACAATAAAATCACCAATGAAAGTAGATGCATTAAAACAGTTGCCTCAGAAATAAAAAGGATCATAAAGAACTATTATGAAGAATTATATGTAAACAAATTAAACAGCCTGGAGGAAATGGATAAATTCCCAGAAAAATGCAGCTACCAAGACTGAATCAGGAAGAAGTAGAAAGACTGAACAGAACAATAACAAATAAAGAGATTAAAGAAATATAAAACACCTCTCAGCAAAGTAAAGCCAAGAAGCAAATGGCTTCATAGCTAAATTCTACCAAATATTCAAAGAAGAATTAGTACTAATACTCCTGAAACTCTTCCACAAAATAAAACTAGAGGGAGTACTTCCAAACACATTTTATGAGAAAAGTATTCACCCTAATATCTAAGCCAGAGAGATACATCACAATAAAAGAAAATTACAGGCCATTTTCTCTGAGAATCATTGATGCAGAAATCCTCAATAAAATATTAACAAATTTATCTACATATCAAAAAGATCATGTATCATGATTAAGTGGAATTTATCCTCAGCATGCCAGTTTGGTTTAACATATGCAAATCAATAAATGTGGTACATCATGTTAACAGAATGAAAGCTAAAAATCACATAATTATCTCACTTTACACAGAAAAAGCATTTGACAAAGTTCAATATTCTTTCTTGATAAAAGTCATCAACAGTTTAGGTATTAAAGGAAAGTTTCTCAACATAATAAAGATCATTTATTTTTTTAAAAAACTCACAACTAATGTTATGATAAATGGACAAAAACTGAATGGATATTTACTAAGATCCTACACAAGAGAAGAATGTTAACTTTTGCAATTTTTATTCGACATGGTACTGGAAGTACTAGCAAGAGTAATCAGACAGGAAAAAAATAAAACAAAAGGCACCCAAATTGGAAAAAAAGGAAGTAAAATTACTTCTATTTGCAGATGACATGATCTTATATGTAGAAAACCCTAGAGTACACACACACACACACACACACACACACACACACACATACATGCACAAATTGTTAGAACTAATAAATGAATTAAGTAAACTTGCAGGATACAAAATCAACATGCAAAAATCTAGTAGCATTTTTATACATAAATAACAACCTAACTGAAAAATATGCTAATAAAACAATCATATTTATGATGGCATAAAAATACCTAAGAATAGATGTAACCAAGCAAATGAAAGATATATACAATAAAAACTATAAGACATTGATGCAGCAAGTTGAATAAGACACAAATAAATGAAAAGATATCCTATGCTCATAAGTTTGAAGGACGAATATTGTTAAAATGTTTATACTATTTAAAGCTACATACAGATTCAATCCCTGCATAAATAGCAATTACTTTTTCTTATTTTATTTTTTTTTTGAGATGGAGACTTGCTTTGTTGCCAGGCTGGAGCACAGTGGTGCAGTTGTGGCTCACTGCAACCTCTGCCTCCCAGGTTCAAGCAATTCTTCTGCCTTAGCCTCCCAAGTAGCTGGGACTGCAGGCACATGCCATCACACCTGGCTAATTTTTGTATTTTTAGTAGAGACAGGGTTTCACCATGTTGGCCAGGATGGTCTCGATCTCTTGACCTGGTGATCTGCCTGCTTCAGCCTCCCAAAATGCTGGGATTGCAGGCATGAGCCACCATGCCCGGCCAGCAATGACATTTTTTACAGAAATAGGAAAAAATATTTCTACAATTTCTTAGGAAGTAAAAAAAAATTGCCAAAGTAATTCTAAGAAAGGAAAACAAAATCGGGGCATTATAATTACTGATTTCAAATTATTTTATTAAAAAAAACCCAGTAATTGAAACAGTATTGGTACTGTCATTAAAACAGACATATTGACCAGTGGAATGAAATAGAGAGCCCAGAAATCAATTCGAACATATTGGGTCAACTAATTTTTGACAAGGGCACCAAGAGAACACAATTGGGAAATAATAGTTTCTTTAATAAATGGCAGTAGGAAAACTTCATTTCTATAAGCAAAAGAGTAAAACTAAATCTTTCTACCATATGCAAAAATCAACTGAAAATAGATAAAAGAATTAAATGTAAGATCTGAGACCATAACATTGCTTGAAGAGAACAGAGGGGAGAAAGTTCCTTGACGCTGGCCTTGACAATGATATTTGGATATTATACCAAAATCTTGGGCTATATAACACTAAATAAACAAATATTACATCAAACCAAAAGCTTCTGCATAGTAAAGGAAACAATCAACAAAATGAAACAGCAGCCTATGGATTGGGAAAAAAATATTTACAAACCAGATTTTTGATCAGGGGTTAGTATCCAAATTTTAAAAAGCACTCATACAACTCAGCAGTAGAAAAACAAGTAACCCAATTAAAAATTGGACAAAGGACCAGAATCAAGAAGAAGGCATAAAAATGGCCCACAGGTATATAAAAAGATGTTCAACATTATTAGTCATTAAGAAAATGCAAATCAAATCCACTATTAGTTATCACCTCACATCCCTTAGGATCGCTATTATCAAAAAGTCAAGAAATAACAAAAGTTGACAAAAATGTTTGTGTGGAGAAAAGAGAACCCTTGTACACTGTTGGCAGAGATGTAGATTGGTGTAGCCATAATGGAAACAGTGTGGGGCTTCCAAAAGAAATTAAAAATAAAACTATCAGATTTCCTTTGGGCATATACCAAAAGGAAATGAAATAATCACTTCATAAAGATATCTGGACTCTCATGATCATTGCAACATTATTCACAAATAGCCAAGATATGGAAATGAACTAAGTGTGCTTTGACAAATGTATGGATAAAAAATTGTGTGTGTGTGTGTGTGTGTCCTCAAAATTAATTTAATTTTGTCATTCAATTGCATATTGATTATCTGCCTTATACACACACATGCACAATGAAATATTCAGCCTTAAAAATGAAGATTTCACAATTTGTCCCAATATAGATGGATGTGGATGATATTATGCTAAGTAAAATAAGGCAGACACAGAGAAACATTGCATAATCTCATTTATGTGTGGAATCTTTAAAGAAGAGTATAAATACACAGAGATGGAGAATGAAAGAGTGGTCACCAGGAGCTGGGCAGGGAAGGAAATGGGGAGAAATAGGTTAGAGGTTACAAAGTGGCAGATATGTAGGATGAACAAGTCCAGTGATCTATTGTGTAACATGAGAACAATAGTTAATACAATTGTTGGCAGATCCAAGGTGGCCGAATAGGAATGGCTCTGTAGTACAGTTCCCAGCAAGAACAATGCAGAGGGTGAGTGAGTGATCACCACATTTCCAAACCTGTCATTACTGCCCACAGACCAAGAGATTGCTGGGATGAAAAGCACCGTGAGTTTCCAGCACAGCTGTTTCAGCCGGCACAGCAGGTCTCCACACAAAAAACTCACATAAATCTGGGCGGCCATTTCAACTGGTGCCTGGAACACCTGGGAGACAGAGCTGTCCATTCAACTGAATAAAAGGGGGCTGCAGGGAGCCACGTGATCTGGCTCAGCGGGTCCCACCCGACAAGGACCAACAATGTGAAATGCTCTGGATTGTGAGTTTCACAGCAAGTGCAGCAGGACCCAGGACAGTCCAGCTCTGTGGCGGAAAGGGTGTCCGCCATTACCGAGGCAGTCCACCATTACTGAGGCAGTCCACCATTATCAAAGCAGTCCAAAATTACTGAGGCAGTCTACCATTACAGAGGCAGTCCACCATTACTGAGGCAGTCTGCCATTACCAAGGCAGTTCTAACTACACCTCTGTAAACAAAATCACAAGGAAGTTCACACAGCAGCTGGGCAGAGGCCATGGAAGCTCAGCAACACCTCTGCTGGCAGACAGCAACTAGGCTACCTCCTTGCTGGGCAGGGCATCTCTGAAAAAAGGCAGCAGCATGTCAGGAACTGATAAATAAAGCCCCACCTTCCCAGGACAGAGCACCTGGGAAAAAAGGTGCTTATGAGTTCTGCTGCAGCAGACTTAAACATACCTGCCCAGCAGCTCTGGATAGAACAATGGATATCACAGCTCAGCACTTGAGCTCCTATAAGGGACAGACTGTCTCCCCAAGCAGCTTCCTGACCCCCATATATCCAAAGAAACACCTCATAAAGGACAGCTCAGGTTGACATCTGGCAGGTATCCTTCTGGGACAAAGATAACAGAAGAAGAAACTGGCAGCAACCCTTACTGTTCTGCAGCTGCTGCAGGTGATCCCCAGGCAAGCAGGGTTTAGAGCAGACCTCCAGCAGACCTTCAGCACAGGGGCCTGACTGTTGCAAGGAAAACTAAAAAACACAAAGAAATAACTTCAACATCAACAAAAGGACATCCACTCAGAGACCACATCCAAAAGTCACCAACTACAAAGACCACAGATGGAAAAATCCACAAAGATGGGAAGAAACTAGCACCAAAATGATGAAAAAACCCAAAACCAGAATGCCTCTCCTCCTCCAAGGGACCACAACTCCTCACCAGCAAGGGATCAAAGCCAGATGGAGAATGAGTCTGATGAGTTGACAGAAACAGGCTTCAGAAGGTGGGTAATAAGAAACTTCTCCTTGCTAAAAGAACATGTTCTGACCCAATGCAAAGAAACTAAGAACCTTGAAAAAAGATTTGACAAAGTGCTAATGAAAATAAATAGCTTAGAGAAGAATATAAATGACTTGATGGAGCTGAAAAACACAACACAAGAACTTCACAAAGCATACATAAGTTTCAATAACCAAATCGACCAAGCAGAAGAAAGGATATCAGAGATTGAAGATCAACTCAATGAAATAAAACTAGAAGGCAAGATTAGAGAAAAAAGAGTGAAAAGGAATGAACAAAGCCTCCAATAAATATGGGATTATGTGAAAAGACCTAATCTACATTTGATAGGTGTACCTACCTGAATGTGACAGAAAGAATGAATCCAAGCTGGAAAGCACTCTTCAGGATATTATCCAGGAGGACTTCCCCAACCTAGCAAGGCAGACAAACATTCAAATACAGGAAACACAAAGAACACCACAAAGATATTCCTCAATATGAGCAACCCCAAGGCACATAATCATCAGATTCACCAGGGTGGAAATGAAGGAAAAAATGCTAAGAGCAGCCAGAGAGAAAGGTTGGGTTACTCACAAAGGGAATCCCATCAAACCCACAGCAGATCTCTCAGCAGAAACCATACAAGCCAGAAGAGAGTGGGGGCCAATAATCAATATCCTTAAAGAAAAGAACTTTCAACCTAGAATTTTATATCCAGCCAAACTAAGCTTCAAAAGTGAAGGAGAAATAAAATCTTTATGAAGAAGCAATTGCTGAGAGATGTCATCACCACCAGGCCTGCCTTACAAGAGCTCCTAAAAGAAAAACTAAACATAGAAAGGAACAACCAGTACCAGCCACTCTAAAAACATATCAAATGGTAAACAGCATCAACACGATAAAGAAACTGCATCAACTAATGGGCAAAACAACCAGCTAGCATCAAAATGGCAGGATCAAATTCATACATAACAATATTACCCTTAGATGTAAATGGACTAAATGCCCCAATCAAAAGACACAGACTAGCAAATTGAATAAAAAGTCAAAACCCATGGATGTGCTGTATCCAGGAAACCCATCTCATGTGCAAGGACACACATAGGCTCAAAATAAAGGGATGGAGAAAGATTTACCAAGAAAATGGAGAGCAAAGAAGCAGAAGTTGCAATCCTAGTCTCTGATAAAATAGACTTTAAATCAACAAAGATCAGAAGAGACAAAGAAGGACATTACATGATGGTAAAAGGGTCAATGCAACTAGAAGAGTTAACATTCCTAAATATATACTCACCCAATCCAGGAGCACCCAGATACATAAAGCAAGTTCTTAATGACCTACAAAGAGACTTACACTCCCACACAATAACAGTGGGAGACTTTAACACTCCACTGTCAGTATTAGACAGATAAACGAGACAGAAAATTAACAAGGATATCCAGGAATGATCTCAGAATAATAGACATCTACAGAACTCTCTACCCCAAATCCACAGAATATACATTCTTCTCAGCACCACATCACACCTACTCTAAAACTGACTGCATAATTGGAAGTAAGTCACTCTTCAGCAAATACAAAAGAACGGAAATCATAACAGTCTCTCAGTCCACAGTGCAATCAAATTAGAACGCAGGATTAAGAAACTCACTCAGAACCACACAACTTCATGGAAACTGAACAGCTGGCTCTTGAATGTTGACTGGATAAACAATGAAATGAAGGCAGAAATAAAGATGTTTGCTGAAACCAACAAGAATGAAAACACAACATACCAGAATCTCTGGGACACATTTGAAGTAGTGTCTAGAGGAAAATTTATAGCAATAAATGCCCAAATGAGAAGCAAAGAAAGATCTAAAACTTACATCCTATCATCAAACTTGAAAGAGCTAGAGGAGCAAGATCAAAAACACTCAAAAGCGTGCAGAAGACAAAAAATAATTAAGATCAGAGCAGAACTGAAGGAGATAGAGACATAAAAAAAACTTTCAAAAAATCAATAAATTGAGAAGCTTTTTTTTCTGAAAAGATGAACAAAATAGACTAATAAAAATGAAACGAGAGAAGAATCAAATAGATGCAATAACGATAAAGGGGATATCACCACTGATTCCACAGAAATACAAACTACCATCAGAGATTACTACAAACAACTCTATGCATATAAACCAGTAAACCTGGAAGAAATGAATAAATTGCTGGACACTTTTACTCTCCCAATCCTAAACCAGGAAGAAGTTGAAACCTTGAACAGACCAATAACAAGGGCTGAAGTTGAGGCAGCAATTCATAGCCTACCAACCAAAAAAAGCCCAGGTGCAGATGGGTTCACAGCCGAATTCTACCAGACATACAAAGAGGAGCTGGTACCACTCTTTCTGAAACTATTCCAAACAATACAAAATGAGGGAATCCTTCCCAAATCATTTTATGAGACCAACATCATCCTGATACCAAAACCTGGCAGGGACTCAACAAAAAAAGCAAACTTTGAGCCAATATCCATGATGAACACAGACGCAAAAATCTTCAATAAAATACTGGCAAATCAATGGCAACAGCATATCAAAAAGCTTATCCACCATGATCAAGTAGGCTTCATCCTGGGGATGCAAGTCTACATCAACATAGGCAAGTCTACAAATGTAATCCACCACATAAACAGAACCAAAGACAAAAACCACATGATTATCTCAATAGATGCAGAGAAGGGTACGTGTGCAGACCTTGCAGGATTGTTGCATGGGTATACACATGCCATGGTGGTTTGCTGTCTCCATAACCCCTCAAATTGCCATGGAAGTAAACTTTTGGAGGTGATTGATATTACCTTGATTGTAGTCATGGTTTCACAGGCATATGCATATATCCAAAGTCATTCAATTGTATACATAAATAAGTCCCATGAAGTAGGACTAGTTGTTCACCCATTTGACAGATGAGGAGATGAAGACGCAGTAGCTTTCTTTGGATCACACAGCTGGCCTGTAGCAAAACCAAGATTTAAACCCAAGCAATCCGGCCTTACATTTGGGTACTTAATGACTGAGATTTTCATTTTCTTGGTAGGAAACAGCTCCTACTTTAATACATCCTTGGTAGAGGAGCTAAAATATTAAAGAAAGTACTTTATAAGTGAATGAATATAACATTATAAACTGTGATAAGTTATGGGAAAGGAAATTAAATAGCATCAGGGGAGAGGCGAGAGGATTAGATTTTCCTGGAGAAGAGATGTTCAAGCTGAGACCTGATGAAGGAGCAGCATTTCACCAGGTTAAAAGAGATAAGGGAACTTTTAGGCAAAGGAAACAGCAGATACAAGGCCTTGTGATGGGATCAGATCAGACTTTTCTCCCTTCCTCATACCCAGAGTCCAGTTGATTGCTGAGTGTTATATAAATTGGTTTTCTAAATATTTGTCATTTCCCTACAGGTCCACTGTCACTTCTAGATGACTGTAATAAACTTCTAACTGCTCTCTGTGCATCTACACCTGACTCTCCAATCAGAATGCCATACAGCAGCAATGGTTGTAGTTTACATGCAAGTTTTACTGGGTCTTTTTTCTGTTGAAAACTCTTTAGTAGATTCCCCCTTCCATCCAGCATGGAATCCTAACTATGTGTCATGATGTTGTGAACATCTGAGATTTCAAGGTGTCTAGTGTCTTTTCCTTAGCTCTGATAATAGCAATCCATACCCTCTACCTTTGCCTTTGGAGAACAGTTCTTTGCCAAATACTTCAGGAAATCATGGTGGCTCTAGAGTTGCAAGATTTTCTCTCCAGATTGCAAAGGTAAGCCCATGACCAAGAACTGTTTATTCAATGCACTCCATTTCCTCAGGCACAGTGATTGGTCTAAAACAATAGTTTTAAAACTTAAGTATGCACTAGAATCACCTGGATGGCTTGTAAAAGCACAGATTGCCTCAGTGTTTCTGACTCAGTAGGTATAGGGTAGGCCTGAGAATTTGCATTCATCACAGGTTCCCAGATGTTGCTGCTCTGCTTGATGTTGATGTTGAAGATGAAGTTTAGGCCAGAAGCAAGATGCAGAGGTTTGTATGTATTCAATAGAGGAAAGAAAGGCCTCTTCTTCCTCTGGAATCTATAGCTAGGAAGATGTATGGGTCCATATGTAGCCAAAATCCCTCAATCCCTCACACCTAGAGGGAGTCTATCTGCAGGATGAGATAATGTGGCTGAAATCAAGATGAAAACAGACGTGAGAGTTAAGGAGAGTCCAGGCAGCATGATTTGAATTCCTGGATCTGATTATTTGCAAGGCTAGTGTTACTCCCATATTTTTTTTCAATACAAACAAACATATTCCTTAGTGTCAACCCCCACTCAACACACACACATACCCCTCGCCCCTTTCCCATGCATACTTTCTTATTCACATGAAAGTTGGGTTATTTTTTTTTTTTTCAGTAACTTGTAACAGGCTGGCCATGATTATAAAGGCATGGCCTTCAGCACCCTGTTTGATATATTCTGAGTCTATTTCACTCTGTTGCATCCAAATTTGGCAGCCTTTTCTGGTCCCTTCACCTTCCTCAGGGGCTTCACAGATTCATGTGTTTATCCTGGAAACCTGTCTCCAACACTCCTCTCATCCCTGCCTAACTAACTCCTGTATAGAAGACCTTCAGGTCCTCCATTGGTCTTCTCTCACCAAATAGGTAAGGTAAACTTGGTCAGCGCATTCATAGCTTTAGTTACCACAGAAATAAATATTTGTGTAGTTAATTATTAAATATATGTCTCTTACAACAGAATGCATAAATTCCACACAGGCACAGACCTGACATCTTATTTAAAACTCAATCAGAAAATAAAAATAGATAAATTGAACTTAAACAAAATTAGAAACTTTCATGCATCAAAGGACAGTGTCAACAGCTAAAAGCAATCATAGAGCGTAAATACTTGCAAATCACACATCTGATAAGCGATTAGTGTTTATAATATATAAAGAACTCCTACAACTCAACAACAAAAAACCAAACAACCTGGTTTTAAAAAAATGGACAAAACATCAATGATAGACTGAACAAAAAAAATGTAGTACATATACACCATGGAACACTTGAAGCCATAAAAAGGAGCAAGATCATGTCTCTTGCAGGGACATGGATGGAACCAGATGCCATTATCCTTCGCAAACTAATGTAGGAACAAAAAACCAAATACTGCATGTTCTCACTCAAAAGTGGAAACTAAACAAAGAGAACACATGGACACACTGGGGCCTATAGGTGGGGTGGAAAGGTGGGGGAAGGGAGAGCATCAGGATATCAGGATAAATAGCTGATACTTGTGGATCTTAGTACCTACATGATAAGTTGATAGGTGTAGCAAACCACCATGGCACACATTTATCTACGTAACAAACCTATGCATCCTGTACATGTGTCCTAGAATGTAAAATAAAATAAATTCTAAAAAAAATTTCCACAAAAAAATGGGCAAAAGACTTGAATAGACATTTATCCAAGGAAAGTATACAAATGGCCAATAAGCACATGGAAAAACCTTCAACATCTCTAATTCCCAGGGAAATGCAAGAAAAAAATCACAAGAAAACACCACTTCACACCTGATAGCTATATAGCTATTATATTCTGATGGTTATATGGCAATTATTAAAAAAAAAAAAAAGAAAGCAGAAAACAAGTGTTAGTGAGGAAGTCGGTATATTGGAACGCTAACACATTGTTGGTGAGAATGTGAAATGACAAAAAAGCAATATGGCAGTTTCTCAAAAATGTGAAAATAGACTTACCATTTGGTCCAGCAATTCTACTCTTGGGTATGTATCCAAAAGAATTGAAGCAGATGCCTGTACACCGATGTCCACAGCAGCATTGCTCACAATAGCCAGACTGTGAAAGCAAATCAAATGTCCATCAGCAAGTAAGCAAAATGTGGTATGTAAATACAATGGAATATTATTCATCCTTAAAAAGGAAAGAACTTTTGACACATACTACCCCATGGATGAACCTTGAAGACATTATGCTAAGTGAAATAAGTCATACTTGAAAGAACAAATATTGTAGTATTTCATTTATATGAGGTACTCAGGAGTAGTAAAATTCATAGAGACAGAAAGAACAATGTTATTTGCTAGGGACTGGGAGTAGGGAGAATGGGGAGATATATTTAATGTACAGAGGATCAATTGGGGAAGACGAAAAAGTTCTGGCAATGAAAGGTGATAATGGTTATATAATGTAAATGTACATAATGTTCGTAAATTGTACACCTAAAAATTGTTACAATAAAAATTTTGGGGGGAGATCCAAGGTGGCCGTTTAGGAACAGCTTAGGATTGCAGCTCCCAGTGAAAGCTCAGAGGGTGAGTGGACGCCGCGTTTTTATTGCCCACAGACTAGGAAATTCCCGGGCGGAGGAGCTCCATGGTCGCCAGCATGGCTGTTTCGGCCAGCGCCGCTGCTTTGCCCCGCACGGCTGCTTTGTCGGCGCCCCGGAGCCGCGGTTCTCCGTACAAAATACACCGGTCCGGGGGCCCTTTTGGCTGGCGATTGGAGCCACGGGAAGTCGCCCATACGCTGGTTCAAAAAGGGGACTGAGCAGAGAACCAGGACAGTAGATTCCAGGGCAAAAAAAAAAAAAAAAAGCGTCACAAACCTCAGTGCAGCTGTTTAAGCCAGCGCAGTGAGTGGCCACAGGGGAAAACAAACAGACCCCAGCGCCTCTTCAACAGGCGACTGGAACACCAACTTAAAAAAGGCTCTGAGGCAGGGAGCCGGGCGATCAGGCTCGGCACAAAAGAACAGCAACCAGAAACTCTGGATTGAGAGTTTCACAGCAAGTGCAGCTGAACCCGGGAGGGTCCTGCTCTGTGGGGGAGGGACGTCCGCCATTACCAGGGAGCCCGCCGTTGCCAAGGCAACCCGCCATTGCTGAGGCAGCCCGCCGTTGCCAAGGCAACCCGCCACAGCAGAGACTCCGCCCCAACAGAGGCGGGCCACCATCGCCAACGCAGTTCTAACTACACCCATATAATCAGGACTGCAGGAAAGTTCACTCGGCAGCGGGGCGCAGCCCACAGCAGCTCAGCAAAGCTGCCATAGGCCGACAGTGACTAGGCTGCCTCCTTGCTGGGCTACGCAGGTCTGAAGGAAAAAAAAAAAAGAAGGCGGCAGCATAACGGAAACTCATAAATAAAGCCCTAAATCCCTGGGACAGAGCACCTGGGAACAAAAAGCAGTTTATGAGTTCAGCTGCAGCAGACCTAAAAGTACCTGCCCAGCAGCTCTGAATGAACAACAACAGAGCTCACAACTCACCATTTGAGCTCCTATAAAGAAAAGACCGTCTCCTCAAGCAGCTCCCTGACCCCTATATATCCAAAAAGGCACCTCATAAAAGAGAGATCAGATTGACACTAGGCAGATATCTGGCTGGGACAAAGATAGCAGAAGAAGAAAACTGGTAACAACCCTTGCTGTTCAACAGCTGCTGCAGGTGAACCCCAGGGCCTGGAGTGAACCTCAGCAGACCTACAGCGAGGGGCCAGACTGTCAGAAGGAAAACCAAGAAACAGAAATAAACTCATCATCAACAAACAGAACACCAATCTGAAAGACTTGAGACCCAATCTGAAAGCCAGCAACTACAAAGTCGACAGGTGGATAAATCCTTAAGGATGGGAAGAAACTGGCGCAAAAAGGATGAAAACACCCGAAACCAGAACACCTCGCCTCCTAAAAGGGATCACAACTCCTCACCAGCAAGGGAACAAGGTTGGATGGAGAACGAGTGTGATGAAATGACAGAATCAGAATTCAGAAGGTGGGTAGTAAGAAACTTCTGTGAACTTAAAGAACATGTTCTAACCAAATGCAAAGAAACTAAGAACCTTGAAAAAAGATTTGACGAAATGCTAACAAGAATGGACAAAATAGAAAGGAATATAAGGGGATTGATGGAGCTGAAAAATGCAACACGAGAACTTCGTGAAGCATGCACGAGTATCAACAGCCGAATTGACCAAGCAGAAGAAAGGATATCAGAGGTCGAAGATCAACTCAATGAAATAAAACGGGAAGGCAAGACTGGAGAAAAAAGGGTAAAAAGGAACGAACAAAGTCTCCAAGAAATGTGGGACTATGTGAAAAGACCTAATCTACATTTGATAGGCGTACCTGAATGCGACAAAGAGAATGAATCCAAGCTGGAAAATACTCTTCAGGATATTATCCAGGGAAACTTCCCCAACCTAGCAAGGCAGGCAAACATTCAAGTCCAGGAAATACAGAGAACAACACAAAGATATTCGTCAAGAAGAGCAACCCCAAGGCACGTAATCGTCAGATTCACCAGGGTCGAAATGAAGGAGAAAATACTAAGCGCAGCCAGAGAGAAAGGTTGGGTTACCCATAAAGGGAAGCCCATCAGACTCACAGCAGATCTCTCAGCAGAAACCCTACAAGCCAGAAGAGAATGGGGGCCAATATTCAACATCCTTAAAGAAAAGAACTTTCAACCCAGAATCTCCTATCCAGCCAAACTAAGCTTCATAAGTGAAGGAAAAATAAAATCCTTTGGGAACAAGCAAGTACTCAGAGATTTCGTCACCACCAGGCCAGCTCTACAAGAGCTCCTGAAAGAGGCTCTACACATATAAATGAACAACAAGTACCAGCTCAACTAAAGGGCAAAACAGCCAGCTAGCACCAAAATGGCAGTATCAAATTCACACATAACAATATTTACCCTAAATGTAAATGGACTAAATGCCCCAATCAAAAGACACAGACTGGCAAATTGGATAAAAAGACAAAACCCATCGGTGTGCTGTATCCAGGAAACCCATCTCACATGCAAGGATACACAAAGGCTCAAAATAAAGGGATGGAGGAAGATTTACCAAGCAAATAGAGAGCAAAAAAAAGCAGGAATTGCAATTCTCATCTCTGATAAATTAGACTTTAAAGCAACAAAGATCATAAGAGACAAAGAGGGACATTACATAATGGTAAAGGGATCAATGCAACAAGAAGAGCTAACGATCCTAAATATATATGCACCCAATACAGGAGCACCCAGATACATAAGGCAAGTTCTTAATGACTTACAAAGAGACTTAGACTCCCACACAATAATAGTGGGAGACTTTAACACCCCATTGTTAACATTAGACAGATCAACCAGACAGAAAATTAACAAGGATATCCAGGACTTGAACTCACACCTGGACCAAGCAAACCTAATAGACATTTACAGAACTCTCCACCCCAAATCCACAGAATATACATTCTTCTCAGCACCACATCACACCTACTCTAAAATTGACCACATAATTGGGAGTAAATCACTCCTCGGCAAATGCAAAAGAACGGAAATCGTAACAAACAGTCTCTCAGACCACAGTGCAATCAAGTTAGAACTCAGAATTGAAAAACTAACTCAGAACCGCACAGCTTCATGGAAACTGAACAACTTGCTCTTGAATGTTGACTGGATAAACAATGAAATGAAGGCAGAAATAAAGATGTTCTTCGAAACCAACGAGAATGAAGACACAACATACCAGAATCTCTGGGACACATTGAAAGCAGTCTCTAGAGGAAAATATATAGCAATAAGTGCCCACATGAGAAACAAGGAGAGATCAAAAATTGACACCCTATCGTCAAAACTGAAAGAGCTAGAGGAGCAAGATCAAAAAAACTCAAAGTCTAGCAGAAGACAAGAAATAGCTAAGATCAGAGCAGAACTGAAGGAGATAGAGACACAAAAAACCCTTCAAAAAATCAATAAATCCAGGAGCTGGTTTTTTGAAAAGATCAACAAAATAGACAGACCACTAGCAAGATTAATAAAAAAGAAAAGAGACAATAACCAAATAGATGCAATAAAAAACGATAAAGGGGATATCACCACAGATTCCACAGAAATTCAAACCATCATCAGAGATTATTACAAACAACTCTATGCACACAAACTAATAAACCTGGAAGAAATGGATAAATTCCTGGACACTTGCCTCCTGCCAAGCCTAAACCAGGAAGAATTCAAAACCCTGAACAGACCCATAACAAGGTCTGAAGTTGAGGCAGCAATTAAGAGCTTACCACCCAAGAAAAGCCCAGGTCCAGATGGGTTCACAGCTGAATTCTACCAGACATACAAAGAGGAGCTGGTACCATTTCTTCTGAAACTATTCCAAACAATACAAAAAGAGGGAATTCTTCCCAAATCATTTTATGAGACCAACATCATCCTGATTCCAAAACCCGGCAGAGACTCAACAAGAAAAGAAAACTACAGGCCAATATCTATGATGAACATAGATGCAAAAATCTTCAATAAAATACTGACAAGCCGATTGCAACAGCACATCAAAAAGCTTATCCACCATGATCAAGTAGGCTTCATCCCGGGGATGCAAGGCTGGTTCAACATACGCAAGTCTATAAACGTAATTCACCACATAAACAGAACCAAAGACAAAAACCACATGATTATCTCAATTGATGCAGAGAAGGCCTTTGACAAAATTCAACAGCCCTTTATGCTAAAAACACTCAATAAGCTAGGTATCAATGGAACGTATCTCAAAATAATAAAAGCTATTTATGACAAACCAACAGCCAATATCATACTGAATGGGCAAAAACTGGAAGCATTCCCCTTGAAATGTGGCACCAGACAAGGATGCCCTCTCTCACCACTGCTATTCAATATAGTATTAGAAGTTCTAGCCAGAGCAATCAGGCAAGAAAAAGAAATAAAGGGCATTCAAATAGGAAAGGAGGAAGTCAAATTGTCTCTATTTGCAGACGACATGATTGTATATCTAGAAGACCCCATCGTCTCAGCCCCAAACCTCCTGAAACTCATAAGCAAGTTCAGCAAAGTCTCAGGATACAAAATCAATGTGCAAAAATCACATGCATTCCTATACACCAGTAACAGACTTAAAGAGAGCCAAATCAAGAACAAACTTCCATAAACAATTGCCACAAAGAGAATAAAATATCTAGGAATACAACTAACAAGGAATGTAAAGGACCTCTTCAAGGAGAACTACAAGCCACTGCTCAACGAAACAAGAGAGGACACAAACAGATGGAGAAACATCCCATGTTCATGGTTAGGAAGAATCAATATCGTGAAAATGGCCATACTGCCCAAAGTAATTTACAGATTCAATGCTATCCCCATCAAGCTACCAATGACTTTCTTTGCAGAACTGGAAAAAACCACCTTAAACTTCATATGGAACCAAAAGAGAGCCCGCATAGCCAAGTCAATTCTAAGCAAAAAGAACAAAGTGGGGGGCATCACACTACCAGACTTCAAACTATACTACAAGTCTACAGTAATCAAAACAGCATGGTACTGGTACCAAAACAGAGATATAGACCAATGGAACAGAACAGAGGTCTCGGAGGCAACACAACATATCTACAACCATCTGATCTTTGACAAACCAGACAAAAACAAGCAATGGGGAAAGGATTCCCTGTTCAATAAATGGTGTTGGGAAAGCTGGCTAGCCATGTGCAGAAAGCAGAAACTGGACCCCTTCCTGACACCTTACACTAAAATTAACTCCAGATGGATTAAAGACTTAAACATAAGACCTAACACCATAAAAACCCTAGAAGAAAATCTAGGCAAAACCATTCAGGACATAGGCATAGGCAAGGACTTCATGACCAAAACACCAAAAGCCAAAATAGACAAATGGGACCTAATCAAACTCCACAGCTTCTGCACAGCAAAAGAAACAATCATTAGAGTGAATCGGCAACCAACAGATTGGGAAAAAATTTTTGCAGTTTACCCATCTGACAAAGGGCTGATATCCAAAATCTACAAAGAACTAAAGCAGATTTACAAGAAAAAAACCAACAAGCCCATTCAAAAGTGGGCAAAGGATATGAACAGACACTTCTCAAAAGAAGACATATGTGAGGCCAACAAACATATGAAAAAATGCTCATCATCACTGGTCATCAGAGAAATGCAAATCAAAACTACACTGAGATACCATCTCACGCCGGTTAGAATGGCGATCATTAAAAAATCTGGAGACAACAGATGCTGGAGAGGATGTGGAGAAATAGGAACACTTTTGCACTGTTGGTGGGAGTGTAAATTAGTTCAACCATTGTGGAAGACAGTGTGGCGATTCCTCAAGGACCTAGAAATAGAAATTCCATTTGACCCAGCAATCCCATTACTGGGTATATATCCAAAGGATTACAAATCGTTCTACTATAAGGACACGTGTACACGAATGTTCATTGCAGCACTGTTTACAATAGCAAAGACCTGGAACCAACCCAAATGCCCATCGACGATAGACTGGATAGGGAAAATGTGGCACATATACACCATGGAATATTATGCAGCCATCAAAAACGATGAGTTTGGGTCCTTTGTAGGGACATGGATGAACCTGGAAACCATCATTCTCAGCAAACTGACAGAAGAGCAGAAGATCAAACACCGCATGTTCTCACTCATTGGCGGGTGTTAAACAATGAGAACACATGGACACAGGGAGGGGAGCACTACACACTGGGGTCAGTTGGGGGGAAATAGGGGAGGGATGGTGGGGGGTGGGAAGCTGGGGAGAGATAGCAAGGGGAGAAATGCCAGATGTAGGTGATGGGGAGTAAGGCAGCAAATCACACTGCCACGTGTGTTCCTATGCAACAATTTTGCATGTTCTTCACATGTACCCCATAACCTAAAATGCAATAAAATAAATAAATGGGAAAAAAAAAATTTTATGTTATGTATATTTTACTACCCCACTGTGACATAGAAGAAAATGTACAACCTACTTTAAAGCCAAAAATAGGACAAAGACATTATATTTATATATATATATATATATATATATATATAAGCCTATTTTCCTAAAGATAAAAAAAAACACTGCAGTAAAATATATACCCAGAAAAAAAAAATCTAAGATCAATCCATTAATTGTGGTTATTTCTGGGTTGAAATGGTGGGCGACAGACCTTCGGTTTCTACTTTATACACTTTGTTACTACTTAAATGTCTTAAAATAAGTATACATTGCTTCTTGTGTTAAGAAGCAATCAATATCTCAGGCATTTCTTCATAGTAATAAAAAAATACCAAAAAAAGAAGCAATCGATAAACATATTTTCATTTTGAAAAGTAAGTGCAAAGCCTGAAATGAAGTACAGAACTTTCTGTGTGGGCTGGCCAGAGCAGGTTGAAGATGGCTATCACTTGCCAAGTTTGGGATGCTGTGCTTCTAATTTAAGACGAATATATCATATGCCAGGCCTCCAACAAGGTGTTTTCTGGCCTCATGTTAATTCTGGAAAGGTAATTACTCCCACAACCTGGCAACCTACCCTCTGGGGATTTTTCTGGACAGAGCATGTTTTTCAATACAAAAGCAAAAATGATGGGGAGGCTGGAACTTCGGAAGACTAAGCTTAGAAGTAACCTTTTGTGGCTGGGCTATTTTAACCCTTCTTCATTCATCCCACACATTGCACACCGCAAGTTTGTCTAACCAGGAAACCCGACCCAAGGAAATCAGGCCACGGGTGGAAAGTGAGAGGTGGCATTTGACTGGGAGAAAGGATGTTATTGTTGGTGAATCACATCTGGTGGGAGCTTAAGGGGTAGCTAGGGCCCTTCCTTAGTCTTGATTTTGTCACTGATGGAACATAAAGGTCACACTGAAGTCAAGGATGAGAATCTGCAAACCATGTTGAGGAAAATGACTACATATGCAGAAAACAAAAAATATTCTTTAATGATGCCATGGCTTTTAGTGAATGGGAAAAGGACTATGAAGAGTAGGGTCAGGTGTGGGATTGGAGAGAATAGGAGGAGGAAGATAAAAACAGATCCTAATTTGTAAGTCAGACACAGCTAATACTAGTTTTAGGTCTGCCTTGATTAGATCTGGGGTTATGCGCAAATCATTTAATATCCTTGAATTCCATTTTCCTCTGTGAAATGAGGAAGTTATACCTGGTGACTTTCAAGGTGTATCTTAGTGTAGTGGCAACAGCTTAATTGGGCTTCAGCTCTCAGCTGTGCTTCTTACTACCTGCATGTCCAGCTTAGTCCTCCTGCATAGCAAGGTAGACCAAGTCTGGAGCTGGTTCATTGCATGTGAGGTGCTCACACCAGTGCCGTTCACACCACCATGAATGTAAGTGTGCCCTACTCATCATGTTGCTTTCGTAGTGTCAGTAATAATTATGTTTGTTTATATATATAGTCTACCCAAATTGTGATCACTCATGATTATGTGGGCCTACCTGAGCGTGCACAAGGCTTTAGAGGTCATTCTTATTCCTCAGCTAATTGAGGCACAGAAAAGTTAACGAACTTGTCCAAAGTTACACAGCCACTAAATATAGGAGCTGGGATTTGAACTCAGATTGTGTATTGTCAGATTCTTTGCTCCTGACTATTGTGCTACACTGCTGCTTTTGAATTAAAATGTCTCAAGAGCACCTCATCATTTTTTTTCTGTGTGACACAAATCAAAGGTAATATAATACAGGAAAACACTTTTTAGCTGCCTTGACATTTGTGCTACTCCAGACCTTCCTGCAAAGCGTTCAAAGCCCCGCCACGTTCGAATCATTCTAGCTGGAACTTTGCATTTAAGAAGCACCTACTTGAGCTACAGCACACATTTGATATGCATTTTTGAAAATGTGAGCATTCTCGAAACATTCTAAATTACCTATCTAAGCCAACAAGACCAGAGAAAATGGACGAGGCATGCTGATTAATATTTGAACATAAACAATTATAAGGAAAACCTACAGAGAATGTGGCCTGAGAGAATTCCCTGCCCCATACGATGTGTTTCTAAGCCATGGGGGTTTGCCTTCCTCCATATTTCCTGTGTGTACTTCTCATGGCTTTCCTACTGCTCCAACCAAAAATCTAGATTAGCCCTCATCACAGAAACTCCATGATTGGCTCCCCCTCACTTACTAGACCAAAGCTGGTTGCTGTTGATTCCTTGTTGTTTCCACTTCTTTGCTCCAGAGCCATCCATGATTCCTATTCCTCTGCTGATATTTAAGTTTGGCACTCAAGGTTTCTGTGATCTAGTTCTAAGCCACAGTCTCTATATGATGCCCCACCTATGTTTCTCCTTTACCTATTCTTTGTTTCAGCAAATCTTGCCCATCCCGTGTTCATTGAACATGTTCTCTATCTTTTATGCTTTTGCATATACTATCCTTTTTTCCTTGGATGTCCCTCTCTTCATCCTATATTCTCAATTTCCACTTTTTTCCCAAATCTTACACTGGTATTATCTCTTAGGTGGCCCCTTACACATGGACTGATTCTGATTCTCTCTCTCAATCTCTGAACCCCAGTCCGCAAGGCTGGTTTCTCTGTTACAGCTCTTTCCATTTTGTTCAGTCCCCAAAGTAGAAAGTTTAGGCATGCGAGTGCCTCACTTACTCCATCTAGCACTGCTCTCTCACTCATGCAAAACAGAAACAGAACATGCTGAGTGTCTGGGTGAACTGGATATAGGACCCAGAAACTTTGATGTTCCTATTTCTGCATTAGGAATATGTATTCAACATTCAGTCCACACATATTTACTGAGTACCAAGAAGGTGCCAGAACTTGGAGATTCATTCAGAGTAAAAGCCAAAGCCTTGCAATGGCTTACAAAGCCCTATGCAACCTTTTATTTAGTTCTGATTCATCCAGCCACACTGGCGGCCTTATAGTGTCTTGAACATACATGATGCAGTCCCACCTCTGTGTTTTGTAACTGCCCCTCCCTCCTGCCCATGATTATCTTTCTCTAGTACCAACCACCTCATCCTTCACCTACTTCAAGGTTTTGCTTACATGGCCCTTCTGTAATGAGGCCTCCTCTTACCATACAAGGTAAAATTGCTATCACCCCCGATCCTGACATTTCCTGTCTTCCCTTTGATTTACCTTCCTCCCTGATGCCTATTGTCTTCTGAGTTACTCTATGTTTTGTCTATTTATTTATGAATTCTGCTGCTAGAACATTAGCTGAAGCCCTTAGGCTTAGAAAAATGCCTTACACATAATAGGAGTCCTGTAAATATTTGTTGAATAAGTTAATGATTACAAAGTCAGAAAACACATGATCAGTCTTCACCCTCTTCTTCCTCATGGACCCCTGAGAGGATGTGGTCAACTCAACACCCAATAGTAGAAGTGTTTGTGTAAGAGCAGAAAATCAAACACCGCGTGTTCTCACTCATAGGCGGGTGTTGAACAATGAGAACACATGGACACAGGGAGGGGAGCACTACACACTGGGGTCTGTTGGGGGGAATAGGGGAGGGTCGGGGGGGTGGGGAGGTTGGGAGAGACAGCATGGGGAGAAATGCCAGATATAGGTGAAGGGGAGGAAGGCAGCAAATCACACTGCCATGTGTGTACCTATGTAACAATCTTGCATGTTCTTCAAATGTACCCCAAAACCTAAAATGCAGTTAAAAAAAAAAAAAGAAGTGTTTGTGTAGGGAAATAGGGGCTAGGACAGTCACAGAAAAATAAGCAAGTCATTGTCCCTGCCTTAAGGAGTCATAATTTTCTAGGTGAACAAATGATAATTAATAAATAAATAGCAGCTAGGCACAGTGGCTCATGACTGTAATTCTAGCACTTTGAGAGGCCAAGGCGGGCGGATCACCTGAGGTCAGGAGTTCAAGACCAGCCTGGCCAACATGGCAAAACTCTGTCTCTACTAAAAAAAATATATAAAAATTAGCCAGGCGTGGTGGCGGGCACCTCTAATTTCAGCTACTTGGGAGGCTGAGGTGGGAGAATCTCCTTGAACTCAGGAGGCGGAGATTGCAGTGAGCTGAAATTGTGCCACTGCACTCGAATCTGGATGACAAAGCGAGATTCCAGCTCAAAAAATAAAAATAAATTAATAAATAAATAGCAAGCGATGTGAAAATGACCTTGTCCAAGGACAAAATAAACTCTCTCTTTAGGTACATCTTGTCCTTCCCACTTGGCTATAAACTCCTTGAGGACTTGGTTCACAATGAATGCATCATTTTGTCTCCATGTGCTCCCGTCTCATCTCCTAGCTACAATGCCTGGAGGGAGGGAGCGTGAAAGAAGATGCTTGATGGATGAATGAATGGATTCTAAAACAATATGCAAGCATGTTATCCCGCTCCCCCTTAGGCATCATAAATACCCGTGGTGATTTGGCTGTGAGATGACTATATTTTTCTGTTTACCCGTTTGGCTGGCATAGTAAGAAGGGATTTCACAGTCATTCACTCACTGATATATGGTGTGATAAAAGCAGGCGTCTGCCTGTGAGCAGCAGTTCTCCATAAAGCTATTCTGAGAAAAACAGGTCCAGTAAGCTGAGCTCACACCCATTACGGGAGATGTCTCCAAATTTATTACTGGAAGTAGTATTAGGGGGAGAATTGACACAGCCTTATCCTGGTCCATTTCATCAATGATTTGGAAGACATGAGATGATCTAAGCCATGGAAACTGTGTTGCCTTTGTCCACCCACTGGAAGACTTGATGTGGGCTCCTGGATGGTGAGGGGATATTGCTTCTTTTAGAATGACATTCTTGTTTTAGAGAAATAGGTGATAAAACTGGGGCTCAGAGAGCAGAAGTAATTTGTCTACAGTTACAGAGCTGCAGCAAGGTTGAGCCTGAATTAGATCCCACATCTGCATTCTGAAGAGTCTAGGATTTTGCTTTACTAATCTGCATCTAGTTGCAAGCTTTTCAAAATAGTTTTGTGCCCAAAGCAAACTCAAGACACACACTTGGTAATATTTTGTCTGGTTGTCTCATTTAAAATGAAACATGGCTTCTTCACAGAAAGTTTCCAGTTACATAATGCTTGGGGTAAATGTCTCCATAAAGATAAAAAGAGATGATCCTAGTAGAAGTATCAGAAAGAACAGTGTGCTCTCCATTCACACACACACACACACACACACACACACACACACGAGTCTAATAATGCTATCTTAAATCACACTGGAGACAGAAGTCAGGCCGTTACACAGAACGCTAATAATCACAGAATATCATCCTCACAAAAAAGACAAAAGTCAAGGACATTTAGTCTAAATTACCATCTGATACATACTTGTCATTGCTTGCATATCACAATGACAAAACCTAACACCCCCAGAAGATTTCAGTTTTAATACGGATATTACTAGCACAGCTATTTTTCAATATTTAGTTCTTCTCTAACAAGAAGCCAGAGCAAAAATAATAATAAAAGTCCAGAAAAAAAAACAATTAAGTCGGGAGAAAACTTAGTGGCAGTATGATATACAAATCAACTTATTTTTCTATCCAGCACATATAACGTATCTGCCAGTGAGTGACCTGTCCCAAGTACTAGGGATGCCAAGGTGAGTAAGGCCTGGCCTCTGCCCCTATCTGGCAAGGTGATTTGGAATTGTGGTTCTGAGAGTACTAGTAGCCAAAGTAAATAAGGAAGTTTGACCCATACACTTACAGTGTCTATAGGGCTTGGAGAATTGTGAGGAGGAAGGGGACCATGATTCAGGGCAAGAGAGACACCCAAGAGTCATGGCTGGGTCCTCAGATGCCTGGTCTGGACACCTAATTTTAAACTCCCACAAAACATTTTTGAGATTATTTGGCTAGCCAAGATCAGGACCTAGAGTGTAGGTTCCCCCCAATCAAGGATTATTCCTGATTCATTCTTGTCTCTCCAATAATTAGCTAGAACTTGACACTTAGATGCTACTGAGCACACGTATCCTGAATTATCAAAAGTGGTGATGGAATAATTACACAGATAATTAGGAGTCAATAATATGTGGTTTAGACTCCAAGTGCCAATAAACTTCAGAATCAAGAAATTAGTGATGGATGGAATATCAAGAGAGATGCCTTGGGAGGAGCACGATTTCTGCTGGATGTTGATTCATGATAATCCTTCTCATATGTTTGGTTAATTTATAAGGCATTTCTGTATTCACAATTTCAGTCTAGCTCACAATAAACTATGAAGTTGGCAGAGCTTATTTATTACCCCCGCTGTAATGGGGGCAACCGACTCTTGAAAGAATTCACTCACAGATGTGTCTTACTACAGTATTATTCGTGCTTTACATGGGCATTTTGACATGATTGCATTCTTCATGTGTTTGAAATGTGAGAAAAAATTAGACAATAAGGTAAATTGCTTGCCAAGATCATCACAATAATTCCACTGTCCTTGTATGTCCACTCTTTTCAATATGTCTTTGCCACTCTTCCTATTAAAAAGTAGAAGTTTTTCCCTCTACTTTGATTTTGGGCTTGGCCAAATTGAGTTGCTTTGGTCAACAAAACACTAGCAAGTGTGACAATGGCAGAGACTTGAAAAGTATTTATGCATCACACTTTGGCACTCTTTCCTCTGTTGAAATCTTGACACCATAACTTGTAGGAGCTCAGGTTCACCTGATGGAGAGGCAACAGTCTGCCAACTGCCAGTCCTGAAGGTGAGGCCAACTGAGATCGTCCAGCTCTAATCGAATTGCCAGCTAACCTCAGTCATTGTATGTGACCCAAAATGAACCCAGCAGAAGAAACACCCAACAAAAATTGCTGACTCGTAGAATTGTGAACAAATGAAATAGTGTTCAAAGCCTCTAAATTTTAGAGTGGTTTGTAGAAAATGATAGATAACTAATGCCCAGGATATCAGTAAAACATTAAACCATTAAAAATAGACCCTTTTTGGAGTCCCTGTGCCACTAAAAATGGAGAAAAGTTTTCTAATGAAACTAAGCAGTTTGCAACTATTACACCTCTCTCTTTAGAGACAGACTAAAATGGTGAATTAATCTAGAAAAAACCCATTTCTGATATTAGGAAGCCCTCAAAGAAAATAATTTATTTAGGACCATTGTGCCTGGCATCCATTGAGATATTCATTCCAGAGATCCTGTTCAACCATGAAGTCTCCAAATACTAGTGACTGTTGGAATGGGGTGAGAGGATAGTCTCTAGAATTGATTTGAGGGAAACATCTTTCATTACATTCACGATTGTGCTAGCAGAGGGACCGTAAGAAAGTTTTGCCTTAAATTACAACGTAGGAGGCTGGGCAAGGTGACTCACACCTGTCATCTTAGCACTTGGGGAGGCCAAGGTGGGTGGATCACGAGCTCAGGAGTTCGAGACCAGCCTGGCCAACATAGTGAAACCCCATTTCTACTAAAAATACAAAAATTAGCCAGGTGTGGTGACACAGGCCTGTAGTCACAGCTACTTGGGAGGCTGAGGCAAGATAATTGCTTAATCCAGGACGTGGAGGTTGCAGTAAGCCAAGACCACACCACTGCACTTCAGCCTGGATGACAGAGTGAGACTCTATCTTGAAAAAAAAAAAAAAAAAGATACAACTTATGCTTGGTCAAAGAGATCAAGGAAAAATAAAAGGGGCTTTATAAGAAATAATCACATAATTCACAGTGCTTACTGGGACACTTCTGAGCACAAAAAAAGCACTTAAACTATTAATTATATAATTTTTCAAATATTTAGATGTTGCCTGACAGGCTGGTTTTATTATACTGTCAGCCCTACAAAATCATTCTTTATAAAAGCTGTTTCCAAAAATTAAATAACTTTTAAAAATAAGTTCACATACACTTATAGAAAACATTTTTAAAATTGGTTTTGATTATTTGAGAAGAAGAAATGATAACTTTTATCAGTGGATATTTAGCTAGTATAATGACTCTCTTAGCCATATTTATATCTAATTTACTATCACTGATTTTATTTTTTTAATGTTTTTGTGCTCATTATGGTCCTTTTCATTTTGATATTTCCACTAAATTGCTTGCAGTTTTTCTCAGAGATCTGCATTATGTCAAGAAACTTAAAATCGTTGATACCTTCAATTGACTTTACTTAGTAACCTTAATATTGAGAAAATACACTCTACAGATGCCAAGACACCTGCAAATCACAGAGCAATTTATGCTAAGTAGGAGAAATTATCGACTCTACTTTTTCACATTAAAATGTGTAAATATTTCAGCCCAAATGTTTTACAAGTACTCTTTTCTCTCAATTTAACCAGATGGCTCTTTCAACAAATATTTTTACAAGACAAAGACTTGTAAAGTAAGTATGTCTAGTTGTGATGCTAAATTTAGGTGCTATAAAATTGTACATAGCCTGAATTTCATTCTAATTCAGCACAAAATATAAATTTATCTAATTAACAATAGGAGCTCCTTTTAAAGATTGTAGCTACACATCTTGATGCCCCCAAATGGCATTCGACTGTACCTTCTACCACTGCCCATATTCAAGCGCAGTCATCTAGTTGTTTTCTCAAAATCACCTTTAAAAATCTCTTGAAATGGTTTCAAGAATCAGTCTTTAATTTCTGTTTTATTAAGGATGCACTTTCATTATCTGATTTTATTAATACTGGAAGGCTTTATCACAAAATTAAAAACCATTGCCAAACAATAAAAGCAACTTATAATGATAGATTTACATCAAATAATAAATGATTTTTTAAAAAGACTGCAGCAAGGGCATTTCAGAACACTTTCTGTGAAAAGACTACTCAGCCTTTATTTCCCACCCATATTTCATGCACACATTCCTTATTTATTTCTCACTTGACCTGCCTGGCCGTTTGACAGGGGCCGTGGAATTAATACATGGTACACCAGTGGCCAGCAGGGGCAGCATTGTTGAATTATTTTTTCAACACCTCCAGATAGAGGAAGGGTAGGTTTCTCTAGACAATCCTGCTTATGTGCTGACTCTGAAAGGAAAATGTTGGTTATTTTGTATGGAAAGGGTCTGAAAACAACAACAACAACAAAATGGACTAAGGATGATTGTTATTCAGATGTAACTGTAAAAGGAAGTCTGTGTTAAAGGAAGTTGTCTGGGTAGGATGTATCTCATACACTATAAGCTTTGAAGCCATGGTAAAGTCTGAATACAATGTGGACCCCTTCCACACCCTCCCTAGTTCAAACTGAACTTTTAACAATGATACTTTACTAAAAAGAAAAAAATCTTGAACAAATTGTAAATTGGATGGGACGATGGGGCAATTTGTCCAGCGTGAATTAAGATATTTGGTCACCTAAATTTAAGGTGTTTCCCTTTTGCAAGGCATATTCAAATATACAGTATCTGACTTAAAAATCTCAGCTGAAAATATTCTTATTTGATCAGCCTGAGTAAATAAGGGAAAATAATTGGTACAAATATTGAGAACCATAAATTGTTTGTCTTCATGACCAAAATCAGACCATTTTTGTGAGCATTCTGCCTATGTTAAAAATGTGTTCAGAAAAGAATGACTTCCCTCTTCTTCATAAAAGCACCATACTGAGGCAGGCTGAAAGACAGATCATGCCCTCCTTCTAGTGTTTTTGCTGTTGCTGTTGTTTTCATTTACTGTTTCATTGGATTTTGTTTCTATTGTTTTAAGATGTTTAAAACCCTTCAATGGATGCTGCATAGTTGCAAGGTCAGTGTTCAAAAGCCTCAAATTTTTACTCAAGGTCCACCATGATCCAGTCCCCATCTATCACTCTAAGCTTCTCTTTTATGGGCCTCTCTCCTTTATGTTCTTTCTTCTAGCTATGCATGATTATTTTCATTTATTATAACTATGTGACTATGTGACTTTCTTATAACTGTGTGACTTTGCATATGCTGTTTCTGTCTAAAATATACTTTAGCTTATGCCTTTTATTTATTTAGCAAGTATTATTATTGAGTTATCTATGATGCATTAGACTATGTGCTAGACATCTTAACTCATTTCTGTATCGCTAGTGTCTAGGACAGGGCCTGAAGCATAGTGTGTTAGTATGTTCATAATGGGTAGGTAAATAGGCACTAAGTGAATTAGGCATTTTTATTAATTTCAAGAATGCACAGGAAGTACACTGGGGTGAATCACATTTTTTTCCAGGTTAAAGGAATCACATGAGAAAATAGCCTAGAGATAGACTCAGGGGTTTCCTTTTTTTCCCGCTCTTACTCTTTGGCATTCTGTCATTTTGGTCTATCACCAGAGAGAAGGGCAAAAACAATAGGAAGTGACCCTGACCTCACACCATGCAATCATTCTTAAATTCCATCTGATTACATAAGGTGTCTTAATATAAAATTAAAAAGCAAATGATAAAATGGTTATAAATGACAGTATCACTGGTGGAAATATGACCCATCCTCAAGGACAAGTTTAAATGCTACCTCCTCCAAGAAGCTTTCCTTCATGTGTAAACCCACTCCAAAAGGTGGGTTTTTCTTCCTTTTTGATCTCCATAACCCTTTATATGTATCTTTATTTATTTTAATATTGTATTTATAGTGATTAATGGCTTTTTTGTGTGTCTTTCCATTCTTTAGCATACTGTGAGCTATCTGAGGACAAAGTACCACGACTCTTTCGTTTTTGCAGCTGCTGGCAACATGTCCTCAATATTTGGTAATTTGATTGGAAAATTTAATCCATTATTTGGATGCACTTTAATATCAGCATTCTCACTCAACTGCTTGCAAAATGTAGGACTATTATATCTTATATGTGGGTAATGCTTTCCACCTCTTTGTCAATGACCTTCAGCCACATCAGTCTGTATTTGGTTCCTGAAATACACCAAACTTTCTTTTTTACTTAATATACTCCACACAAATTGGTTCTTCCTTCCGAACATCTGTCTTTTCCCATGATGTGTGCATGTGTACACATACATATCCCATACATACCTCCTTCATGGCTGCCTCTTTCTCAACTTTTAAGCCTTAATTTCAATGTTAGCTGCTCAGAGAGATATTCCTGGACCACTCTACATAGACTCCCATTTCCTAATATCGTGATAGCCCAACCCTTTCAGAGCATTTTTCAGTTTGTAACTATATACTTATTGTTTCCCTACTTGCATAGCATCTGTCTATCCAACTATAATAAAAGCTGAATATTGGCATGTAGACCTGTCTTATTCACAACTGCATAACTGGTGCTAAACACAGTATTTGATGTATATTGGGTGCTCAATACATACTTGTAGAATGTATGAGCTTCAAAGAGGTTTTACAAAACTTGGTACCTCTTCCAAGCCTTCCTGAAATCCTGGAAATTAGAGATGAGAGATGAAGCCATTCCCGTTTTACATAGAAGGATCAGAGCCATAGAGGAATTGCTAACATCCCTGCAATAAATCTGTGGAGAAGCTGTTCCAATCTCCTGGCTTGTAGCCCATTACATACAACTCCAGGTCAGGTCTCCCACTCCTTCTCCAGTTTGTTTCCAGTTTGAAAACAAAGTTAACAAGTGCCTTTAGCATGACTTTGACCAAGGACTTCTCATGAGACACTTTGGGGGATCTCAAACGCCCTCCTGGGCAAGCAGCCTTCAATCAGAAGGAGGCACGTGTTGCAGGCTATGAAAGGGGAAACCTTCTCTGTGTTGCAGCTGAAAGCGCTACTCTGGGTATTTAAAGCAAGCCCTGTTTTAAAAAATTAATGACCTGAAAGGAGAGAGAAGAAGTGGCCTATGTAGTGTGGAAAGAGGAGCTGAATGACCACAGCCCTGGGCCCTCTCCAGATGATAGCATCAGCCTAGATAATAAATTTGTAACAATGTGGCTGAAAAAAAGGGGACATAATTTCAAAACAAGTCAAAGAAGCTGGTAGCCATAGAACCAAAAGTAAGGATTTGTTTTGAATCTGGTAGGCACAAATCTTCTATCCCCTGGGTAGTTAGATTATCCAGAGTAGAGCAGAAACCAGTCATTTCTGAGTCTTAGAGCCTAATTGTTCCCAGCTCATCAGAACAGGCAGAGTAGCAAGTGGACTTGTCTTATGTGTCTGCTAAACATGCCCTCTTAGTTTAAAAAAGGAGAAATGAGAGAATGCTTAAGTTATAAAAAGTCAGTCACTCACTCAACATGAACTATTGCCCAGGGATTCTCATAGATCCTCGTCGTTATAAATGTGTAATAAGTTTTAAAAAATGAATGCATATGTTTGAACTTGTAATTAATGATGATGTGATTAATTGTGAAGCACAGATTACTGCCTCTTTCATATCAACCCCAATATTCTGTGGTGATTCTCCCACCCCACAGATAGACTGGCAGCAAGTGGGTACATATATTTATGACTTTGTCATTTTAGCTAAGCACAGTCAAAGGCCATACTGGCAAAGTCTACTTTTTTTCTGTTACCTTCTTTCTCCAAACCACTTCTCCCCCAGTCTACTATAGTAATCTTGTGATGGTTTTCCTACCATACTACTTCCTTCCCTCCAATACAGTTTTAATAGTCAGTTGGTGTTTAAAAATATTAGTTGGGGACCTGGGGCATGGTGGAGCATGCCTGTAGTCCTAGTATTCAGGAGGCTGAGATGGAAAGATTTCTTGAGCCCAGCAGTTACAGACCAGCCTGGGGAATATAGTGAGTCCCCATTCCCTCCCTCTGAATAAAAATGCATCTATAAGTTCATTTTTGTTAACTTCCTTGCCTAAACACATAAATGGCTGCCCATTACTTTTTGAATAAAGACCAAGCTCCTTCTATGAGTGGTCTGTCATACTCTGTGTCTTCTGACATCCATTTACCTCTCCCATCTCTCCTTAAATTTCTTGAAATTTAAAAGGTGATGTGGCTAAAGTGAACAAGGAAGCCATGTATCTTTAAGAAAGACACATTTCTATGGTCTTTTATATCTCCGTCACATTTACTGTTCCTTTCATGTGGAATACTCACTTCCTTACTCAAACATGGTTAATTCTAATACATGCTACACACACACACACACACACACACACACACACACACACACCCCTTTTCTCACAATAACCTGGCATCCCCCTCTCATTTGGTCAGCCACTTTCCATTTACAACTGTATGCTAGTTTCTATGATTAATTGTTTAATTGCATGTAAGGTGGGGGTGGAAGGGCAATGCCCATTTTATGTACACTGCTTCCTTCCAGAGATTACACAACAGGGTGGTTAGTAAATGTTTGCTAAATGGCTAAAAGAAAATTTACCCCATTTTTTTCTGACCCTGGGAAGTCAAAGACATGAGTTCAATTCTGAGGAGGCTAGCATATCACACTACCCCATAACAAAGATGATAATGATGATGAAAATTATGATCACCTACCCTTTATTAAGCCCCTTATACCTAATACTTGGTATTAGGCACTGAGATAAGGATTTTCTCTGTATTTCTCACTTAACTCCTTCAAAAGTGCTAAGAAAACAGAGGCTCAGAGAGATAAAGTATTTGTTCAAGATCAAGTAGCTAGAAAATGCCAGAACTTTTATTTAAAACCAGGACTGCTCAACGTCATAATCTGTTTCTTTTGCAGTTCACCACAGGACGAACTATACTTCTACTTTAAAAGTAGTTTCCCTGCAGGCTGGGAATAATCAACTCAAGGCACATAGCCATGGACGTATGGCAAAGGTGTGATCCTTGTGGATAAAGGAGAGAAAGTCACAAAGGAGAAGGGTTTTGTAGAAGAAAGAGTGCACTATGTGACAGTGTGCATGTGAGGAGTAAACAGGATCTCACTGATATTTTCTTGACAGTAGAAACTGTGTTATGATGGTGTGTTAATGTTTAGAAATAGTAGAACATAGGGTGTAAGTTGTAAGAAAGAGATTGATATCTGTCTTTTGAGAATCTTGCCATTTGACTGGTGGAGAAAAGTTTAACAGAAATCAAACGTCTGGTGGAGAGTTCCCTAAATTTGCAAACTGCTTCTTACCTAGCCCCACTGTAGCCTCAGTAAATTTCTACCTGTAGAAATTACTAAAATTGGTGGAAAACAAATATTTTTAAATGAATCAATAGCCTTTTAAAATCTGTTTCTATTTTTCTAAAGTAGCTTAATAAAAATAACTTTATGAATTTTTCTTAACATTTTAAACCTAAGAAAATGAACGTAAAATATTCAGTGAAGACAAGTAAATGAATGAAGTTTACCATTGCATTATTTTGAGAAAAAGGATTTGCTTATCAAATAATTAAACAACTTTGGTACCACTGGAAAGAATGTTTAAACACTATAAGAGAATGAGCTATTCTCAAGCACTTTATGTATCAATTACTGATAAACTTATTACAAATCACTCCTTTTAATCCTGGGGACTAAGATATGTCCCTAGAAACATCTACTTGGCAATTTGTTTGAATTAACATATGTTTTTAGAAGACGATCTACATTTATTTTTAAGCTTTTTGTAATTCAAAGCATTACAGATTTATGCCAATAGCTCTGGATTAGTCAAAATTAGGAAGGCTTCAGAATGTTTACATAATGCCTTCCATTTGGAAGTCTAACAAGGGCCACAGAATCTAAAGGCTCTCCTTCCTTCCCTCCTTCCTTCCTTCCTTCTTTCCTTTCCTTCCTTTTCTCCTTCCTTCCTTCCTTCTTTGCTCCCTCCCTCCCTCCCTTCCTGTTCTTTCTTCCCCTCTCTTTCCCTCTTTTTCTCTTTCTTTCTGAATCAATATAGCCTTTTAAAATCTGTTTTTGTTTTTCTAAAATAGCTTAAAAATAAATATAACTTTATAAATTTTTCTTAATATTTTAAATCTTAGAAAAGTGAATGTAAAATGTTCAGTGAAGACATGTAAATGAAGTTATGTTACATATGAATTAGCATATGTTAATTCAAACAAATTGCCAAGTAGGTGTCTCTAGGGACATATCTTACTCAATTAAAAGGAGTGATTTGTAATAAGTTTATCAGTAGTTGCCATGTAAAGTACTTGAAAATAGCTGGTTCTCTTACAGTGTTTAAACATTAATTCCAATGAATTAATGTTAGGATTTTTTTCAAAAATCATGTATGGATGGAGTTGGAAAGCCCTTACAGGAGACTCCATTTCAGACCCCACTTGTTATGCATGTGAAGTTTAGACACAATTTGACCCAAACAGAGCTTTTGACTTCCAAGGCTGCTCTTTCTGCTACGACTTTCTGGTTTTGACTTTATACAGTTCCGAATATCTTTCTTTTTATATCTGCCAAAGGAGTCTAAATGGTGATATATAATTTGGCAGAAAACCAATTACATCTTTGTTATTATCTCAGGATGCATGAGATGGAATGGTGATTGAATAGGGATCACCTTCACAAAAGAAACTTACTGATAACAGATATAAAGTATCATTTTACGTAATACATAGTCATAAAGGATTAAATTACTTATCTTCAATTGTTAAGCTGGGTGATATGTACATGAGACTTTAGGGTTTATTGTGTTATTTTATATGCAAATTTACATGTTTAAAATTTTCCATAATAAAAACTTGACCAAAATAAAAAACTTGTTTATTGCAAATATTACCATTTTAAGGACATCTTCCCCTTCCCTCCATTCTTCCATCTGTTTTTCCGCTTACCAGACATGAGGCTGTTACTAAATATTTATTGCATTAAATTGCCTTTAAAAAGAAACTCTGCTTCTACTAGAGGTCTTCTGTAAGAATCTAACCCTAGAATTGGCTGAGGAAGTTTCAGGATAATATACCTTCCTCAAACAAAATTTGTTATTCAAAATACAGTAATTGAGAGAGCATCACACATTCTCAAATCAAAGGAACAATTTTGAGAGGAAAACTCTGACCTGGTATTGAGCAACGTACAGTGCCTTTCATCACTGAATCCTAACAGCAACACTTTAGGTTGGTCTGGTTATTCACAGGGCAACAGAAGCTCAATATTCTGACGAAGCAAGGCCGAGGTTTCATATTGGAAAGAGCTCAAGAACAACTCACATCCAGGTCTCCCAGGCTGTGAAGACCAACCTAACTTTCCTTTAACCATCTCTAAAGGCATTGCAGGAGGAAGGTGAAAACATAAGCAAAGGAGGGATGAAAATGCCCATGATATTTCCTCTCTCAAGTTCAATTTCCTTTGTACCAATGTCAAAAGCATTTGCTGAAATAAATAATATTTTGTAATATTTTGCTTACTTTTTACATTAGATTAATTCAACATTTCTAAGTTAAGAACATCTAAAAAAGATTAGACTAAGATTGATATACTGAATAGCACCCTTTCTCCCAATCAATACTAGACAAAAATATTGAAGATTTTCATTTTAAAACTAAACACACACAAATAAAGGTTTAAAACAAAATCAACAGACTAAAATGTTACTTTCATCAAAAGCCTTTGAATCATCTTTTTCCCCATGATAAACCTATCCAATATAGCCTTCCTAAATGTAGTTTATCGCTTTCCTCATCAATAAAATTTCTACATCACAATGCTGATGCGAGGTTTATAGGAGATAAAGTATTTGAGCACAGTGCACTCTGCCTGGTTCACGAAAAGCATTCCGCCAACATTCGTTCCTGTGCCTTTGTTCTATTTTTTGTTTTCTGTTCACTTCCATATTCAGACCAATAGTGACATTTCAGGGATAGTATAATAGCAACAGATAAGGCTGATGATATTGCAATGGGTCCACATGAAAAAGTATTCAACATGATTATGCTTTGTGACCTGTAAATTTTCCACGATTATTCATGTTCATCTAAAGGGAATGTTAGAGGCTCCTTGATCCAAAAGCCACACATTACAGGTTCAGAGATTGGAGATGACTTTCCTAAGGTCATCAGTGTTTAAGTGGTAAAAGTCAGAAAAGTTTATTTTGAAGAAGTCAGGAGTGTCAGACATTCTTGGTAATTCATTTTCAGAAAAGCTAAACTGACAAAAAAATTCTTATTCCACATTAAGATCTGGGATTCATTACGTAACTTAGCCATCTTAAAAACTCCACTTTGCCCATTGGATTCTTGTTCTCAATTCTGTGCTGCTTAAACCTGACCATAGTCAACCAGGAGAAGGCAACCCAGCTTCCTTTCTAAGTTCCACTACATATTGTTCAGAGTAATGAGTTTTTATGAATGCAGATCTGTTTGAGACACTGGTAGTAAAAGACTCAATGGAACAATTGAGTTGCTAGCCATGCATTCAGAAAGATTTATCAGTTCCTTAAACACAATGAACTAAATATTGCCATTCTCCCTGACAATTAAGAAAGTTGCTAGAAGGAGCCTGATAGATTACCTTCCCAATACAGTTGTGGTGTAGATGGGAGAACAGAGGTCCAACCAAAGAAGAGGTATAAGTTGCCCAAGGTCACACAGGGAATCGTGACAAAGCAAGAACTAGAATTCACAACTTTTGGCTCTCTAGTAACTAAATAGGCAAAAATATACATGCATGCATATATTCGTAAACATTCCCTAAAAAAAAGCATTCTTAAGGCACTTATAATTCATTTTGACTTCTTCTTTGCACAAATCCTATTGTATAGCTATGACCTGAACAGGAAGAGTGACATCACTTCTAGAACATCTGCCTCTAGTGGATAGCATCAAAGACCCTAGCCAAGGACACCTCGGATCTCCTTGGACATGCTGGTTCAGCTACTTGCTTGGCTGCCATCAGCCTGACTCACAGCTTCAGAAATGGCAAGATGTGCACAGTAAGGAATGAAACAAACTCATGCCCAAAGCTGAGTCGAGTTTGCCAAAATCATCCCTAAACCCCTTTAGCTAATTGGATATTGCTGGAGGGGACCTCCATTCTGCAGCTGAGCAACAAAAATGCCTCCAATGAAGACTTAACCTCCCAGAAGTAAGCTGAGATCATTTCTGGCAATGTAGTACTCCTTGTTTATTTTTAGATCAGTAAAACAGGACTCATTGACTGACTGCTGGGCTCACACAAATTATTTGGAAGCTACAGCTCTAAAAAGATGTCTTCACAATAAGTGTTTATTAATTTGTCCCTGTCTACATTATTGAGAAAAGAGGTTAATTAAGGCATTCACTGAGCACTGCTTTATTATTTTGTTCACCAAATAGTTATTGCATTAACTTCAATATGCTAGACACTATGTTAGATGCTAGAAAATATAAGCTAAGAACACCCTTCTAGGTGTCTATGGAGATGCACCTTTGAAAATGTAACTAACCATTTTTCTATGGTTCTAGGAAGAAAGTATTATGTCAGTAACATGAGAGTACACAGTAGGGTTACCTAACCATTCCAGGAAGCGGTGGAGAAGGTTTTGTCAAGGAAGCAACATTCAGGATGCAACCTCAAGGGGAAGTTTGATAGAAAGTGTGGAGGAGAATTTTCAGTCAGCAGGAAAAGATATCAAAAAGATCCAAAGATGAGAGAAGACTTGGCAAATGTGAGAATTGAAGGGAATTATTATGTATGAAGTAATGAGATGAGACTGGGAAAACAAGCAGAACCAAAATTATAAGGAGCCTTGAAGGCCACACTAGGAAATTGTGACTTAATCCCAATAACCAATAAAAGCAACAAATGGTTGGGAGCAAGAGTGGTATAATCTTGTGTTCATTATATACGAGTCAGTTAGACTGCAGGAGAAGGGTTATTTAGAATTGTTTTGGCAAGAGAACCAGTTAAAGGTTGCCTCAGTAATCCAGGAGAGAATTGATGTTGAGCCAAGACCCAAGACCAGCACGCACAGGGACAAGTAAAACTATCTGAGTTCCTTCAGAACCACTCAAGCAGGAAGAAACAGAGGGCTTTCAAGGAAAGGATAATGGGCAAAGTGAAAAGTGACTGTAGAAGCCTTCTGGAAGAGTGATACATTTGGGTGTCACGAACAAAGAAAAGAACCAAGAGAACTGGAAGAAACATTGTAAGTGGAGGAATAGGGGCAAGAAGTCCCACATTGTGTTTAAGGAGCAGTGAGTAGTTATGTTTTAAGAAAGGTTCTTAAGTACCAGGCCTAGGAACTTAAAGCATAGCTTGTAGGTGGTAAGTGGGTCATTTAATAATAAAGAAATAATGAATAGTTTATTTTTCTTGTTTCTTGTTCATTTGCTGATTGTGTGTGTGTGTGTGTGTGTGTGTGTGTGTGTGTGTGTGTGTGATCAGCAAATGCTTTTGTCCAAAATTTATTTTTGGTCTCTTTGAGTCTCCTTTATTCAGGAATAACTCTTGTGAACTATATATTAATAAAATTAATAAACTTTCTTCTTTTTAAAAACTCAATTTCGTAGTACTTTAACTTTTAAAAAGGACTTATCTAAGCTATATCCCTGCCATATTTTTGTTTCTATATTTCTCTTAACTTTCTATGTTTGCTCATGCCTATCTGTTCTCTAATACAAAAGGAAAACGTAGACTAGGAAATATGAACATTTATTTAACATTATTGAAGTAACCTAACTTACACTAACAACCAATATCACTTTCAGTACTGCAACTTTAATAGAATCATTTCCCTTAAAATTTCACAGGACATACAGATGTCCATTATCACCACTGTCATTAACACTGTAACATTAACGCTGCCACAGCCATTGCTATATGAAAAGAAGATATAGAACATGTAACTATTAAGAGAATAAAAATATTTGTATGTATTATATAATTGTTCACTTCTAAAATCAAATTATTAAAACATTTAAAACTACCACAATATATTAGTAAATCCCCCCCAAGTACACAAAACTCAATTTGATAAGCTATTAGGAAAAAAATGAAACAAAGCTAGATCCTTGCCTAATTTCAGAGTATAATAAAATTTCATTTGGATTTAGGATTTAAGTAGAAAATTAAGAAAAGGAAGGAAGAGAGGGAGGAAAAAAAAGGAAAAGCATTGGAATGAACGAAACCACAAGGAAATAGAGATTAATATCTTTTACAATCTTGAAATTCCAAGACATTTTTCTATATGTCATCAATGGTAGAAATCACAAGGAAAAAGAGTGATATATATGATTATATCAATTTTAGCATTAACACGCTTAAAACACAAATAACAAAGAGCTATTACCAATTCAAATTTAACAATAAGTCTCAACAATGATATTACTGCATTCTTACAAGAAAAATGCATGATTTCAAACATTCTGGAAAGATTTTCAACCAAACATGAAAGAATGTTATCTTTGAGTTGTAATATAGTAAGTAACTGAAAAGAAATTTAAGATTTCTGCCTCAGTCCATTTGGGTTGCTGTAACAAGATACTGCAGACTGGGAAATGTAAAAACAGCATAAGTTTATTGCTCACAGTTCAGGAATCTGGGAAGTTAGGGCAGAAAGTCAGGATACCAGTAGATTTGGTGTCTGGTGAGGGCCCATTCCTCATAAATGATGCCTTCCGTCTTCACATGGCAGAAGGTATGAACAAGCTCTCCAGGCTTTCTTTCATGAGGGCACTAATGCCATGTATGAGGGCAGAGCCCTAGTGAACTAGTCACCCTCCAGAAGTCCCACCATAAAATACTGTCACATTAGCAATTAAGTTTCAACATGTGAATTTGTTGGGGGGGCGGGCACAAACATTCACACCACATCATATCCTTACCTGCATTTTCCTCTTTTTTCTAAAATAAACATTCATCATGTGAACATGCATGTGTGTGACTCTGTGCCTGCTTCTACGCATTTACATGATGTGTAGAATAGAGATCGGCCCATAGAAGATACTCGGTAATTATCACTTGTCTTTCATTTATTTGTACAGTCATTAAGAGATATATAATAAATGGTTATCTTGTGGTATTTCATTATATGATGTTATCATCAGCTGTTGGCTAAAATAAGATAAAAGAAACAATAGAATAGTTTCTATCATTCATCAGTTTCTACTAAATCCCTACTCAATGACTGACATTGTACTAAATTCTCAGGACATAATGGTGAATAATATAAATTCCCAGCAGTGCAAGAGGACATAATTTGGTGACAGAAGTCGCAGTACAAAAGAAAAAAAAACATAATGAATGTGGTAAGTGATAGGATAGAGGCTGCACAAAGTGTTAGTGAGCAGAGACAAATGAGCAATTAACTCTCATCAGGAAAGTCAGGGAAGGTTTCCTGGAGCAGATAACAACTGGTCTGGGTCTTTCCATGGTTGGGAGGGACAAAAAGATAACAAAAGAGCTCTTCAGGTATAGGGAAAAACCTACCCTTCTTTCTCTGGAGCACTGAAACTTCCTGGGGAGAGAAAGTCTGAGAAAGCCCCTGAAGATACCCTCCCTGATTCACAGCCAAAAAGAGAGCTTCTGTGTTTCCAGCACTCTCCATCTGGGCATTTCACACCAGTCCAAAAATTACTTCTGTTGGTCGGGGGGGTGGGGGAAATAAAGAAGAAGAAGAAGGCACCCATGTGGGTTTGGAAGGTACTTTTCTTGTGAATCACTGCTCTACAACACCCAAACAGAACCCCAGGCAGAGGCAGAATGGGATTTCCCTCGCATCAGCCAAAATAAAGGTTTGTTCAAAACTAACTTTGAGAGGAGAAAAATGAGGGCTTTGTCAGTCTGATGCTGGTATAATGAACCTCATCTTTTTCAATTCAGTAATACTGTTAGTATATATATTCCAAAGGACTTGCAGCAGAAATATAGTTGGGGTGGGGGCTAATCTGGAGCTGGATTTCAGAATCAAAGAAACTGTGGGTTGAGCCCTAGAGTATTTTAGAGATCTTTGTTCTATTATCAGTTCTACTACTGTATGGTTTGGGGACAATCCTTCCTTAGCACACACTTTTTTCCTATTAAAATATGGCAGTTGGATTACACTTCTTTGTGTGATTATTAAAGCTAGGATTCTAAGAGTGTTAGGCTGCATTGCAGCCTAACAGATCTCTACAGATTTGAATCATTTACCGGCAGACTCAACCATGTTGGCCAGACCATGATGAGACCTGAGTTTGCAGGAGACTGGTGAGCTTACATCTTCACAGGTACAGATGCCCTTTGGTGATAGACTGTATTATTTGTCCATTTCTTCCTTCCCACCCTGACCTTGACATTCTTCTTGTAGATCAGAGTGCTTTCCTTGGTTCCAATGACGTGAGCTGAATCTTATCACTGACTTGGGCCAATAGAATGCAGGCAGAAGTAACTATGTGTGTCAGCTTTAACCAATTATCCTTAAGAGATATGGCAAATGTATGTTAGCCTTTTGGAGCTTCTTTTCTCCACTGGAGAATAGTATGCCCCATATAGTTATTGCTGCTTCAGCTTGGGTTGTGGAGTAAAGATGTGGAGGTGACGTGAACCCACTTCTAAGTCAAGAGCCCAGTATAGCCCAGTCAAGCCCAGCAAAGCTCAGCCATATGATGATATACAAATTTACATACATACCACAACAGAATTTCAGCAACCTGTGAGGCGGAAATATATTTTTATTATTGCAAACCACGGATTTAAGGGTGTCATGCAGCAGCATTATTTTAGCCAAAAGGTGACTAATGCCATAATCCTTTTTGGATTAGACTCCATAGATTGCCCTATAGTACCCTAAAATGGGGCACTGCCTTAATTTTCTATTGCTGTTATAACAAATTAGCAGATTTAGTGGCTTAAGCAACACAAATTTATTTAGGGTTCTGGAGGTCAGAAGTTTGAAATAGGCCTCACTGGACTAAATTAAGGTACTATCAGGGATGCATTCCTTCAGAAAGCTCTAAGAGAGGATCCACATCCTTGTCTTTTCCAGCTTCTAAACATGACCAGCATTCCTTGGCTCTTGGGTCTTCCTCCCATCCCCAAGGCCAGCAATGTTCTTTTTATGCTGCCATCTCTCTTATTCTTTTCTTCTGCTTCTATCTTCTAACTATAAGGACACTTGTGATGACACTTAACCTACACAGACAATCCACAATAACCTTCCCATCTCAAGGCCAACAGATCAGCAACCTTAATTTTATCTTCAGCATTAATTTTTCTTTGATCTGTAACCTAACATATTCACAAGTTCCATAAATTAGTAGGAGGCCACATTGGGCATGGGGTGGAGGGACATTATTCTGCTTAACACAGGAACCATGGCAAATCCTGTACTCATAGAAGACTGTAGTGGAAGAAGTATTTATTTACAGGTCTCTTGCTGATTGCTCCAAACTCCAGCCTAGAAAACTAATCAAACCAAAGACTAGGCATAAAAAATGCTTTTGGTACCCCACATTTTATACCCTCAGCCTATCTTACCTTAGTGCAGCTATGATGAACAATTTAAAATGCAATAAAAATGCACCTTCAGTGGTACACCACATCACTCTACATTTCTCCCTCATGGCCTTCTCTAGAACCCTACTCAGCTCTTATGCAAGTACAGCCTTGACCAGTCGGGTGGAAGCTGATGATGAAGGCCCCAGTCTTCTGGGAACACATGGGCCATGGCTCAATTTTTAAGGTTCCTCCAAGAGTGTCAGTAGAACCACAATAATCATAAATTCAGCAGCCCACAGTTGATTGGCTTTTCCTCACTTCCTGCTTCTCTCTCCCCACTCTCATTTCTACTTCCTTGGATCATCTCCCAGATAAACTGCCTGATACCCAGCCCCCAGACTCTGCCTTGAGAGGAGACCAAGCTTAATCACTGAACGATTGATATTGATGAAATTGACTGAGCAGCCATGTCTTAAGGTTGAAAGAACTAAAGGACGTCAAGTCCAGCTTGTTTGAATATATCTATATTGTTGATATCTACAACATCTCTTACTGTGAATTGTCCATTCTCTGTTGATGTACCTCCAGAGACGGGAAAACCACTTTCGTGAGGCAAATCTTTCTAATGTAAGACAGCTGTCAATGAAAATTTGCTTCCTTGAGAAAGGTTCTAATTTTCCCTAGTAAATATTTTTTAATCCATTAATAATGTCATATATTCTTCCTTATGAAAATACTGTGAGATTTTAGAGATGAAAAATGATGCAACATAAAACTTTTCTATTTTTATGTTAATGTCCCATGACTTTTGACCATACCACACATAATCAGATATTCTTACTATTGATGGAATCTTATGAAAATACTCAGATTTTAGAGACAAAAAATGATGTGACATAAAACTTTTCTTTTTTTTATGTTAATGTCTCATGGCTTTTGACCATACCACACATAATCAGATATTCTTACTATTGATGGAAACTTCTTTATGAATTATAAAACTTTTATACTAAAAGTTTTTCACTCAACTGTTTCATGAGCAAACATTGAATTTTTGCTTCCGTTAAACAGTTTGAATTTTTTTCTTAAAAATGCTTATGTCGAAAGCTATCTATGTCACTTGCTAGCTCTGTCTCCTTGGGAAAGCGTTTCACTCACCAATTATCGGTTTCTTCATCTGTAAAATTAGGATAATGATACTCATGTCAGAAAGTTGTCATTAGGAGGAAAATCTGTTTTCTAACCACTATGCCACCCACATGAGAAAAATCTGTTTTCTAATGAACTACCTGGAAAATTCTCTGAAATGTTTCACTCAAATGATGATTCAACTTTAGTTCAAACCTCTAACCAAGAAATGGAACGCTTTTAAAAGGGACTCGAACAAGATTTACAACACATTATGTCTTCACTTTGAAATGACTAAGACATTTCATATTGAAATGACAAAGGCCGTGGCTCATTATAGTGCTAAATGTTTAATGTGCCTTTTAGTTTGATCTGGTTATTGATAATATGAATCAATCCTATTGTATGGGACCAAAATATTGTTCCATGTGCTGATATATTTGCAGTCTGCCAATCCTGGTTTTTGCCACACTTGTCCATTTAGCACCTCCCTTATATAATAAAAGTATAGCAGATTTCCTTTTTGATCATTATGTAAAAGGGGAAAACCGAGGGTCTGAGAGGGGAAAATACTTATTGATTCCATCAACTGGTAGCAAAAAGCCAGTTGAAGATACGAGGCAGAACAGTACCGACCAATCATACAGCCAGTGAAAATGTCCTGAGGCCAACCTTGGCTTATTCTGAGTAGCACAAACACTGATATGTCATTACAGAAATGAGTTAGGGGAATAGTGGTAACAGACAAGGTCAGGGAGACCAGCAGGGGTCCGATTATACTGAACTTTTTAGGATATGGAGAAAAGTTTACAGTTTATTTTTAGTACGATGAGAAATCTCAGGAAGTGTTTGAAGAGGGGAGTAGCAAAATCTGATTTATGTTTTTTAGATTACATAGTATTGTTAATTGACTGTGGGGAGTGAGCGTGTCCCAGGGAGACTTGTTAGAAGGTGATCACAGTAGTCTCTGCGAAAGATGATGGTGGCTTGGAATAAGCACATTAAGGGTAAAACAAAGTCAGGTTCAAGACATATTTTAAAGGTAATGCAGTTAAAACATGGGGTTGAATTGGATGTAGAGCGTTAGGGAATGCAAGGAATCAAGGATGACTCCTGCATTTTTTACATACGGAATACAGAAAATAATGGTACCATTCATTGAAAGTGGGAAACTATGTAGAAATCATGAGGAAGTCTCATTTTGGAAATATTACATGTAAAATGTTTATTAAATACGTATGTATATAATATATTTATATATTTACATATATATGTCACTTACGTAACCGAAAGTATGAACCTGAAGATAATCGGTGAGGTCATACTAAGAGGAAAAGATATGTTGCTGTCATCAGCCTGTACATGGTATTTAAAGCCCATAAACAAGGCAGGTGCAGTGGCTTACACTTGTAATCCCAGCACTTTGGGAAGCCAAGGAAGGCAGATCACCTGAGGTCAGGAGTTTGAGACCAGCCTGGCCAACATGGTAAATCCCCGTCTCTACTAAAACATACAAAAAAAAAAAAAAATGGATGGGCGTGGTGGCAGGAACCTATAGTCCCAGCTACTTGGGAGGCTGAGGCAGGAGAATCACTTGAACTCTGAGAGCAGAGGTTGCAGTGAGCGAGATCGTGCAACTGCACTATAGCCTCAGCGATAGAGTGAGACTCAGTCTCAAAATAAAAAAATAAATAGCCCATAAACCAAGATGACCATTCAATGCACATGTGTGCTAAAGTAGGAGAGGAGCTAAGACTGAGGCTCAGTCTCTCCAGGTTGTGGAAGAGGACTTCAAAGCCAGCGGAGGATACAGAGAAGCAGAGGCCAATGCAGTAGGAGGAAGCCAAGAGAGGGCAGCAACTTGGGAGTTAACTGGATAAAGTATTTCAAGGAGGGTGTAGGTGACAGTGTCCAATGATGCTGAGGTAACAAATAACAGCGGGGTTGAGAATAAGCATAATGCACATCTAGCCTTTCAGTGTGCTCTGCAGGAAAAATACCTCTTTTGTTTTATGAAATCCATTTCTCAAAGTTATTTGTTCTAACAGCACTTTTCTTGTTAATATCAATGACTACGCCTCTTCGTAGTCAGTTTGTAAAATGTTGGTCTAGGTACAAGGAGAGGAGAAGGACTGAACTCCCATCACACCTCTTCTACCTCTCTCTTCCATTTCTCTTAAGAAAGCCCCATGAAAATCATCAAGAAAGACAAGATGGCATGCGTTCTTGCAAATGTGTGTGGCCGTTCTGATTTCGATTGGGCAAGGCCTGGTTTCTTGGGCATGAGAAGACCTCACATATGAAAATTAAGCCACAAGCAAAATCCAAACCACAGCATTCAGAGGTTCCCTTGTCAAAAGCAGGTCTGAAGTTTGGCAGGGGTGCCTGAGGGAGCCTTATGAAGGGTGGGCAACACTTTGCCTGGCCTCAGCACTACCCTCCCTTCCCAGAGTCCAAAGTTCTGCTGTTACTTAGAGAAGCGTCAGGAAAAAAAATCTTTCCAGATCCTTGGCAAATGTTTGCTGAGACCTATTTTTGGGTCATTAGCTCAAAGCTGCTGTCTGTTCTTCCCAAAGAATTAGAAGAGTTTCAAAAACACATTTATTTGCATCCTTTCTTGTGATTCCTCTGTTGCTCCCTATTTGCTTTTGTCACTTTTCTCTGTCCTTTATTTCTTTATCTGCTTGGATTCAAGATGGATTGTGTCTGTCATGGCATGGAAAAGGCCTGCTGTAGCCAGAGCAAAGAGGAGTTTCTTTGCTATAGCACTGATCCTTGGCTTTCTTTGCAACCATTGCAAACAGCTAGGCAATTGTATATAACCTGCATAAAAACAACTATGCAGCTGCAACCAAGGTAGAAACTTCCACCAATCAAGTCAGAGCCACATATCCCTGCTCAAAGCTATGCTCACGCTCACTAATGACACACTGTATGTGAGACAGGATCTTTGCTAAAAATAGCAAAGGGCTGGGGATGTACAAGTAATGAAAATATGAGGTGCAAGTTTCCATGCATTGAATGATTATAATCACTCCTTAAGGTGCAATGTAGACATCAGTATCCCCATTTTACAGTGAAGGACACTGAGGCATGTTGAAGTAATAGGACTTGCTCATGTCAATCTCAACTGGGCCATCAGCTCAGGCCTTCCTTTCTCTCTGGCCCAGGGTTTTCACTTATGTTGACTTGAGGAAGGGTAGAGAGAGAAAAAAGAAAATGATATGTGTCTTTTAAGACCTTATAGTCTAGAATGGGAATTTACTTATGAGTATGAATTGACATAAGATATAATAGCTATAACATTTTGGTATAAATAGACTTCAAGCACATCTCCCATCTGGTTGTTGGTGTATTTGTTTGTATGTCCTTCATATCTACCACACATCATGCTGGGCACTTTGCATGATCCTTGAAAGCAAAACAACCTTGACATGTATCCTTTTATGTAAAGAGAAAATGTATACTTTTCTCTTTACCTTCTTCTTTTTGTCAAAAGTCCCCTTGAGTGTCCTGTTCAGCAACAAAGAATATTTCTATTGTTGTTCTGGCCATAAACAAACATACCACAGAAGACTAATCAACATTTACTACCAAATTATTTTTCCCAAATTGGAAAAGCACTGTTGCAATTCAACAACTTAAAAAAATCACATAAAAGTAATATTAAAAATTGTATCACTGCGAGTGGCATAAATGGAACCTCTCTTATCATCTTAAAACATCTTCCCAACTATTATTTTTTATTTCTGGGCCAAAAGGTCACCCTAATTTGACACCACACTTTGGACAAGGGTGGAAGAAGAAGCTTTGAGTTACCATAGCAAAATGTAATCTACTCTTGTTTTGAATCACCTTCAAAAAACTAAATATTTGGTCCTATGAAATAATGTTTCAACTGCAAAATGTGGGGACGTCGATGTCTTGGTGAACTGTAGTAAATATTAGATTCTTTTGGCTGGCTTGTTTGTCAGCTCCCACCAGCAGCCTCAGTACTGAGCCAGGCTATATTTTAAATAAGGCTGTTAGCCACTGTTTCCTGATTCTTAATTCAGTCTACGCAGAGAGGGGTGAAGGTAGCTTTTTTCTACCCTCCCTGTCTCACAAAGGATGATGACCTTGGTGAATGTATGGTGTTCCAATATTTTTTGCATCCCCTCCTGACTTCAGAAATAAAGCAAAGGGATCAGATATGACCATGAATGAATGTGAAGTGGCCAAAGGAAAAAAAGAGAAAAATAAGAAAAGGAAGGAAGGAAGGAAGGAAAGAAGGAAGGAAGGAAGGAAGGAAGGAAGGAAGGAAGGAAGGAAGGAAAGAGGGAAGGGAGGAGAGAGAGAGCAAGGGAGGGAGGGAAGGAGGGAAGAAGGGAGGAGAGAGGGAAGGAAGGAAGGAGGGAGGGAGGGAGAGAGAAAGGAAGGGAGGGAGGAAAGAAAGGGAAAGAGAGAGAAGGAAAGAAAGAAAGAAAAAGAAAGAGTCCAAATATCTGATAAACTGTTTATAGCATAGCCATTTATCAAGACATCCATTGTGCATATAGCTAGAGAGGAATGAAAATCAAGGGCTTACTCCTTTAGGAGGTCAACTCATCCTTCTTTAATGGCTGGTACAAGGATTTGTTTCTCTTCCATCAGTTTTAGGCTCTGAAGAGCACTCATGTGTTCCACTGAATTATACCAGATATATTAAATGAATTCTATTAACCGGCTTAATCTCTAAATCTTTAACCAGGCTCTAATGCATATGCATTTACTAGTATAAATGACTTCAAGCAATTTTAGAGATTGCTCATTGGCACAGTAGTTACATTGAAAAGTGAGCCAGTCTCTGACCTTACTGCATTCCACAATGTTAAGTAATCAGCTAAATAATTGCAGCCCTTTTTTAAAAGGGGGTACCGCATTCTCTTCTTACCCCCTCCCACTCCCTTTCTAGTTTGTAATTTACCTTCAAACCAATTGCAGGACCTATGAACTCCAACTAGCAAAAGCAACAGATGTGAGAGGCAAGGCCTCCACTGAAGACTGAATATGAAGAAATGCAAGATGTGCTGTTTCTAAATCTCCCAATTCTCTGGCTGCTCCCCTGTTCATCTCTCCCACACCTGTTACATGCTTTCATCTTGTCCTCTAGGAAGGTTTTCTTGCCCACACATCACAACCTCAGTTAGGTGATTGTTTATTTTCTTACAGCATCTCTTGCTTACTTCTATCAAAAATAATCACAGCACTAACAGTCATCGCTACTCTTGAGTTCTTACTATGTGCCAGATACTTATCTAAGTGCTTTATCAATGTTAACTCACTTAATCTTTGTAATGATCCTCTGAGGGAGGTACTACTATTATCCCAGTCTACATGTGAGAAAACAGAGTGATTTAATAACTTGCTCAAGAACACAAAGTCATTAGGTGGTCGAGCTAGTACTAGACCCAGGCAGGTGGTCCTATTTAATCATAAGTAATATTCTTGAGTGACTCTAGGTACAAATACTAAGTTGTTTATGTGCTTTATTCAATATCATTCTGTTAGCAGTCCTGCACTTTAGGGATTACTACTCATTTTATAGATGTGAAAGTAAAGTGATCTGCTTGAGTTTATATACTGAATAATCATGAAGCCAGGATTCCAAAGTCCCAGCTCTTAATCACTCTGCCTTAATATACAGTTTTATAGCTGCTTATTTTTTCCACAAGATTTCCATGTGTATGATTCATCTTTCTGTGCTGATTCCCCTCCACAATACCTGTGATGTGCCACGTTTATAAATACTGGCTATACTCACCTGAACTGAATATATTTTCAAGGTTAGCCCTGTAAATTTGCCTCATCAGGGGAAAGAGAACTTCAAAGAACAGGAGATCATTTGTCTTAGCTTTTTCTATGTATTTTCTCTGTTTGTTTTACCTTTCTGAAAATAAGTGGACTTATAGAAAACTCCCTCCCTTCCATTCCTATGACAACATATAAGCTGTGTGTACTGATGCTCCATCAATTTAGACAGGACTATGGGGATCTGAGGTGACACAATTCCCTGTGTGTCATGGCAAAACTACACCAAGCAATCTCAGGAAATTTTGATTTTTTTTTTAACGCAGGATTCTGCTCTGTAACCAGGCTGGAGGGCAGTGGTAGCATAACACCTCACTGCAGCGTCCACCTCCATAGCTCAAGCCATCCTCCCACCTCAGCCTCCAGAATAGCTGGGACCAGAGATGTATGCCACCATGCCTGCCTAATTTAAAAAAAAATTTTTTTGGCAGAGGTGGTGGTATCACTATGTTGCCCAGGCTGGTCTTGAACTTCTGGCTTCAAGCTATCCTCCCTCCTTGGCCTCCCAAAGTATTAGGATTACAGGCATGAGCCACTGTGCCTGGCCTTGTTGTTGGCTTCAGAAGAGCAAATGTAGAATCAGAACATCTCACATTTGAGTCTATTTTCTGCATGTCTTTTTCTAGGTAAATTACTTACCTTCGCTGTGTTTTGATTGCCTTGTACAAAAAATGAGACTGGTATTTATCTTGTAATATTCCACAGTGATTAAATAAGATAATATTCATAAGGTACTCAACACAGTGTCAATAAGAGACAGCAACTATCATGATTATATGCACAGGTAAGCAATCTTTGCTTTTCTCCCATTCACCTCCTGAAGACTTTCTTTGCTGCCATGTGCCCAGGTTCATTAGGTATGTTGTTACACATACAGAATGTTTTACTGGTGAGAAGCAAGAAACCACTTCAATCATAGCCTCATATGTATTGAGTCCTTGCTGTGTGCCAGGCACTGTGCTGAGTTCTTTAGATAAACCCACTTAATCCTCACCACATCCTATGAAATTGGCACAGCCATTATTATTCTTTATTTTACAAGTGAGAAAACAAAGGATGAGACAGGCTAGGCAACTTGTCCAAGGTCATGCAATTAGTAAGTAGTGGGAATGGGATTCCCACTGAGGCAGTCAAACTCCACAGCCCAATCCCTTAACCAACCTGTCATGCTACACTTTCTTTCACATAATCTTGGGTTGATTCTCTTGTTTTTAAAATGGGTGACAAAGAAGAACAAACACTTGGAAGGTCAAATTTGCCCAGCTGTAAGTAACATTTGGGACTTGGCTTGCCAACGTGGAAATCTGTTTGTTTGCAAGCTTTTATGAGTTCGTTGCTGCGCTCTCTTCACTGGCTGTCTTGTGTATATTCTTTACACATGATCTTCAGTGGACTTTTGGGTTCTGGGAAGCAGCTGGATGTTTCACATAACTGCCTATGCACTTCTCCGGCACAGATGTTAAATGTTCTTAAATTTGACAGAGATAAAATCTAGTGACTATCGATTGATTCTTGACACAGCACTCTCAAGTTTCTTTTCCATCAAATTTTACTACATTTTACAAGTGATGTTGATGACCTTTTAGGCCTTCTTTGAAATCTTATTGATCATGTAATTAAAATGTCTCCCAATGTGTGTCAGAAATCCACTTTCTATAAAACTCCTGCTGCCTAGTTTAACATAATTTCAATTCACAATTCTGCATAGATGCCCTTCTCAGGCTATGCAACCATTATGTTTAAAATATACAGAGGGTTTGAAAGGTTAATTTTAGCATGAGTCACAGCCTACATTACAGAAAACATTGCCAGCATTCACCTTCTCATATGTTTCTCTCACTTACAGGAAAGCAGTATTCTGATTCTTTTTTTTTTTTTTTTTTTTTGAGACGGAGTTTCGCTCTTGTTACCCAGGCTGGAGTGCAATGGCGCCATCTCGGCTCACCGCAACCTCCGCCTCCTGGGTTCAGGCAATTCTCCTGCCTCAGCCTCCTGAGTAGCTGGGATTCCAGGCACGTGCCACCATGCCCAGCTAATTTTTTGTAGTTTTAGTAGAGACAGGGTTTCACCATGTTGACCAGGATGGTCTTGATCTCTTGACCTTGTGATCCACCCGCCTCGGCCTCCCAAAGTGCTGGGATTACAGGCGTGAGCCACCGCGCCCGGCCTCTGATTCTTAAATAGTTCCACATTCAGGAGGCAATTCAACTGAAACCAGGAACACGTGTTCCAAAGGGGGCTTGCAACATCTAAGAGGCATTATACTCTCTGTACATGGAAAAGTGATTCAGTGAGGGACCAAAAGGACTCATGGGGAAGCCACAATTTGAAAGATGGTGAACGTACATTGTCCTCCCCTTGCTTAATCAAACATGTTACAGGTTGCTGAGATCCACGCCACATTTAGGAGATAATACGGTTAGTTAATCCATTGACTACCCAGTATTTAGAGTGATAGCAAAAACTTTCATATATGAGATATGACAAAGTAGGAAAAACTAACTGTAGCCTGAGATTCAGAAAATATGGATTATAGTCTTTCATAACTCATACTATCAGTTTCTTAGCTCAGGCTGCTATAACAAAATGTAATACATTGAATGGTTTAAACAACAGACATTTATTTCTTACAGTTCTGGAGGCTGCAGAGTCCAAGATCAGGATGCTGACAGATTCACTGTCTGGTGAGGACTTGCTTCCAGGTTTTCAGATGGCCACCTTCTTATTGTATCCTCACACAGAGAGGAGAAAGAGGCCTGTGGTTTCTTTCCCTTTTCATAAGGATACTAATTTCATCACGAGAACCCCACCTTCATCACCACATTTAAACCTAATTATCTCCCAAAAGCCCCACCGCTAAATACCACCACGTTAGGGTCCCGGCTTCAACAAATATGTTCGGAGTGGTGGGGTGGACCCAATTCAGTCCACAGCACTCAGCAGATCCTGCCCCCTGTCTGTGTCTCGACCTGACAATCTGAATTGATAGCATGAGTCTGAAGATCCCCTCTGTATTTACAGGTTTCTCCTTCTGTGTAAAGCCTGCATGAAGCAATGTGTACTCTCACTCTCAGTGCAGTTCTCAGCAGGATTCGAAGTTTGAAATCGCTAAAAGCGCTGAAGAAAGGAATGACTTTCAGCTGTTTTCAAGGAGAATAACCTCACCACTCATTGGCCCAGGGGGGCAGCCAATGTTTCCAGAAGTCTGGTGTTAACTGATCTCAAATCTGAACCCTAGTGAATTATAAGGCCAATTTCCAATCAATTCTGGCTGAAATTCAGAACACCTGTTGATATTTAGGAGCTGGTTAGCAGACTAAGCAGCAGAATTGCCAGAGTTAATTCCTATTACCATGTTCTGGACCCAGAGCAAGTCCTACTAAAAAAAAAATGTTGTAAAAGTCTGGCAGTATTGCAGAGTAAAAGTAATAGTAATTCAGTCTGCATGTAAGGAATGCATTCACGCCCATTTCCAAATCAGCAACAGCCAGGCAGAGTCCAATCTTTGATGTATTTTTAACATCTTATAAAAAATGGGTGAATTTAGTGTTTCAGTTATTCGTTAAAGGAGGGGATACACAGTGAGAAGCAATGGCAAAGTTTTCCTTCACTATGGAAATGAGTTACAGACGGCTTTCTAATGTTGGTCCACCCAACCAGTAGTTGGAGGATTTATATTTTATTGCTGCTATTTAAAGTTAGAGTGTAGGAATTAGAACTCCCCAATGTCATGTCAGTGTAGGGTGATTCAGTAGCTCTGTCAATTCAGAATTCCATAACCCCCTTAATGATTACCAATAGTTGAGCACCTACTGTTTACCTGGAATAATCATGGTCATTTCACATACAGCTCCAACTCCTTGAGACACCATGAGAAACTGTTATTATCCAGGTTCATAAAGAAGAAAACTAAGACTCTGAGTAGCTAAGTAATTTGTCCAGGGGCTTATAGCTTTGGGATGTGAACTCAATTGTGTCTGATTCTGGAGCAGAAAACAGGACACAGGTGCACTCTGGATCAAACACTATAGGGTTACCTATGACCCGTTTTCTGTGACTATGAATTTGACACCCTGTAGTATTTGAGACATCTCTCATGAAGCTTGCCTCTTCACCCAGTCATGGTGCAGAAATAAAATAGCTGGCCAATTAATTAATTAATTAATTGGCATTAAAAGTTTTACTTTATTTAGACAACTTAAAATTTAATGTGGAAATAATGTTTTTCTAGTTGCAAAAGCGATATGTATTCATTTTTAAACTTTTAGAAAATCAGAAAGATGACCGTAAAAGTTATCTTACAACTTACAACTATGAAAAACATGGCTTACATTTCTGAGTTATATAATGGTTAGATGTTCAAATTATGGAGTCAGACAGGCTTAGGTTCAAATTTCAACTCAGGCAATTAATTGCTAGATGAATTTGCACAGAGAGGGTTCATTTTCTGTTTGTTACAAATTACTTTAAAAATTAAAAATAATAGCCAACACCTCCATAATATTTACTCTGGGCCAGGTAATCTTCTAACACTTCATATATGCAAGCTTATTTAATTTTTACAAAAATCCTATTATGTGGAAACAAATGTTGTTCCCGCTTTGCCAATGAGGAAACTGAGACAAAGAGAAGTAATTTCCAAAATCACATAGCAAAAAAAGTTGGAGGGCTGAAATTTGAATCCAGGGTTTCTGACTCCACAGCCTATGTTCTCAAACACTAATGCCACTACTACTGGTATTGTTTAATATTATTTCTTCATGATTTTTATTTTAGAAAATTAGAAACATACTGAACATATTGTTTAGTTATCTGCTTTCTTCATTTAACAATAAGCCTTGAACGTGTTTCCAAGTCATTACTTTTAGGGAATACAATTTTTTGATGTCTGTGTGGTATTCAGTGAATGTCTAAAATGTAATTAACTTAGCCAAATCTCTATTGTTAAGCATTGCAGATGTTTCTGATTTTTCACTGTAATAAACAATGCTGAGATGAACATCATTGTGCATGCATTCTCCGGTTATTTCTTTTGGACAAATTCCTAGAAATAGAATTGCTCGGTCAAAAGGATACAACGTGTTTTATATGGATATTGGTACTTTCTGTGGTTGTTGAGAAATCATGGATCTCTCTCTGCAACCTTACCACATCAGGCATACTGCTGTGACGAAGGAACTATTAAAAAGTCACATAACTAGAGTTAAGAAACACATTACACAGAATCCAGGATTTATTACATACAAACCCATGGTTCATGAGGCCAAACTTCTTGCTAATTCATGGCTGGAAAAATGTAATAACTACTTAACCCTATATGTTGAAACAACCCTACTTCAGGATCTGGAGGCAATGATCCATTGCATCCATTGTTCAATTTCCCATTGTATAAGGTTCACAGCCTGCTGAAGGAACTAGTGCTTGCTTGAGCAATACTATGTGTCAGGCACTGAAATAAGGCCTGTAGTGGTGCTGCATTTGGCAGTGGAAAATATGCTTCACAGACAGGAAGCTGAGCAGTCATTTGACTTGCCCAATGCCATAAAGATAGTAAGAGGCAGTTAGAGTGAGGCCCACACCAGCCTGTCCCCTACTTTGCTCCTTCTGTATGCCACCGCACCACCCTAAAAGTTTAACTTCTTGGAGGCAGTGCCACTGTGATCCTTCCCCTGCTTCTAATCTTAGTCTACTATGCAATTCTGGACTCTCATCCAATAACTTTCACCTGAGATCCTTACCTAACCTAAAAACCTCACTGCATCAATTTCTCCATGTTATCACTATCAATATCAAGAAAATTGGGTGTGTATATGACAATGACCTCATCCTCATTTGCCCATTTGGTTTTCACACTGAAAGTCTCTTATTTCAGAACTTCTTGGTCCCAGAGAAACCAGGAAAACTGGTCACTCCAGGTGTAGAACTAAACAGTAAAACCTGGGTCAAATATTCACAGACACGTTTCTGTATGAATTAACGATTTTTTTTTCACATTTATTCACTGTATCCTTCATTCACACCTGTTCACCAGGTAGCCATTTCATGCTTAACTTTGTACTCCAGCTGGGATTCAGAGAGCAGCAAAACTTTACTTTCTTTCTCCCCTGGATTAACAGTTTCCAAGCAGAAAGTATCAGGAAAGCATAATTAAACTGTGAGATAAATGCTACAATACAATATGGAACAGACACTAAATGAGTACTCGGAGGCATCAGCACTTGGGAAGATCAGATGTCTCAAATACTACAGGGTGTCAAATTCATAGTCACAGAAAACGGGTCATAGGTAACCCCATAGTGCTTGATCCAGAGTGCACCTGTGTCCTGTTTTCTGTTCCAGAATCAGACAGAATTGAGTTCAAATCCCAAAGTTATAAGCCCCTGAACAAATTACTTAGCTACTCAGAGTCTTAGTTTTCTTCTTTGGGAATCAAGATAATAAAAGTTTCTCATGGTGTCTCAAGGAGTTGGAGCTCTATGTGAAATGACCATGATGATTCCAGGTAAACAGTAGGTGCTCAACTATTGGTAATCATTAAAGGGGTTATGGAATTCCGAATTGACATTTAGAGCTACTGAATCACCCTACTATTAAAGTAGACGGTTTCCCATAGAATGGGGATATTTATGCTGAGTATGGTGGGTTCTATGAAATGTATGCAGTGGAAAGGATGAGGTCACAATGGAGGACAGGGTGCTTCAGGCGGAGGGAACAAGAAGAATAAAGGCTAGGAGAGAAAGATATGGTACCTTTAGGAAACTTTAAAAGTAGGAGCCTGGTAATTCAGAGAAGGGAAGCAGAGGTAGAATATGGTGAGCAAATTGCTGTTCACTACAGAAAAGGATAAGATTAGGAGAAGAAAGAGTGATGGAAGCCTATATTAGGATATTAGGCAGAAAACAAAAGGAATTGGGGCTTGCTGTTTGGGGATTTCATTCATAGGGCAATAGTTATCCATTTGTTCATTTATTCTCTCATTTGTTCATTAAATGGATATTTTTGAGCATCTACTATAATGCCAATAATATTCTAGGCTCTGGTAATACAAAAATGAATAAGAGAGCCAACAGTCCCGCTCTTATGAAACTAACATCCTAATAGAGATCTGACAAAGAACAGAAAAAAATATACAAGTAAAGTTTATTTCAGAGAGGAATAAATAGAGCATAAAAATAAAAAGAGTGATGTGACAGCTAGTGGCTGGATAGCAAGTTTAGATTGGGTTTTTAGAGTAAGCTTATCTGAAGAAATGTCATTTGCACAGTAACAGGAAAATTGAGGAAAGCTAGCTATGCTAAAGGAGTAGAAGATTGTTTTAGACACGGAAAACAGCAAGAGCAAGACAAAACCTAGTTCAGCATATTGGAGGGATAGATACAAAATTAGTGACACTGGAATATGGAAAAGAAAAAGGGGAAGGGGCGGGCATAAAGTTGGAGAGATCAACAAAGGCTAGCTGGAATAACGTCCTGTGCAATGGAAAGTTATTGGAAGTTTATGAATGAAGGAGTGAGGTCATTCGAGCTAGGGCTTTCTACACATACAGACACACAGAGTCACATAGACCCATGTTGACCACCATTCAATTTCCCATTGTATAATTTTTCCATTTCATGACCGTGAGGAAATCATTTAACATACCTACTATGTGCCAGGTGTACTACTAGTTCTGCAGACATAGTGATGAGAAAAACAGGCACAACTCCAGTCTCCATGAGATCTTGGCTTTCTGAAGCTGAGGTTGCGGATCCAAAATTGTGGCGATGATAGCTCTCATGTTGTAAAGATGGTATGATGATCAAATGGACAAGAAAAATGATGTCAAACATCTAGCTCAGTGCCTGATACTTAGAAAATGTCCAGTAAATGTTGAGCACTTTCCACTTCCATTATGAACTCATCATTCATAAGGCCAGCCCAAGGCTTTTTCCTATTTTTAGCTAATGCTCTCTTAGTTCAGCTCAGTTAAAATTTTCAATCACAGATCACCCATTTGGTGAAATGATACATCCATACTTTGGTACTCCCATTACTCCCTCAGAGTTCCAAGGGCTACTAATTCATTTCATGCCCCAGTCCTGATTATTCTAATTCTTTTTCTAAAGAATTTGTTATAAAGTTATAAATACAGTGAGAATGATCAGAGGTCATCATGTCACTAAATGTTCTGTGTAGCAATGATCAAGAGCAGTAAAACACATGTTCAGGATAGAAGTTGAAGCAGAGGCAGATGCCATTGGGAGAATCTCTTAGGCTCTTAATTTCTATTTATCAATTTATTTTATTAATTATTTATTGTAGATTGCATTTCTTTAAATTCTTAAACTATATTTTCTTTGAAACACACAAAAAACACCTACTTACTTCACTTCCTGGAACCAGCATTTTGCAAGGTCACACACTATCTACTAGCTATCGGAGAAGTTTACTAATTACCAGCTCAGTGCATGAACAGGGTCATAACATTTTTGAAGGGCGCCATCTCTGAAATTATTTTCTGTGCTTATTTTCTCATATTAGAGAATTCTTAGAAAAGTGAAGGTTTACTGCGAGTTTTCAGAATTTCTTCCAACTTGTGTCAACTCCAAGGGCATTGGCAATTTCCTCCTGCCATATAGGTTCTCTGATTTGGAAATCTAGCATTTTCAAGCAGCTACTCCTCAAATTCTACTATGTGCCAGATGCCATATGCCAGGAAGTGGTTCACAAAGATGACATGAACTAGAATTCTGCCCTCAAGTCATTTGTATTCCAGTGAACATGACTCCCCACTGCCTTCAAGCTAAAGCCCAAACTCTAAGCAAGGCCCTGGAAGTCTTTCGCAGACTGCTTCTGCTCCACTTTCATACTTCCTTCTCCTCTGAGCAAATAAAAGCTCTTCTTCCTTGATTTTTAAAAAATTTTTTAAATTATTTTTTAAAAATTTTTGTGGGTGTATAGTAGGTGTATATATTTAGGGGGTACATGAGATGTTTTAATACAGATATGTAATGTGAAATTAGCACATCATGGAGAATGGGGTATCCATCTCCTCAAGCATTTATCCTTTGAGTTACAAATGATCCAATTACATTCCTTATTTTAAAATATGCAATTAAGTTATTATTGACTACAATCACCCTATCATGAGATCAAATAGTAGGCTTTTCAATCGCTGCAATCTTGCCTGTCTTTGAATTTGCCTTACGTGATTTCCCAGAAACAATTTCATGCAATGAAAAGAACAAAAACATCAAATTTACGCCCTGCAACTCATTTGTTGTGTGTTCTTCAGCAGGTCAATTTCCCTTACTCAATCTCCCTAGCTGTTAAATGAGTAGGTGGGGCTATATCATCCCTAATTTTACTTCCATCTAGGATTATAGTGTTAAAAATAGAATGAACAGGACATATCAAAAAATATTACTAGAAGTCTTCTCAGACAAATGAAAATGAACTTTCGTCTGCTGATTCAATCCCATTTTCCCAGAATGATGAAGATGAGATCAAGAAAGATGGCTCAGAACTCTATGTATCCTACTTTTCTCCTTCTGTATCCTAGTAGGCATCTAATAACACTGACTGAATGCTTGCTCAGTCTCATGCATCAGCTCCCACATCCTCACAATAATATGGCAATGTGTGGATTATTATTTCCAAGCTACATGTGGCTAAATGGAAGCTCAGGCAGGAGACTTCACTGAAATGTCATAGTAAAGTCATGGACTCAGGATTCAAACAGGAGTTCAGGCTCCCTCTAGGGCAGCACAAAATTTCCCCTATTCAGTCCATGTCCTGTCTTTGATCCTTATGCCCGAGCCTCCATGCAGATGTGACTGCCCAAGGAGACCACACAGTAAGAATCTCAGTGACTAAGGGCTGTGCCAGCACACATTTACAGTGCCTGGCTCCCTTCTTCATGGTGGGTGGGGGAGAGATCTAGCTCTGTATGTGATAAAGGGAAGCCACAACAAGGGAATCCTTAGAACTATAAAGCCAAATTAAATCATGGGTTCTGGCTGGGGATTTAAACATCTTAGCTGCTCTAATTTCTCTAGAGAAACTGGGAAACCAAGCCAATTCCCATCATGCACTCTCTTCTCAGTTATAGAGTGTTTTGTCCTAGGTTTTCAATCTGCTTTAACTGTGCCATTTCGGGAGGTGAAAACTTCCCAGGATGGAAGGAATTAGTTTTCTGAGCTTGAGGAGGACTTTCATCTCTCAGTCCACTCTGCTAACCATGCTGGAAAACTAGGACACTGGTGGGGTAAGTGAATAAGGTGGATGGCTCCTGTTGTCTGAGCATAGGCCATTCTCTGATAGCTTTACATCTATTAATTTTCATCGCAATGCCATCATGCCATCACATAAGAATTATCTTCATCTCCAATTTAAAATAAGGGAACTGAAGCTTACGGAAAGAAAGTAACTAATCTGAGTTCATGCTGCTAGCAGAGATGAAGCCATGATTCTAACTCTGGATTGTCTGACATAAACACTTTTCCTTTAAAATCACATGACTATCTCACCTGTGCCTCCTATCTTAGAATGATATGTGGATCCCTGAGTAGAAATGAATAATAACAGCCTAACCTGCCTCAAAGGAGAGGTTTAGTTTTACAGTTACTTGTACTTGAGGAGCATAGGGAAATGCAGATGGGCACTTAAGACAAATTTTCAGAATCACATTAACATTCATGCAAATAAAAACTCCCACCACAAATCATTTGGTTGGAGAAAGTGCACAACCAAACAGAATTTAAGGAGAAAAAAGGGGATAATATAGAGGTAACATATATATTTTGTAATTGATAAGAGGTTATATACCATAGTAAATAAGCATGCAGGTCTTGTGTCAAGATTGAAATCTCAGTCCCTCCCTTACTCAAATAACCTTGAACAAATTATCTGTTCTCTTATTCCTTGTCTTTATTTTTAAAGAGAAAATAAAAACATTGCAACCTAACAGGATTGCAGTGAAGATTAAATGAATTCCAATCTATAGAGAACTTAGAAGAGTATCTGGCACATCATCAATGATATACATGTCTGCTAGTATCATTTTGAACAATTGGATTGACAAGTAATTTATATATCATATAATTCACCCATTTAAAGTGTAAAATTAAATGGTGTTTAATGTATTCATAGAGTTGTTCAATCATCATCTGAATCCATTTTAGAAGATTCTGCCACTTTAAAAATAAATGTTTTGTCTATCAACAGTCACTGCTTATTTCTTCTTAAGACCCTTGCCCTAGACAATCACTAATTTACTATCTCTGCAGATCAGCCTATTCTAGATGTTTCACATAAATTAAATGAATACAATATGTCTTTTTTGTGACTGGCTTTATCATTTAGCATAATGTTTTCAAGGTTCATACATGTTATGGTATGTATCACTGCTTTATTCTTTATTGTGACTGCATAATATTCCACTGTGTGGCTATAACACATTTTATTTATTCATTTATTAGCTGATGGACATATGGGTGTTTCTACTTTTATGGCTACTATAAACAATGCTGCTTTGAATAATCTTGTTTTATTTTTATTTTTTTTCCCATATATAATCGGGAAGGAAATTGTAGGAAATCACAGAAACTTTAACTTCTTCGGGTGCTGCTAGACTATTTTCCCAAGTCAGTGAAACATTTTTGTATTCCTGCCAGCAATGGATGTAGGCTCCAATTTCTGCACACCCATGTTAAGACTCATTATTGCCTGCCTCTTTTATTTTAGCCATCTCAGGTGACAGCATGGGTGATTGTGGTGGTAACTAATTATGGTTCTGATTTGCATTTCCCCAATGGCTAGTAATATTGAGAATCTTTTTATATAGTCACTGTATATCTTCTTTAAAGGAATGTCTATTGAGATCCTTGACCCATTTTTAAAATTAGATTATTTGTTCTTTTACTACTGAGTTGTAAGAGCTCTTTATATATTAGAGACACAATTCTCTTATTAGACATCTGATTTGCAAATACTTTATCTCATTTTTTGACATGTGTTTTCAATTTATGGTGTCCCTTTGAAATACTAGATTTATTTAATTTTGGTTTATCTATATTTTTTTTGTCATGGGTGCTTTTGGTGTCTGAGCTATGAAGACGTTGCCTAACCCAAGACAATGAAGTTTTACTCCTAAATTGTATTCTAAGAGTTTTATAGCCTAAGCACTGTCATTTAGGTCTCCAATGCATTTTAAGTTAAGTTTTGTGTAAGGTGTGAGGAAGGGAGTCTTAACTTCATTCTTACCCATGCAGATACTCAGATTTCCTAGTACCATCATTGAAAATATTATTCTTTTCTCCACCAAATTGCCTGACACCTCTGTCAAAATTCATACAACCATAGATACAAGGGTTTTTCTTTGGGACTTTAAATTCTGTTTAACTGGGCTATATACACATCTGTACTTGTGCCAGTAACACATTGTCTTGAATCCTTGATTACTGTAGCTTTGAAATAAGTTCTGAAATCAAGAAGTATGAGTTCTCCAACTTTCTTTTTGAAGCTTGTTTTGACTTTTCTGATTTTTTGTAATTTCACATGAATTTTAGTATCAGCATGTTATTTTCTAAAAAAAAGGGGGGGGCTACCTGAGATTTTGATAAGAATCATGTGTTTAATCTGTAGATCACATTTGGTGAATATTGCCATCTTAACAATGGTGTCTTTTTATTCATCAACATGTGATGTCTTTTCATTTATTTAAGTTATCTTTAATTTTTCAACACTGTTTTATAGTTTCTAGAGCATAACCCTTCTATTTCTTTTGTTAAATGTATTCATAATTGTATTTTTATGGTATTATAAATGAAATTGTTTCCATTTTGTTTGGGATTATTTATCTAATTGTTATAAAGATATAACCACACTCCTTTTAATTATTTTTAAAGTACTGCTAATAAAAAGAAATACATATGCTAAAAAAGTTCTATTATGCACATATGATATTATCTTGGAACATATGAAATTGCTGATATTTTGATCTTTTCTGGTATTCTATTGTTTTTGACATTTAAAAATAGACATTTCATATGGCCAGTTAAATGAGTAGTATATTTTGGAAATTTATTACAGACACTAGTCGATAGTTAATTGCTTTATTTTATTTATTTCACAAAATAAACCTGTAAGATGTATTAGATTTGACCCCCTGTTTAGGCTTTCTTATCTCTGAGGTTCAGAGATGCAGCGTAACTAGCCCAGACATAGACAACAGGTAAATTTAGTGTTGGAACTCAAAATCAGTATGCCCACCTTCAAATTCATATATTTGGAGTTTGTCTATATGATAGAATATTATGCACATTACTTAAGATCATGAATTGCTAAAAGAAAGAGGTTATGCTTATTACTTTGGAACATGAGCGTTGGAATTCGTTCTGAATTTGAATGTCCAATATAATCATTTACTAGGTGTTTGACTCTGAATTGATTACTTAACTTTTCCTCTGTGAAGTGAGACTACTAATTCTGGCATCTCAAATTGTGACGATTAAGGCTGATTACATGCACTGCACATGACACAGTACCAAGCATATAGGAGGCATAGAACAACTAGAATCTGTTATTACTGTATGGTTTATTGGAACATTCAAAGCATTTTTGTAAAAATTGACTCATTTATTTTTAAGAAAATTAGGATGCCTAATAAAACATTAATAATCACAATGGTTTTATAAGTGAAGTCACTAGTTTTGGGACATTAAGCTATAAATCAAAAAAGATTGCAGTTACATGATAAATACAAAATCTAAACTCCTGTCCTCTGACTTGAAGTTGAATGCTATATTCAAAAGACTAGCTGTAATGCACAATGGTTTATGCATGGCCAGAAAATAAAACCCTCTAGGAATTAAAGTACTGGTCTAAATAGGTTGCAAGCAAATAAATTAACATATAATTAATAAATCAATCAAACTACTTCCAGCCACAACAACATCTCCCACCTCAAATACAGTCTTGCAATGTGGCCTTGCCATTCTGTCATCAATAGGTAATGCACTTTCCCCTTTATTTAAAGCTGAGCTGGTCATTTAATTTGATTTAATCAATAGAATGACTCAGAATTGATGTTGTATAACTTTCAAAGATAAGTTTTAAAATATATGCCGCTTCCCCTTCATATTTTGAAATGCTTCCTCTAAAAAAAAAAACCTCTCCATGTTGTGAAGAAAGCCTCAAGAAACCACATATATAGTAATCCACATGAAGGAGAACCATGATCCTTGGCTGACAGCCCCAGACGAACCTCTAACCAGTAATCATCAACTGCTCCCCGTTTGAGTAAGACCATTTTAGACTAAGTCCAATCAATATCAATTGAAACAAAATAAAATATCAGCCAAACCAAACCCAAAACATTGACCCACTGAATCATGATCAATAAAATGTCTGTTGTTTTAAGCCACTATTCTTCAGGATAAATTATTATGCAATAATAGATTGCCAAACAGCCTGAAATTCTCAGCTAGGAAAACAATGTTAGAATATTGTTTATTTCTAATGTGACACTGCTAAAAACATATACGTTTTCTACTTTAACAACCCTATTCATTCAACCATGCCTCCTTGCATACTTCTATGCTTCCAACAAATATGTTATGTCTGCCTATTAAGTTTTAGAAACTGTGTTAGACACTATGGATATGGAAATGAATAGGAGACATATTTTCCTGCTCTTATATGTCTATGTGACTAAGAAGAAGGAACAGACATTTAAAAATAACTACAAGTTGATAAACTGAAATCAGATAGCTTATAATAGAGAGTGCTAGGCTTTCTACAGGTCAGGGCTGACCCTCCCATCAGGGGCCACTGGCTTGGAGGAATGAGCAGGTGGCTACTTATATTTAAATTATTATTATTGGATAATAACAACATCCTCCATCCCCTTTTCCCAACAAAACAATGGCATAAAACAAAAAATCCTATTATAGTAATGAATTCTGTGGGAAAAGAGCATAGAGAAGATAATGTGTCTTTATGATGCCTGGGGCATTAGCTGAGCAGACTTGTAAACAAGGGATGACTTGACAGCTGGGAGCTGGAAAAATCTGGAGACATCTTCATTTATATGGCTTGCATTTAATGCTGGTTATCAGTCAGGATCTTGAATGGACTCCTCAGCCTCAGCCCCTATATGGCTCTCCATGTGGTATCTCCACATGGGCTAATTCAGGCTTCCTCATGGCATGATATCTGAATGCCAAGAGTGAATATCTCAAGAGAGAGTGAGGTAGAAGCTAGGGAACATGCCTCTTATGACCAGCTTCAGCAGTTAGCAATGTCACTTCCATCACGGTGATAATCCACCACTATATAAGGGGAGAGAACACAGACGTACCACTTGACCAGAGAAATATCAAAGTTTCATTGTGAGAGAAACTTATGGAACAGGAGAAATTGTTGCAATTATCTTTGGAAAATATAATCTGTTTAAACATACATTAAAACACTCTATATGAGAAAAATAAATTTATAGTTCTTAATTCCGAAATGTAAAAGCCACTCACATCCTAAGCCACATGAAATTTTAAAAGCTTCTGTATCTTAGTCCCAGAGTGCCTCAGGAGCAAAGCACAATTCTCATCATTATTATAACTGCTTCTTGAGGAAAGAATGAGGGGTCTGTCTCTTTATTCATGATGTGATGATGGAAAGATATAGATTCTTCTAACTGACTATAGCTTCTGTAAGAAAGCAACCCCTACAATTACAAGAGAGGATCCAGGAGAACATATATTTGAAGAAACCACAATTTTTTATTAGATCAGGAGGCCCAAAGGAGTTACCATGGGTATTAATGCCTCCATACATTCATCAAGTTCATCTCCAGGACATCTTCTTTGCTTGAGTTATATGACTGTCTTTCATGTTCCCCTCTAATCCTAGAATTACCTACCTCCACCCTGGCCTTTACTCGATGTATTATGGCTGCTTAGTTTTTGCTTATTTCATTAGACTGTGAGCTCTCTGAAAATAGGGCATAGTTCTTACAAACTAGTAGATTTTCCAACATCTAATTATCATATTGTTTAGAACACAGTACTGTTCAATAAACATTTCCTTCACAAGCGCATGAGATTTTCAAAATTAAGCAATTGAAATTATAATGATGTGCATTATCTCTTGCTTACTGCCTCTAACTAGCTATTGGGTCCAAGTTCTGCTACCCATGACAACTATATACCCAGTGAGAACTTCCTCATTAGGATTACCTGAGTCATAGCAAAATTTCAAGGAAAGCGTTTGCTGATTCTAGGACTGGGAAATAAAACATAAAAGATGAGCCTGGAACATTCTGTAGTGCCAAAAAGGAAAGAACTCAAACAAACAAGCAAAAACTTAGGCAAGCAAATCTCACAATGATGGGGCATATCAAAAAGACACAAAAGCTAACTGAAAGAGTTCTCAATGGCCAAAACTGTAATAATTTGAGAAACCAAATAAGTAAAACAGTATTGGAAAAGAACTTTAAACATAAGGTAAATATCCATGACTCTGATGCAAATAAATGATTGAATAAGTAAATTGGGGGAGAAAAGACAAATGCCAAGATGAATTTCAAATAATTTCTGTAGTTACTCTGCCCTCAAGGAAGTGGAGCATAACTTCCACTTCCCAAATGTGAACTGTGTATAGCGACTTCTTCCAAAGAGTGTGATATGGAAAAGGGGAAAATAAAGAGTAATTTTTTTCATGAAGAAACCTGACAAATGGTACCTTAGCCAGGTTTTCAAGGTTAACTAACATCCATAGTCACAAATCATGTTGATGGTATATATAATATGTGCTACGATTTGAATGTGTCCTCTCCTCTAAAATGTATCTGTTAAAAATTTAATTTCCAATGCAACAGTGTTGGGAGGTACTGAATTTTGAGAGAAGTTTAGGTCATGAAGTCTCCACCCTGATAAATGGATTAACAATGCTATGAAAAGGTCTTATGGAAGTGAGTTCTTCCTCTTCTGCTCTTCTTCCATGTGGGGACACAGAGTTCATCCTATCTTGCCCTTCTGCCTTGTGCCATGCAAGGTGTGGACATGGCTAGAAGGCCCTCACCAGATACTGGATCCTTGATCCTGAACTTGCCTGCCTCCAGAACTGTGAGAAATAAATTTATGTTCTTTTTAAATTTGTCTGTGGTATTCTGTTATAACAGCACAAACAGACTAAGACAGTACTCCGACGTCATGAAAATGTCCTTTATCTCTGTGATTTTCCTTCTCAAAATACATAAGCCCACTCTAATCATGGGGAAAAAAAACTTAGACAATGACCTATTGAAGGATATTCTACAGAATACCTGAGCAGCATTCCACAAAGCTGTCAGGTCATCGAAACCAAGAAAAGTCTGGAAAACAGCAAAGACAAGCCTAAGAAAACATGAGGGCTAAATACAATGCATTACCCTGGATGGGATCCTGAGACAGCAAAGTGACATTAGGTAAAAACTAAGGAAGTCTGAATAAAGTTAGACTTTAGTTAATAATAGTACATCAATATTGGTTCAGTAATCATGATAAATTTATCATATCAATGTAAGGAGTCAATAATAGGGGAAACTGGATGTGAGATATATGGTAACTCTACTATCTTAACAATTTTTCTCTTAATTTTCACCCATTACAAAGGAAAGGTTTATATTCTTTTAAAAATCCCAAGGAAACACATATTTTAAAATGCAGGGTTTTCTAGTTGAAAACAGAACCAATGTAAGCCATCAACACAGCAAAACCAATAAGTGGAGGGCTCTTTTAATCTTTCAATATGATGAAACACTAGCAGACTTCGTGTTCTGATTGTCCTCTTGGTCACTGAATGCTGAATGAATTACAGCAGGGGAGTATGGGAGGAGGGCATAAAATGATCCAAAAACTTTTGTCTTAAGATCTGGTACAAAAGATTGAAGTCTAGAGTAAAACTAGTTTCAATCCATGTAAATATCAGGAAATTAAATTCCGTATGAGCATGCCAGATGCTCTTAGCTGTTGCAGCTGTGCACAAACAGTGAACAGGCAGTTCAGATTTCTCAAGCAAGAGATGTGTCATTCTTCGGAAAGGAAAAGACAGTGGCTTTCAGTTGGAGATTAAGGGGTAACACGTATGAGTGACTAGATGCCAGCACTCTGACAAGTTAAATCACTGGGCAGTTGGGAATTCCATGTGAGGCTTAAAGTTGGAAGAACCTATTAAGGGTGTCATAGTCTTTGGAACCAGGGATTGATTTGAAACATGTCGTTTATTTTAGAAATTATATTTAAAATGCACATGTATAACAAGGACAAAGATGGGAGGGAGATTTCCATTATAATTCAATATGGATGATCAGCATGGAAAAATAAGATTCATCAAAATGTAAAAAGAAAAGGCTCACAAAATGTGCTTATTGTGGCTAAAACTGATTTATATGGGACAGCTTTTAAACTTTCAACAGGTGCCCCAATTCTCTCCAATGCCTATCCACTTGATTTAAATGCTTTGCAAAATCTGAAGATAGCACAACCCCCAGAAGTGTTAAATGAAATAAATAGTAGAGTAGAAACATTTAGGGATTACATATAAGAGGTGACATATAAGAACTAAAGGTCTTACCATCTCCTGGAAGGATGAGGAGCTTGGAGATGTAGAAAAGGGACTGATTTTTCAGGAGGATTTTTCAGAATAGAGACATCAACTTTCCTTTCAGCTCTTCCTCTGAACAGATTGGGCATAAAACAGAACTTAGACAATGACACTAAATTTCTGAGTTTGAATCCCAGTTTGTGACCTTGTTAGCTTTGTGAAACTTGACAAGTAACTTGATCACTCAGTACCTCAGTCTCTTCATCTATAAAATGGGCACCACACCTTTCTCATGGATTGTGTAGAAAATTCAATTAGCAAATGCCTTTAAAGAGCTTACACCAGTGTTTGGCACTTACTCAATAAACACCACCTGCTATTTTCTTTTCTAATACTGAAACGACATTCAGTGTGACCTTTACAGTCTAGAATGCTAATCTGAAACCAACAAAGAAGGATTTTAAAAGAGTTAGTGTGAGATCCTGAATTTAATCTCAAACAAATCAATTGCACAAGATTGGAATGGTTTTGTGGATTTGGGTAAGGATTTGTGGAATAAGAAGCCTAAGTCAAAGTCATATTTCCAAAGACAATGCAACCTAGTTAGACTAGTAGGTTGTCCAATAATTTATGGAATCAAAACATATTCAGAGCATTGACTTTAATTTGAACATCTCATTTTAGAAGGATATTGACAATCCAGAGTCCTTGACAAAGACTAAGAAAGATCATAAAATTCTGAACATCATGTTGCGTGGAAGAGTTGCCTGAGAAGTTTGTAATCAAAGAGAACAGATACTTCATAGAGAACACAATTACCTTCTCCAAATACTTGGAAAGTATCTATGCACCTAATTGTCAGAACCATTGAATGCCACTGAATGGCACTTTGGATGACAGGATTGGAGTCATTAAAAAAGAAAACAAAACAAAAAAAACTCCATATCTGAGTTTGCCCTTGCTTCTGAAATCTCCAACACTTCTTTCTCCATCTTCATTCTCAGCTGATGCCCTTTCTTTTTTGCTATTTCACTAAGAAACTGAAATCAATCCAGAGATAATTTCTACAACCCGTCACCTACCTCCTCATATATATAAGAATAATCTACATTCTAACCTATGATGTATTAGCTGTCCAAGACCAAGGTTTCCACCTCATCAGTAGACCCTATCATCTCTCTTATCTAGTCAAAGACATTTCTTGGGCAATTCTCCCCTCTTTTCTCATAAATCATTAATTCCCTCTCTTCAGAATCTCTCCACTGAGCATGCAAAATTGTTATTTCTCTCATTAACAATAACAAAAAAAGTTTGACATCGTTTTTTCTGGTATCTCTGCATAATTTTTTCTTTGTCTTTTTGGAAAAAAACTTGACTTAACCAGTTTCTCCCCGTCCCTTCTCTTTTAAACTCACTTTAGTGGAACTTTTACCCATACTAACCACTCTAATCAAAGTAATCAATAATTCCCATGTTGCTAACTTCAGTGGTCAATTCTCAGTACTCATTTTACTTTACTCATCAGCATGACTTAATAGCACTTATCACTCTCCTCTTTGAAGCACTTTCTTCATTGTTTGCGAGGACACTCTATCCACCTAGTTTTCTTTCTTCTTCTCTGGACACTCCTTAGTTTCCTTTGAAGATTCTTCCTAATCTTTTTTTCATTTTTAAGCATTGAATGTCTAAGACTCAATTCTGGGATAGTTTATCCTTATTTAAACTCACTAGTTAAGTTCATCCCATTTCAGACCTTTAAAATGCCCTCTTTGCCAGGCATCGTGGCTCACACCTGTAACCCAGCCATTTTGAGAGGTTGAGGCGAGGAGATCACCTGAGGTCAGGAGTTTGAGATCAGCCTGGGCAACATGGTGAAACCCCGTCTCCACTAAAATTACAAAAATTAGCTGGGCGTGCTGGCATATACCTGTAATCCCAGCTACTTGGGAGGCTGAGGCAGGAGAATTGCTTAAACCTGGGAGGCAGAGGTTGCACTGAGCCGAGATCGTGCCACTGCACTCCAGCCTGGTGACAGAGCAAGTCTCAGACTCAAAATAATTAATTAATTAATTAAAATAAAATGCCATCTTTATGATGACTCCTAGATTTTACCTATAGCCTGGCAATATTGCACCTGAACATCAGACTTTTGTAACAATTGCCAACCCAACAACTGCATAGAGATGTCTCATTTTGCATTTAAAAATAACTTTTGAGAACTGAACTCATATTTCCCCTCTGCCCTTTCACTAAAACTGCCCTATCCATAATTTTCCACATTGTAGCCAATGAAAACTCCATCCTTTTATTTCCTAAAGCCAAAAAAGTATAATACTGTGATCATTCCTTCATTCTCTCTGTCTCTCTCTCTCTCCCCCGTAATCCATCAATCCTCTTGATTGAACCTTTACAATATATCTAGAATAATATCACTTCTCACCACTTCCATGTCTATCTCCTTGTTCCAAGCTGCCATGTCCTCTCACCTGAACTATTAATGATCTGTTTAACCTGGCTCCTTGCTCGTTCCCTTTATTATTTTCTCAACAAAGCATCTAGCATAGTACCTTTGTGGACTTTTTAACTGACAAATAAAAATTGTATGTATTTATTGTATAAAACATATTTTGATATATGTATATATCATGGAATGGCTGAATTGAGGTAATTAACATACCTCACATACTTATTTTTTGTGTGGCAAAAACAAAATCTATTCTCTTAGCAATTTTCAAAACATATATTTATCAACCATAGTCTGCATGTTGTTCAATAAACCTCTTGAACTTACTCCTTTTTTCTAGCTAAATTTTATGTTATTTAACTAAAATCTCCCCAATCATCCACCTCCATCCTCTGTAACAAACATTCTACACAGTTTTTATGAGTTCAACCCTTTTTCATGCCACATGTGAGATCCTGTCCTATTTGTCTTTATGTGTCTGCCTTATTTTACTTAGCATTGTCCTCCAGGTTTATCTATGTTGTAACAAATGACAGAATTTCCTTTTTTCAAGCTAAATAATATTTCATTTTGTATGTATGCCACATTTTCTTAATCCATTCATTCATTGATGAACACTTAGGTTGATTCCATATGTTGGCTATTGTGAATAATGCTGTCATTAATCTGGGAATGTCAAGTAGTCTTTTTCAATATGAGTCAAATTGTGTCACTTTTAACTCAGAACATTGCAGTGGTGATCCCTCTTACTCAGACTGCAAACCCATGTCCACACCGTGGCCTGCAAGGCTCTGCATAGTTTCCTGACCCGCATCATCTCTTTAACCCTCTATCCAAATACAATCTCCATTTTCTCTCTCCACTTCAATGATGTGTTACCCTCTTCAACACAACAGTCATTGTCTCACTTTTGAGTCTTTATAGTCGTTGTTATAACAATTTTGAGTTTCCTGTAAATAGCTTCATAGCTTTATTTCTGGTATTAGCACAATGATATCGTCTCAATTTTACTTCTGCCTTTGTTTTCAGATGACAAAATTTTATATGTAAGAAACCCTTAAGACTCCCCCAAAAGCTATTAGAACTCAATAACAAATTTAGTAAAATTGCAGGATACCAAAGTCGACACACAAAGTCAGTTTTGTTTCTAGACAATAACAATGGCTTATCTAAAAAGGAAATTGAAACACAATTCCATGTATAATCGTGTCAAAAAATACGATACTTAGAAATAAATTTAATCAAGGATGTGAGAGGCTGATACATTGAAAGCTGCAAAATATTGACCAAAGACATTAAGCAATGTAAGGAAATCTTGTTTTCATAAGTTAAGGAAATTAATATCATTACAATGCCCATCCTTCCCAAAGCAATCTATAGATTCCATTTAATCTTTATCAAAATATCAATGGCTTTTTTTTTTTACAGAAATAGGAAAAAGAATTCTAAAATGAATTTGGAACCACAAAAGACCCCAATTAGCAAAGAAATTTTGAGAAAGAAATAAAAAAGCTGAAGTATCACACTCCCTGATTTTAAAACATTTTTTAAAGTAATTTCAACTTTTATTTTAGATTCCAGGTGTACACATGCAGGTTTGTTGTGTGGTATATTGTGTATATTGCTTGATGTTGATGCTTGGGGTACAAATATTCCTTTTATCCTGGTAGTGAGAATAGTACCCAATAGGTAGTTTTTCAGTCCTTGGTGCCCTCCTACCTACTTCTCTCTAGTAGCCTCCAGAGTCTCTTGTGTATCCAATATTTAGCTCCCACTAATCATCTCCAGCTCCCACGTGTTCCCAATGTTTAGCTCCCATTTATAAATGAGAACATGTGGTATTTGGTTTTCTGTTCTTGCATCAATTCACTTAGGATTATGGCCTCCAGCTGCATCCATGCTCCTGCAATGACATGATTTGTTCTTTATGGCTGCATAGTGTTCCATGGTGTATATGTACCATGTTTTCTTTATCCAGTACAACACAGGTAGGCATCTAGGTTGATTCCATGCCTTTGCTATTGTGAATAGTGCTGCAATCAACACATAAGTGGGTGTATCTTTTTGCTAGAAGCATCTCACACCAGTCAGAATGGCTATTACACAAGTCAAAAAATTAACAGATGCTGATGAGGCTACAGAGAAAAGGGAATGCTTCCATACTGTAGGTGGAAATGTAAATTAGTTTGGCCACTGAGGAAAGTGGTTTAGATATTTCTCAAATACTATAAAACAGAGCTTCCATTCAAAACATTTTACAAAGCTATAGTAATCAAAACGCTATTACATTGGCATTCAAACAAACATGTAGATCAACAGAACAGAATAAAAAGCCTAAAATTAGACGTGGAAATATAAGGTCAACTGATCTTTGACAAGGGTAACAAGAGTACAGTGAAAAAAAGAGAGTTTCTTTTATAAAGAGCATTAAGGAAAACTGGATACACATATTCTAAAGAATGAAATTGAGCCCTTATCTTACAGCAGATACAAAAACCGACTCAAAATGGATTAAAGACTTAAGCATAAAACATGAAACAACAATATGCATTTAAAAAAGAGAAAAACAAATCTTTTAGACATTAAACGAGGCAATGATTTCTTGGGTATGACAACAAAAGAACAAGCAACAAAAGCAAAAATAGGCAAATGGAATGGTGTCAAACAGAAAGGCTTCTGCATAGCAAAGGGAACAACTGACAAAACGAAAACTCAATCTGTGGAACAAGAGAAAATATTTGCAGAACATATATTTGGTAAGGAGTTAATATATAGAATATATAAGGAACTCCTACAACTCAATAGTAAAAATCCAAATAACCCAAGTTTTAAAATCTAAAAAGGACCTAAACAGACATTTCTCAAAAGAATACACACAAATAGCCCACAGATATATGAAAAGGTATTTAACATCACTAAACAGCAAGGAAATGCAAATTAAAACCACAATTATACATCACCTCACACTTGTTGGGCTCATCATTATTAAAAGAACAAAGCATAACCTGTTAGAATTACTATTACCAAAAAGACAAAAAGTATGTGTTGGCAACGATGTAGAGAAAAGGGAACCCTTGTGCACTGTTGGTGGGAATATAAATAGGTGCAGCACTATGGAATAAAATATGACAATTCCTTAGAAATATAAAAACAGAATTACCATTTGTTTCAGCAATTTCCACTTCTGGGTATATGTCTGAAGGAATTGAAATCTAGACCTTAAAGAGATATGTGCATTCAGATTTATTACAGCATTATTCAGAGTAGCTGAGATATGAAAACAACATAAATACACATTGATGGTAAACAATAAATAAAATATAGTGTATACATATAATAGAATACCATTCAGCCTTAAAAATTCAGGAAAACTTACCATTTGTGAAAACATGGCAGGACTTGGAGGACATTATACTAAGTGAAATAAGCCAGACACAGAAAGAGAGATACTGCATTATCTCACTAATGTGTGGGATCCTAAAGTAGTCAAACTCATGGAAGCACAGAGTAGAATGGTGGTGGCAAGGGGCTGAGAAGATGTTGAAACGGGGAGGTATTGGTCAAAAAGCACAAAGATCCAGTTATGCAAAATAAATATATTCTGGAGCTCTGTTGCACAACATAGGGTTTATGATTAACAATACTATATTGTATCCTTAAATTTTTTCCAAGTACATAGATCTCATGTTAAGTGTTTAACCACCAAAAAAAAGCAAGTGGGAAGTGATTTTTGGAGGTGATGGATAAGTTTTTGGCATTGATAGTGATGAGGATTTCTGGGATATATACTTACCTATTTAAAGTATCAAATTGTATACATTAAATATCTACAGCTTTTTGCATGTTGATCATACCTCATTAAAGCTGTTAATAAAAAGTATGATATATTGTTCACATCTTAAAATAATCAAGAAATCATAAGTCATCCATTTGAGGATGAACCACTTGTGATCTAGAGGTTGAAAGTAATGTGTTCCATGTCACATGGTTAGCAAGTGACAGCAAAGGGAACTAATGGAAATTGCTCTTTCCATTAAACCACCCTTAATCCTGGCACAAAATTTGTATTTGTGTAACATCTTGCCAGAAATAATTACTTTCTTTACTATTCTCCCATAGTTGAACTTTAAGTAAAAGAAGGTCCACTTCATTGTGTTTCCAAGGATGTTTATTGCACTAGACACATGTGCCTTTTTAACCTATGCAAAATTTTGTTTTTTTTTAACTACAGTGTTTCTGAAGAAAGAGAAAACATGAATCATGCTTTATTTATTGTGTGTGTGCATATACATGTGTAAACATATACATAATCATATATATATATATGCATGAGTAGACAAGAGCACTTAAAAAACATTCTGTTTTATTGCCATTAACTGAAATGTAGAAACAAAGTCTTACACAGTTCCATTTACCAAGAGTTATATATTTGATAACAGGAAGGTGAGCTAACGAGGGCCCAGGGTGATGATGCTTCACTAGCTGAGCCACAGACAGAACCTTAAAAGCTCCTGAGTTGGAGACCAGAGTGCCCAATTTCTTCAACGGTGACAAGGGAGTGACCTGGAGTTTGGTTCATAATTGTCTTTGTCCTTGGGATTGTGTAAGGAGTACGTGCAGTGTGGGTTAGCTGAACTCTGACAAGGGCAGGAAAAACATCTTTGTCCTCCTTCACGTAGCACAATGTATATTCTGCTTGTGCTTTGAAATGCACTGGTTACAAAACCTTGGGACTCTTCAGCTGTTTTTGTGCAATGCAAATTCCTCTTAGTCTTTTTCCAGTTACCTTTATCTTGTTGGATGTGGTTGATCTGTATGACACACATTCCCATTTCCAATCACCTCCCTTCATTAACAAAATTCCTAAAACTATTTGCTTTTTGTACTTAATCCTTGCATGCCATATTGAATTTATGAGATTTTTTAATTGCTTTTTTGTATTCAACATTTTAGAATACATTTCTTTCCTTCAATCAGATTTTATAATTGTTTTATTTCCAGATTTTTTAAGAGCAATTTAGGTAGTGTGGGAGATGCAGTTGATTTCTCTTGAAAAGAAAATAAAACCACATCTCCAGCTACTGACGGAGTTCCCAGAGCATATCTAACAATCAACATCAGGGATAGTCACATCCTAGACATTGCATCCAAAGTCTTCATAGAATTCAGCCTAGCCACCTGGCCTCCACATCATCCCTCACTAACACCCCAATGACAATTTTAAAACCTCCTTTCAACCTACATTCTCCAAGATGAGACACTGCATGACTACATTCGGTCCTACTTCTTTAACTTTTTTTCCAACACAAATACAAAATTCTCTCCAGAAACAAATATTACGGGCCTCTGATGTCATTATGGACAGTGTATGTGTATCAGAGTGATGTGGATGTGATGCACTTGCTTACAAAAGTTTGGAGGACAAGGGGTGTGTATGCCAGTTAGTCAACAGAGGGTAAAAAAGCTAGTGGAAAAACCCAGCCACCTGATGACTAAAATTTCTTTAAATATAGTATCCATGACCCATGTTTCCAGGGAATTTAAAACAGTGGTTTCCATTGACCGCACAATTCAAATTTCAAAGAATCACATACTTAAGTGCGTTTTACAGACTTGACATGAGAAGAGGCACAGAGAGAAAGGGCTAACACAGTTCAGAATGATATATAAGTGGCCCAGGCACATGGTGTGTGTATGTGTGTGTGTGTGCATGCGCATGCACACATGCATGCCCTCTAAAACTTCTTGGCCTCAAGGAGAATATAAAATACTTAGGGCCTGCCAAGGTATATGGTTTATTTAACACTACTTTATCATGTTGGGAAATCTCTATGCCTCTCCCAGCATTCAAGATACAAAGGGTTCAAAACTCAAGTTTGCCAAGAAAAACTGCTATTATACCTTACTCCTGTGGGGCCAGATCAACACTACTTGTCCAAGTAGCTTCCCATACCCATTGCTCACCAAATACCCTTTGCTTCTGTAACATGTATAGATCACAGTTTTGGAAGCCAACATTTTCTAACTGTGGCTTTCCGTTGATGCTGGAGGGGAAAAGGGAAACACAAGCATAGGTTTTCTGAATGATTCTAAAGTTTTAGTCTGTACTGGTTACAAAACCTTGGGACTCTTGAGCTGTTTCTGTGCAATGCAAATTCCTCTTAGTCTTTCTCCAGTTACCTTTATCTTGTTGGATGTGGATAATCTGTATGATATATTTCCCATTTCCTCTTAGCTCCCTTCATTGATGAACATCTTAAAATGATTTGCTTTTGTGCTTACTCCTTATATGCCAAATTGAATTTGTGAGATTTTTCTTATGACTGTTTTGTATTCAACATTTTAGAATATATTTCTTTTTTTCAATCAGATTTTACGATTGTTTTATTTCCAGAGTTTTTAAGAGCTATTGAGGTGGTGTGGGAGGTGCAGTTGATCTCTCTGAAAGATGGTCAGACTGTCCTGGTCTATAAATTTCCATTCTCCAACCTTTATTCTGTTTTGGTCAATTCTTTTCAGGAAGTTGATTCTTGATATTTTTACCCTGACTTTAACCATAATTTAAATAAATATGTAAAGTTTATGGATTCATTCATTTATGGAGTCCAATTATGAGTTTGTTATTTTCTCCTCCCCAACATTCTGCTTTGAACAACTTTATCTCTGAAACCTACTACATCTAACAAATAAAAATTATTTTTAATGCAGATAGCCCACATCACTACAATTCATTTATATTCTATTCTAGATACACAAACGTTACATTTTGCTTAGTCTTTATGACATGCTAGGAATGAATGCCTTATTCCACAGGGCATTTTAGAGCAGCAAACACAGTTGGTAACTCCAGTATAACTTTCAGTGATGTCCCAAGAGGTTCAGAGATAACCTATTGTAACATTCATGTATTCAGTTACATCACAAAAAATTTTTTAATATCTGAAGCCAAATTAACTTTAATGAGTCTTTGAATCATTTTCACTTTTAAATTTCTCACCCTGTTCTTTTTCATGAGTTCCATGACGACATATTCCACTGCTTATTAGACAGCTCTTAGATTCCCACCAGAATCTCTAACTTGGCATGCCTGAAACTGAGCTCATTTTATTTCCCTTCTAGTCCCTATCTCAATGAATTATCTAATCATCCATGAACCACTTAATCAGAATCCAGGAAGTTATTCTCAACACACCTTTGTCCCTTTGCCCTCATGCCCTGTCATTTCCAGAATCCTAGCAAGACTACCTCTTCAATCTTCCTCATATATGACATGCCCATTCCACTCTGCCTAAGTTAGGCCTTTTGTACGACTCATCTCAATTGCAATGACCTTTAACTCCTCTCTGTATTTACAATTCTGCCTCTTCTGCTCTACATAGTAACCAGGATATTTCTTCATCACTTTTATTTTACTCTAACATTTTACAGCTTCAGTCTCTTCACTGAGAAGTTCCTCGTTGCTCTCAAGTGAATTTCAAGCAATTCTTTTTATTAGATTCAGGCCCATCTCTCTTTGGACTCATTGCCTCCCATAAGCACCCTCTGCTACAAACATACTATAAACCTCTTTTAATTCTTCATACCAGGCCCACTCTCTCACTCAAAGTTATCCAACCCTTGATATACACTGCTTCTTTTGCCTTGGGCACTCTCCTGGTGCACAAAATTTGTTACCTTTTTAATACCTACTGCCTCTATGCATTTATTAAATAATGATTAAGTCCTTTCTCCTCCATGTCAAGCACTGTGCTAGGAAGCTGGGATAAAGAATCAGACACCAGCTGTATTAGTCCATTCTCAAACTGCTATAAAGACATACCCAAGACTGGGTAATTTATAAAGAAAGGAAGTTTATTGACTCCCAGTTCCACATGGCCGGGGAGGCCTCAGGAAACTTACAATTAAGGTGGAAGGCAAGAGTGAAGAAAAGGCACATTTTATATGGTGGCAGGCATGAGGGAGTGAATGAGCAAAAGGGGAAGAACCCCTGATAATACCATCAGATCTCATGAAAATGCACTCACTATTACAAGAACAGCCTGGGGGAACTGCCCCCATGATCCAATCACCTCCCACCAGGTCCCACGCTTGACACGTGGGGATTATGGGGATTACAATTCCAGATGAGATTTGCATGGTGATACAAGCCAAACCACATCACTGTGCTTTGGCTTCAAGCGTCAGAGTATAGCAAAGGAATGAGGGCAAAGTATAACTATGACAGACACTAAGCAAGAACAAAGAAAATAACATAAAGGAAAAATGTACGGTGTATAAAGAAATTTGGCTTTATAAATAAACAAAGCTAAGAGACACAGAGATAGGAACTGGGTGTCAAAGGTTTTACAAGTCTGAATAAACATTGCTCTTACCTGCCAAAGATTAGTGCATCCTTGCTTAGGTGACAACTGGGAACGTTGGTTTATAATCACAGGATAAGCAGTTATAGCAAATGCTATTAAGGGTTTCTTTTACTTTTCTTACTCCTTTCTTCCTTCCTTTCTTTCTCTCTTTCTTTCTTTCTTTCTCTCTCTCTCTTTCTCTCTCTCTCTCCTTCCTTCCTTCCTTCCTTCCTTCCTTCCTTTCTTCTTTCTTTCTCTCTCTTTCCCCCACCGATCCCTCCTTCTCTCTCTCCCTCCCTCCCTCCCTATCTTCCTTCCTTCCTTCCTACCTTCCTTCCTTCCTTCCCTACTTCCCTGCACAATTGCAATAATAGATAATCTTGGAATTAGACCAGAACTTGAGGTTATTCTATTTTTTAACAGATGCTTTCATCTTAATGAAATTCTCAACATGTGGTCTTCCAATCTCTGCTTGAATATCTCCTATAATAAGGATATCCTTCAACTTTGAAGAACCAAAGAATGCTGAGTTTAGAATTAAATAATATGAGTTCAAATCCTGGTTTAGTCAATAATTGACCTATAGAATGCAGCCACTTCAATTTAGCTTTCGAATTGCTCTTAAGCTATATTTTAGAAATGAACCCTAGATTGCAGGACTACTGTTGAAAAGCAGAGAGATAAAGTATGTAAAAATTCTCAGCGCCATAACTGACCATAGTAGGTGTACAACAAACAGTAGTTCCTTGAACTTTATGATGCTCTCCTTTTTCTCAAAATACCTGCTAAGATTTTACCCTTGCGTGGTATTTCTACTTTCATACATAGCTAGTAGCTATAAAGTTTGCTGTCTTGCCCATTAAATCTAACAAACACACACACACACTCCTCGAGACTCATAAATGCATGACTGTGGTGTGTGAAATAAAATACAGCAAATGTTATTGTTATGATTATTCAGCTGCCAGAATGTTTTATAATGGCACTCAGATGATAAGTGACAGAGGAAGTTCTGAGGTAAATAAAATGAGATTTGGCAAACTTATAAATGTTCATTTAGCCTTATTCTTTAGAGGGAGAGATGAAACCTTCACTTTTCTCCCTCTTTAAAGAATCAATGTTAAAATACTCCACAAACGTTTACATTCAGCAAATCGGGAAATGTTTTATTGTTTTTATGTTTTACTTTTTAACATATATAATATATATAATGTATACTATATTGTACATTATATATAATATATAATTATATTTTACATATTCTTATAAAATAGGCTGATATTCAAAACATTCTTTCTTTTAATTGTACTTTAGGTACTGAGGTGCATGTGCAGATCATGCAGGATTGCTGCTTAGGTACATAGATGGCAAGTTTGTTTGCTGCCTCCATCTCCCTATCACCTGTATCTGGTATTTCTCCCCATGATATCCCTCCCCACCCTGCCCACCCCCACTGTCCCTCCCCACCCACTGCTGTCCCTCCGCTAGCCCCCCCAATTGACCTCAGTGTATGATGCTCCCTCCCTGTGTCCAGATGTTCTCATTGTTTAACACCTGCCTATGAGTGAGAACATGTGGTGTTTGATTTTCTGTTCTTGTGTCAGTTTGCTGAGAATTATGGTTTTCAGATTCATCCATGTCCCTATGAAGGACATGAGCTCTTCATTTTTTATGGCTGCATAGTATTCCATGGTATATATGTGCCACATTTTCCTTGTCCAATATATCATAGATGTGCATTTGGGTTGGTTCTAGGTCTTTGTTATTGTAAACAGTGCTAAAATGAACATTCGTGTGCATGTGTCTTTATAATAGAACAATTTATAATCCTTTGGGTATATACCCAGTAATGGGATCGCTGGGTCAAATGGTATTTCTAGTTCTAGATTCTTGAGAAATCGCCACACTGTCTTCCACAATGGTTGTATTAATTTACACTCCCACCAACAGTGTAAAAGCATTCCTATTTCTCCACATCCTCTCCAGCATCTGTTGTCTCCAGATTTTTTAATGATCACCATTCTAACTGGCATGAGATGGTATCTCAATGTAGTTTTGATTTGCATTTTTCTAATGACCAGTGATGATTAGCATTTTTTCATATGTTTGTTGGCCTCATATAAGTCAAAACATCCTTAGAATGAAGTCTATCTTATTAAAGTAAGATGCCAAAAATTAGTGCATCCTTGCTTAGGTGACGTACTTTAACAAGATAGCCTTCAGTCTAAGAATGTTTTGTTTAGAGCTGTGGCTTGAAACAGGACAAGAAGGGTAGTTAGTGTTCAGACACACATGTATGTGGCTTTCATTACATTATATTGTTAATACATATATATATATATATATTCTTTTTTCAAAATAAGACCACATGAAATAATGTGGAAAATACATTTTTGATTGAGGAAGGTGTTAATGTAATGACATGTCACATTTTTTGTCTTGAGATAAAGGATTTTGGATAGTTTTATTTCCTTCCCTTTGATTTTCCTGTTTATAAAGATCGGTGTTTTTTAAAAGTATTCTTTTTTACATGACATCAATTTGAGAAGTCTGATGTCATGTAAAAAAGACATCAGAAGAAAAATATTCTGTCTTTTCAATTTGTCATAAGTGTATTTGCAATTGGCATTACCCCACTTCAATTTCCCCCAAAACATTTTATTGACATATACCTTTGCTAAAATAGTTCACTTGGCCCCAGCTATCCTAGTAACTTCTGAATATTTAGCTTTAAATAATCATTTTTATTGGGTGTGTGTAATATAGTTGTCCTTGGAAAACTTGATTTAAGCACATGTTATGAAATGGTCTCACATTGCCCTATATAAACAATAAAATTATCTAATTCTTTCTTGCACCCAAGCCACCCCCCATTCTTTAGAGTAGTGTTGAAATAAAATCCACATTGCTTCTAGGAAGAAAAAGTGGGGATGAGGGAGTGGAGTATCAAATATTTCTTATTAGAAAAAAAATAACGTACTACAAAGAGATTGAGACCATCCTGGCCAATGTGGTGAAACCCCGTCTCTACTAAAAATACAAAAAAAATTTCTGGGCGTGGTGGTGTGCACCTGTAGTCCAAGCTACTCGGGAGGCTGAGGCAGGAGAATTGCTTGAACCCAGGAGTCGGAGGTGGCAGTGAACCGAGGTTGCGCCATTGCACTCCAGCCTGGCGCCTGGTGACAGAGTGAGACTCTGTCTAAAAAAAAAAAAGAAAAGAAAAATCTTAAATTGTGTTTTCATTATCCAAAGATACAAAAACAATTCTGGTTGTAATAATAAAATGTGATGTTTGTTGTTGATTATGTTAATTTAAAAAATCAATTCAACAAACATTGAATGTCAGTGTTTATAGGCATATTGAGACAAATATATCATTATTCTCATTTTTTGTGTAGTCTTCATATTGCACACTAAAGACAGAGCTATAGACAACCTTCATCTGGCACAAAATTGAGTGTAGTAAGACCAATAGCATAAATATACAAGAGGCAGAGGAAGGAGGCTTGCCATCAGCTAAGCACAATTATAGGATGGTTTAAAACAAAATGGTAGTTGCAGTGAATTTTGAAGGTTGAGTTTGTTTTAGAAATACAAAACTAGTGAGGGATATATATGAGCTGAAATAACACGAGTGAAGATATGAGTGCAGAAATGGTCTGGACTTGTTTGAGATTAAGGGGGAGTTGTTTTCAGTGGGTATAAAGTTTTAGTTATCCTAGATAACTGAATTCTGGAGATTTTCTGTAAAATATTGTTCCTATAGTTAACCATACTGTGTTGTACATTTCAAAACTTATTAAGAGAGTAAATCTTACATTAAGTATTCTTACCACCAAAGCAACAACTACAAAGACAGAAACAAACAAAAACAAAGGAATATAAGGCAACTTTATAATGTCTTGGATATATCTATTGCTTCGATTTTGGTAATAGTATCATGGGTGTTTACACATGTCCAAATGCATCAAACTACACATATTATATATGTGAAGTTCTTTGTATATCAATCATACTTCAATAAAGCTCTTAGGAACAGGACCTTGATAGAATCTAGAATGGCATGCAGAGGGCAGAGGAATATAGTGTGAAATGAAGCTGAAGGCACAGGTTCAAATGGGACTCTGGAGTCTCCACGCTCTTGGTAAACTTTGGACTTAATCATGGAGACAATAATGCACTTTGAAAGACGTACATGCCAGAGATTTCAGAAGAAAGAGAGCTCAGAGGTAGGACAGCCATCTAGCAGGCAATTTCAACAGTGCACATGAGATGATGAAAATTTGGACTGCAGCACATTCAATGAAGGTGGGAGGAGATGCTGGAAAATGAGAACTGTGGAGTGGAAGAATCAGGGAAACATCAGCAGGACTCAAACACATATTACCTTGTGTTGTGGGTTGAATTGTTTCCCCCAAAAAAGATACATTGAAATTTTAACTTTTGATAAATCTGATTCTGGTCTTTTATAAGAGTCTTTGCAGACATAATCAAATTAAAATTAGATCATTAGAGTAACCTAAATCCAGTAACCAATATCCTTATAAGGGACAGATAAGGATATTGTCTTCCTTATCTGTCACAGATAAGACACAGAGACACACGAAGAGGAAGTCCACATAAAGACAGATGCAGATATTGGAATGATATGTTTACAAGCCAAGGAACACCAAGGAGTGCCAGCAGCTACCAGAAGCTAGGAGAGAAGCATGGAATAGATTAAGTCTCAGAGCCTCCAGAGTGAAGCAACTCTGAGGACACTTTGATTTCGGACTTCTGGATTTTACTGTAAGAGAGGAAATTGCTGTTGTCGAAGTCACCTAGTTCATCATACAGCAGCACTACCAAATTAGTACAAACTAATATACCTTGATACAAATTTTTTATCTTTATATTCTGTCATTTGGGTTCTTTAATATTCTACTCAGGGCCAGACTTCCACACTTCCCTCATACCACAAAAGGAATAAAGGCACAGAGTGTTGTACACAGTTAGGCTATCTAGTACCTTGTAATACTTGCAGTCAAAGCCCCATTGGCTCCCCACACAGCACAAGTCTGATTCAAGCCTCTGGTTGGTGTCTTCCTATCGCACAAGGATGCTCAGATCCCTTTTCAGAACTAAAGGACTTTTTTCCAAGCTGTTAAAATTGCTGCTGGTTGACAGCCTAAACTGTCAGCTTCCTTCAAGAATTGCTCTTAGATGAAGAGGCTTGCAAAGCAACCTTTCAAGGGAGTTCCCCTTCCTAGCCTGCATCCAGTTATTGGTCTATGTAAGAGCATAAATTCCCAGCCTTCAGCCACAGCTCAGGACAATTCTGAAGGGCCATTCCAGCTTCAGAGCTATCTGTGGGGTCAGCCGAGGCCTTGTCATGACAGTGTAATTGCCCAGCTTCTCTCTCTTACCAATTCGGCTTTCTTCTCTTATCCTACTTGTATTGATCCCAAGAAACTGCCTAATATATTTGCAGCACACTAGTCTTCATCTTAGCGTCAACTTTCTGGAGACCACGTCTACAATAGAACTTGTGTTATACAAAAAGCTCAAAGGGTCAGTATACAGTGACGAAATATTTTGAAAGTATGGACATTCTTAAGATACTTTGATTCAGCCACAGAGAATCAGCATGCTCTCTCTGATGAATCTTCATAATCATGCTTTCAGTCAATGAGTGTTAACGGAGTGATTTTTTTTGTGGTTGATCACATGTAGGCCCCTTGGACTTTTGGTGTAATTAAGAAGGGGACTTTGCCATGCAGTGGACCTCTGTTCAGTTCTTTGATCACCCTTTCTTTGATAACTGTCCACCTAGACCACAATGTTGAAAGTTCCACTGAGGGATGTGGTTTTCTAGCCATAGCTGATTGCTCCCCTGCTAGACTGAACCTACATTAGACCAATCAGATTTCCCTTTGCCAGTATTTGGAATTTTGAATTAAATTGCATAGAGATTGTAAGGTTTGATTGATATTCTAAACAGATTACTGTTTTGCCAGGATCGTTTTATTTGCCCAGAACCACAAAATGTCATTATAATCTTCAGGCTTCACTGTGATTTCCTTTATACCCTTGGATATATCAAATGTCTTCTCCATACCAGTTTACAAAGGTACAAAGAACTTATTCAGAATATTCATAAAATGAACTAAAGTGTCCTAACTTGTAAGATCTTAGAAATGACTTAGTCCAAGAAATTTACTTTCTTGTTTTTGTTTGGCTGTAAAGTTTCTCTTTCCACATCTCTGTCAGGCCCACTCCCCACCAACATGCACACACACACACACAAACACACACACACACACACACACACACACACACACACACGGACCTTCATCTCTATCATAGATAACAATGAATAAGGGCTCAGGCCCAGCATCCTTCAGGAACCTCCTATCTCCTAATGGACAAGTCTGTAAAATCTCCTTAGAATATACTTTGAAAAGCAAGAATATCACACATTCTTTCACTTTTGCAAGTAAGGACAAAACTTTCCAGGAAGAAATGATGCCACAATACTTTAGTGCTGAAGGCCAGACTAGAACCTAGTTTCCTCATTCATCATACCAAAATTCATTTTCCTTTTATCCTTTATTAGGCTATTTGCAGACATAATGAAACAAAGCCGAAGGATTAAAGGAAGATGGCTGACTAGGAATAGCTCAGGATTGCAGCTCCCAGTGAAAGTGCAGAGGGAGAGTGGATGCCGCATTTCCAGACGGATTTTTATTGCCCACAGACCAGGAGATTCCCAGGCAGAAGAGTCCCACGGGTTGCCAGCACGGCTGTTTCGGCCCAAGTGGCTGCTTTGCCTGCACCATGGCGCGGCAGTTCTCCGCATAAAAGACACTGGTCCGGATGCCCTCTTAGCTGGCAATTGGAGCCCTGAGATGGCAGAGTCGCACATTCATCTGAAATAGCGAGCCAGGCCAGGAGATTCCTAGGCAAAAAAACAGCCAGGAATCTCAGCGCCGCTATTTCAGCTGGCTCAGTGAGTTGCGGCATGGGAGATCCCAGTGCCTTTTAAACAGGTGACTGGAACACTGGGAGAGGGTCGACCGTTCAACAACAACAACAAAAAAAGACTCTGAGTCAGGGAGCCAGGTGATCAGGCTCGCCTGGTCCCACCCCCACTCCCCACAAAAAAAAAAAAAAAAAGAAAAAAAAAAACAGTAATTGAAAACGCTCTGGGTTGAGAGTTTCACAGCAAGCACAGCTGAACCCGTGACAGTCCGACTCTGAGGGGGAGGGGACACTCCTCATCATTACTGAGACACTCCATAAGTACAGAGGCAGTCTGACCATCGCTGAGGCAGCCCACCGTTGCCATTGCAGAGGCAAGCAGCCGTTGCCAAGGCAACCTGCCACTACAGAGAGAGTCCGCCATAACAGAGGCAGGCCAGCATTGCCAAGGCAGTTCTAACTACACCCATATAAACAAGACTGCGGGGAAGATCACACGGCAGCTGGCGGAGCCCACAGTAGCTCAGCAAAGCCTCTGCAGGAAGACAGTGACTAGGCTGCATCCTCGCTGGGCAGGGCAGCCTTGCAAGAGAAAAAAAAAAGGCAAGGGCACAATGGAAACTCATAAATAAAGACCTAACTCCCTGGGACAGAGCACCTGGGGAAAAAAAAAGGGGGGTGGAACTTTATGAGTTTAGGTCTGCTGCAGCAGACCTAAACATACCTGCCCAGCAACTCTGAATGAACAGCGGAGCTCACAGCTCAGGACTTGAACTCCAATAAGGACAGACTGTCTCCTCAAGCAGCTCCCTGACCCCCGTATATCCAAAGAGTCACCTCATAAAGGAGAGAACAGACTGACATTTGGCGGGCATCCTTCTGGGACAAAGATAGCAGAAGAAGAAAACTGGTAGCAACCCTTACTGTTCTGCAGCTGCTACAGGTGATCCCCCAGCAAGCAGGGCCTGGAGTGGACCTCAGCAGTCCTACAGCAGAGGGGCCAGACTGTTAGAAGGAAAACTAAGAAAAAGAATAACTTCAGCATCCACAAACTGGAAGTTCACTCAGAGACCCAACCTGAAAGTCAGTAACTGCAAAGACAACAGGTGGATAAACCCACAAAGATGGGAAGAAACCAGCGCAAAAAGGATGAAAACACCAGAAACCAGAACAACTCTCCTCCTAAAAGGGATCACAGCTCCTCACCAGCAAGGGAACAAGGCTGGATGGAGGAGTGTGACGAAATGACAGAATCAGACTTCAGAAGGTGGGCAATAAGAAACTACAGTGAGCTAAAAGAACATATTCTAACCCAATGCAAAGAAACTAAGAACCTTGAAAAAAGATTTGACGAAATGCTAACGAGAATCGACAAAATAGAGAAGCATATAAGAGAATTGATGGAGCTGAAGAACACAACACGAGAACTTTACGAAGCATGCACAATTTTCAACAACTGAATTGACCAAGCAGAAGAAAGGATATCAGAGGTCGAAGATCAACTCGATGAAATAAAATGAGAAGGCAAGAATAGAGAAAAAAGAGTAAAAAGGAATGAATAAAGTCTCCAAGAAATGTGGGACTATGTGAAAAGACCTAATCTACGTCTGTTAGGTGTACCTGAATGTGACGAAGAGAATGAATCCAAGCTGGAAAATACTCCTCAGGATATTATCCAGGAAAACTTCCCAACCTAGCAAGTCAGGCCAATATTCAAGTCCAGGAAATACAGAGAACACCACAAATATATTCCTCAAAAAGAGCAACCCCAAGGCACATAGTTGTCAGATTCACCAGGGTTGAAATGAAGGAGAAAATGCTAAGGGCATCCGGAGAGAAAGGCCAGGTTACCCACAAAGGGAAGCCCATCAGACTCACAGCAGATCTCTCAGCAGAAACCTTACAAGCCAGAAGAGAGTGAGGGCCAATATTCAACATCCTTAAAGAAAAGAACTTTCAACCCAGAATCTCCTATCAAGCCAAACTAAGCTTCATAAGTGAAGGAAAAATAAAATCCTTTGCGAACAAGCAAGTACTCAGAGATTTCATCACCACCAGACCTGCTTTACAAGAGCTCGTGAAAGAGGCTCTACACATATAAAGGAACAACATGTACCAGCCACTCCAAAAACATACCAAATGGTAAAGAGCATCAACACAATCAAGAATCTGCATCAACTAACGAACAAAACAGCCAGCTAGCATCAAAACGGCAGTATCAAATTCACACATAACAATATTATCACTAAATGTAAATGGACTAAATGCCCCAATCAAAAGACACAGACTGGCAAATTGGATTAAAAGCCAAAATCCATCAGTGTGCTGTATCCAGGAAACCCATCTCACATGCAAGGATACACAAAGGCTCAAAATAAAGGGATGGAGGAAGATATACCAAGCAAATGGTGAGCAAAAAAAAAGGAGGCGTTGCAATTCTCATCTCTGACAAAATAGACTTTAAAGCAACAAAGATCAAAAGAGAAAAAGAAGGACATTATATAATGGTAAAAGGATCAATGCAACAAGAAGAGCTAATGATCCTAAATATATACGCACCCAATACAGGAGCAACCAGATACATAAGGCAAGTTCTTAATGACTTACAAAGAGACTTAGACTCCGACACAATAATAGTGGGAGACTTTAACACCTCATTGTCAATATTAGACAGATCAACCAGGCAGAAAATTAACAAGGATATCCAGGGCCTGAACTCAGACCTGGAACAAGCAAACCTAATAGACATTTACAGAACTCTCCACTCCAAATCCACAGAATATACATTCTTCTCAGCACCACATCACACCTACTCTAAAATTGATCACATAATTGGAAATAAATCACTCCTCAGCAAATGAAAAAGAATGGAAATCATAACAGTCTCTCGGACCACAGTGCAATCGAGTTAGAACTCAGAATGCAGAAACTAACTCAGAACCGCACAGCTTCATGGAAACTGAACAACTGGCTCTTGAATGTTGACTGGATAAACAATGAAATGAAGACACAAATAAACATGTTCTTCAAAACCAACAAGAATGAAGACACAACATACCAGAATCTCTGGGACACATTTAAAGCACTCTCTAGAGGAAAATGTATAGCAATAAGTGCCCACATGAGAAGCAAGGAGAGATCTAAAATTGAAACCCTAGCATCACAATTGAAAGAGCTAGAGAAGCAAGATCAAAAAAAACTCAAAACCTAGCAGAAGACAAGAAATAACTAAGATCAGAGCAAAAGTGAAGGAGATAGAGACACAAAAAAATCTTCAAAAAAATCAAAAAATCCAGGAGCTGGTTTTTTGAAAAGGTCAACAAAATAGCAGACCACTAGCCAGATTAATAAAAAAGAAAAGAGAGAATAACCAAATTGATGCAATAAAAAACGATAAAGGGGATATCACCACAGATTCCACAGAAATTCAAACCATCATCAGAGATTATTACAAACAACTCTATGCACCTAAACTAGTAAACCTGGAAGAAATGGATAAATTCCTGGACACTTGCCTCCTCCCAAGCCTAAACCAGGAAGAAGTTGAAACCCTGAATAGACCAATAATGAGGTCTGAAGTTGAGGCAGCTCTTAAGAGCCTACCACCCAAAAAAAGCCCAGGTCCAGATGGGTTCACAGCCGAATTCTACCAGACATACAAAGAGGAGCTGGTACCATTCCTTCTGAAACTATTCCAAATAAACCAAAAAGAGGGAATCCTACCCAAATCATTTTATGAGACCAACATCATCCAGATACCAAAACCTGGCAGGGACTCAAGAAGAAAAGAAAACTTCAGGCCAATATCTATGATGAACATAGATGCAAAAATCTTCAATAAAATACTGGCAAGCCAATTGCAACAGCACATCAAAAAGCTTATCCACCATGATCAAGCAGGCTTCATCACGGGGATGCAAGGCTGGTTCAACATATGCAAGTCTATAAACGTAATTCACCACATAAACAGAACCAAAGACAAAAACCACATGATTACCTCAATTGATGCAGAGAAGGCCTTCGACAAAATTCAACAGCCCTTTATGCTAAAAACCCTCAAAAAACTAGGTATTGAAGGAACATATCTCAAAATAATAAAAGCTATTTATGACAAACCAACAGCCAATATCATACTGAATGGGCAAAAACTAGAAACATTCCCTTTGAAATCTAGCACTAGACAAGAATGCCCTCTCTCACCACTCCTATTCAATATAGCACTGGAAGTTCTAGCCAGAGCAATCAGGCAAGAAAAAGAAATAAAGGGTATTCAGATAGGAAAGGAGGAAGTCAAATTGTCTCTATTTGCAGACGACATGATTGTATATCTAGAAGACCCCATCGTCTCAGCCCAAAATCTCCTGAAACTGATAAGCAATTTCAACAAAGTCTCAGGATACAAAATCAATGTGCAAAAATCACAAGCATTCCTATACACCAATAACAGACTTAAAGAGAGCCAAATCAAGAATTAAGTGTCATTCACAATTGCTACAAAGAGAATAAAATACCTAGGAATACAACTAACAAGGAACATAAAGGACGTCTTCAAGGAGAACTACAAGCCACTGCTCAATGAAATAAGAGAGGACACAAACAGATGGAGAAATATTCCATGTTCATGGTTAGGAAGAATCAATATCATGAAAATGGCCATACTGCCCAAAGTAATCTACAGATTCAACACTATCTCCATCAAGCTACCAATGACCTTCTTCTTAGAACTGGAAAAAAACACCTTAAACTTCATATGGAACCAAAAGAGAGCCCACATAGCCAAGTCTATTCTAAGCAAAAAGAACAAAGCGGGAGGCATCACACTACCGGACTTCAAACTATACTACTAGGCTACAGTAATCAAAACAGCATGGTACTGGTACCAAAACAGAGATATAGACCAATGGAACAGAACAGAGGCCTCGGAAGCAACACAACATATCTACAACCATCCAATCTTTGACAAACCTGACAAAAACAAGCAATGGGGAAAGGATTCCCTGTTTAATAAATGATGTTGGAAAAACTGGCTAGCCATGTGCAGAAAGCAGAAACTGGACCCCTTCCTAACACCCTACACTAAAATTAACTCCAGATGGATTAAAGACTTAAACATAAGATCTAACACCATAAAAACCCTAGAAGAAAATCTAGGCAAAACCATTCAGGGCATAGGCGTAGGCAAAAACTTCATGACCAAAACACCAAAGGCGGCAATGAAAGCCAAAATAGACAAATGGGAACTAATGAAGCTCCACAGCTTCTGCATGGCAAAAGAAACAGTCATTAGAGTGAACCAACAACCAACACAATGGGAAAAAATTTTTGCAGTCTACCCATCTGACAAAGGGCTGATATCCAGCATTTACAAAGAACTAAAACAGATCTACAAGAAAAAAACAAACAAGCCCATTCAAAAGTGGGCAAAGGATATGAACAGACACTTTACAAAAGAAGACACACATGAGGCCAACAAACATATAAAAAAATGCTCATCATCACTGGTCATTAGAGAAATGCAAGTCAAAACTACATTGAGATGCCATCTCATGCCAGTTAGAATGGCAATCATTAAAAAATCTGGAGACAACAGATGCTGGAGAGGATGTGGAGAAATGGGAACACTTTTACACTGTTGGTGGGAGTGTAAATTAGTTCAACCATTGTGGAAGACAGTGTGGCGATTCCTCAAGGACCTAGGAATAGAAATTCCATTTGACCCAGCAATCCCATTACTGCGTATATATCCCAAGGATTATAAATCATTCTACTATAAGGACACATGCACAGGAATGTTCATTGCAGCACTGTTTACAATAGCAAAGATCTGGAACCAACCCAAATGCCCATCGATGATAGACTGGACAGGGAAAATGTGGTACATATACACCATGGAATATTATGCAGCCATCAAAAACGACGAGTTTGTGTCCTTTGTAGGAACATGGATGAACCTGGAAACCATCATTCTCAGCAAACTGACACAAGAGCAGAAAATCAAACACTGCATGTTCTCACTCATAGGCGGGTGTTGAACAATAAGAACACATGGACACAGGGAGGGGAGCACTACACACTGCAGTCTGTTGGGGGATATGGCGGAAGGATGGGGGGCAGGGAGGTGGGGAGAGATAGCATGGGGAGAAATGCCAGATATAGGTGAAGGGGAGGAAGGCAGCAAATCACACTGCCATGTGTGTACCTATGCAACAGTCTTGCATGTTCTTCACATGTACCCGCAAACCTAAAATGGAATAAAAAAAAAAGCCTATTGTGTCCTTCATATAGGTCAGAGATAAACGTTACACAAATTTAAAACATTAATAAAATTCTAAGTCTATTTAACCTTTAATAAATGTTGCAAATATGTCTATGTTTCTTCCTTTTGTAAAATATTCAATATATCTGCTAGTGTGAAACTCAACCAGCAGAAGAGGAAAAGCAAACATATTTTAAACCAAAAAAAAAAAAAAAATTGGAAAATTGCCAACTGTTTCTTCTCCAAAAATAAAATCGAAACAATCCTATAACCTAGAGTAATCCCAAGTATATAGGAATATGCATGTGTTGCATTATGAAAAAGCATGGAAAGAAGATGATGCTGGTAACAATAATGAAAATGGTGCTGATGACAATGATGACAATGATTATAGTGGCGTTTTCCAAAAGGGTGGCTGAAGTGAAAATCAAGCTTGTGTTGCCAAACTGCTATTTGGCCTCTTAACTTATTAGCTTATGTTTCATTCACTAGCATCTGGTCTCTGGCACATATAATGAGATTACCTGTGCAACCAGAATGGCTTTACAACATTAACTAAGTGCTACCTCTGTTTAGTATGTAGCTCAGCTGTATGATGCAGCAACTATTTTTTGAGGCAGGTTGAAATGAGGTAGCTATATCAAAGTATCAGAATTTTATAAACAAGATGTGTTGGAGTGCGGGGAGCTTGAGGAGCATCTTTTCCCAGGATGAAAGGTATGTTAAAATCATTACTAGGATACAATAAAAAATTATTGTGAAAGATACCATTTTTCAAGGAAAGGCTAAGAGTTGAGGAGTTTGTGGGATAGGACAAGGGCATGAGGTTTCGAGAATTAACCTAAGTTCAATTTCTGCTTAATAGCTGAATGACTACCCCTTTTCCTGACTTCTTTTCTCCCTCTATCTCTTCATTTGCAAATTTGATATTTACTACACAAGAGGGTCTTGAGAGTTAAGCCAAACTGCCACTTTTAGGTTGATCAAACAGAAGCTAGGAGGTCTCTTACAGATAGGGCAACCACCCATCCAAGCTTACTGATACAGTTCCAGTTTGTCTGTTACACTGATTTAATTATTAACAGTTCCTCTTTCACTGTCAAAAGCGTCCCAGTTTGGAATGATAACTTATATTTTCATCCTATTTATAAGGGACGTTGAAGAAGGGGTTTATAGGTAATGAGACAAGTAATGTTATGAAACTAGAATTTCAGATGTGTTGGATAAAGAAAGCCAGGGAAGAATGGTATTTGTAAGAAAAGCAGTTAAGGAAAAAAGGAGATTGTATATCCCAGGATCTTTACAGCAGGAAGCAGCATGGGTCAAAATCACTGGGCAGAACAGAAAGAAGACATAGAAAGGACGGCTGCAGGATAATGATGTGGGTTACAAGGAAAGAGGAAAGAGACATGTATTGGAAAAAACTAACTGCTCTGTGATATGGAGACAAAGATAGGTTGGGAATTTTTGTTGTTCGTTCTGTGAAACAATTTTTCTTTTATAGGTTCATGAACCCAATCAAGAGAATGATCAACCCTCCTCTGTAAAGCTTTTGGAGACAGAATTTTCCTTTAGATGCAATGAAATTCTTAGACTTTCCGCTAAAGTTGTCAATTGTATTCAGATGACTTAGGCCTCAGAAAGAGAAATGGAATAGAGGGGTTTTTGTCAGTGCTAGGACTCACAGAAAAGGCCTAGTGATTTAAAATCATGGAGAATGGAGCTATCTCTAGAATTCCTTTTGGGATTTGGTGTTTCTCATATATTCTAGCAGATGAAGCAAAGGCCAATCATGTATTTGAAGTGGTTCAAAACAAGACAGATTTTACCTAAACAGGAAAACCTTGAAGGGTAAAGGTTTAAAAGGCAGCTAACTGTTTATGAATCTGCCATATTCAAGATACTGTTTTAAGAACCTTTATGTACATGCATCGGGAGTACATGTACTCCTCCCAACAGCCTTATGATATTAGGATCTAGATGCCATTACTAATTCTATTTTATAAGTGAGGATAAGAAAACAGGCCAGAGAAGAGGAATAATTTGCCAAAGTTCACATGGTTAATAAAGTTAAATCTGTATTCGAATTCAGGGATTCTGGCTCAAAACACCAGCTTCTGTCTCTTTTTTGTGTTTTCTCTTGATAGGGTCTACAACAGGAAGGACTACAAGAATCAGGACTACCTAAACTGAATAAGAGAAGATTCAGGACAGACATAAGCCTTGTCTTTCAACCTCAGAAGAATTGCCATGGGAAGAAAGAACTGCTCAGGACAAAGAGAAATAGAAAGCTACAGAAGCATTGCTATTCAATATGGGAAGCTCTTCCAGCTACTGAAGCTGTGGGAAGAGTCATCCAGGGAATCTCCACAGGCCGACACTGAATGTGAATCATTGCCTGTCAAGGATGCAGAGACGAGCATTTTTCATTGAAAGAAAGAATGTACATTTTCCACCCCCAAATTCGCAACTTTTAAAAAATCCCAGAATGCTATGATTTCTACAGATTCCTATGATGTCTTCAGTAGAGAAAAAACAAAACAAAACAAAAAACGAAAAAGCATACTGGCATATAGTAAACAAAATATATAATCAACCAGTCAAATGCAACACTAACAATGAATCTGACTGCACAAAATGGTTCATTTTGTGATTTCCCCCGATTTTGGTTTCTGTCACCTTCTGGCACAATGTATTCTAAACCTAGATTCTTGCAGGAACTAAAATTAAGTCATTGCAGGAAGAGAGCTCTATATGTTTAGTTAATAATCTCTTTGGAGAAAAAACTCACAAATTTCCACGGATTCCTTTGGCAACACAATTTGGAATTGTGTACCCTTTACAGTAATGTTGTTACTTAATGTGTGGCTGGATTTAACCAAACTCACTCTATGTCCTAGGATTGCATGTCTTCTGTGTGATGAAATTGGGAGTAGAGGTATTAATGTGAGGAGTTTCCTTAAGGAGCTCACAGTCTTCTGAGGAAGTAGGGCAAGTTAACAGGCCCCCAAAACACATGTAATAAAGGTTGAAAAACAGTAAATACAACGGCCTGTAAAATATCATCTCAGAGGCCTAACAAGAGCATGCTGCTATTAATTACTATGGTGAGAAAAAAAAATGCTTTATAAAGATCAAGACGCTGTAGTGAAGAATCTAAACCTGAGTTCCAAGGACCACATCACAAAGAGGCAGGCAGTGACTCAAACTTGGCTAACAACATAGGGTCAAGCAGGCTCTAGTCCTGTCCTGCTCCTTATTAGTGGGTGATTGGACAGAGTATTGGATTGAAAGAACTTGCTGTTCTTTCAGTTTCAGAAAGAAATGGAGTGTCTTTCTACCCAACACCTCAAAACAGATGCAAACAGCATCCACACCAAACAAATAACTATATGGAACCTTCCCAGAATATTTGTTTCCTCCCTTACTTACAATGGTGACGTGGAATTCACACCACATTGTGATAACAGTAAAATAATAATAATAACAAACTCCTGGATTTGATCCCAATTCTGTCTTTAGTGGGTGATTGACAGTAAGCATGACAATGAAACACGATAAGCCTTTATTTCCATACCTAGAAAATGGGAATTGTTATCTGACCCACATTTCTCAGGGTTGTTGGTAGGATTTAGTGAGCCGCTATCCATAAAACTACTTTCTAAACTTGGAAATATTATCCTAGCAGTGAGACGGTATAGTTGATACAAAACTAAACTGTTGGCTTTGTTCAAAGAAAAAGTCTGGTTTGAGATTGCAGTTAATTGCTGTTAATGAGGATAATATTCATAACAACTTTAAAAAATGTTTTTTTTTTATTATTATACTTTAAGTTCTGGGGTATATGTGCAGATCTTGCAGGATTATTGCATAGGTATACACAAGCCATGATGGTTTGCTGCCTTCATGCCTCCGTCATCTACATTAGGTATTTCTCCCAATGTTATCCCTCCTCAATCTTCCCACCCCCCACTATTCCTCCCCTAGTTCCCCATTCCCCAACAGACCCCAGTGTGTAATGTGTTCCCCTCCCTGTGTCCATGTGTTCTCATTGTTCAGCACACACCTATGAGTGAGAACATGTGCTGTTTGGTTTTCTGTTTTTGTGTTAGTTTGCTGAGAATAATGGTTTCTAGATTCATCCATGTCCCTGCAATGGACATGAACTCATCATTTTTTGTGGCTGCATAGGATTGCATGGTGTAAATGTGCCACATTTTCTTTATCTAGTCTATCATTGATGGGCATTTGGGTTGGTTCCAAGTCTTTGCTATTGTAAACAGTGCCACAAAGAACATACATGTACATGTGTCTTTATAATAGAACTATTTATAATCCTTTGGGTATATACCCATTAATGGGATTGCTGGATCAAATGGAATTTCTATTTCTTTCTTTTTTTTGGAGACGGAGTTTCCCTCGTTACCCAGGCTGGAGTGCAATGGCTCGATCTCGGCTCACCACAACCTCCGCCTCCTGGGTTCAAGCAATTTTCCTGCCTCAGCCTCCTGAGTAGCTGGGACTACAGGCACACGCCACCATGCCCAGCTAATTTTTTGTAGTTTTAGTAGAGACGGGGTTTCACCATGTTGACCAGGCTGGTCTCGATCTCTTGACCTCATGATCCACCCGCCTCGGCCTCCCAAAGTGCTGGGATTACAGGCTTGAACCACCTCGCCCGGCCGGAATTTCTATTTCTAAATCCTCGAGGAATCGCTGCACTGTCTTCCTCAATGGTTGAACTAATTTACACTCCCACCAACAGTGTAAAAGTGTTCCTATTTCTCCACATCCTCTCCAGCATCTGTTGTCTCCAGATTTTTTAATGATTGCCAGTCTAACTGGCAGGAGATGGTATCTCAATGTAGTTCTGATTTGCATTTCTCTAATGACCAATGATGATGAGCATTTTTTCATGTTTCTTGGCCGCATAAATGTCTTCTTTTCAAAAGGGTCTGTTCATATCCTTCGCCCACTTTTTGATGGGTTTTTTTCTTGTAAATTTGTTTTAGTTCTTTGTAGATTCTAGATATTAGCCCTTTGTCAGATGGGTAGCTTGAAAAATTTTTTTCTTATTCTGTTGGTTGCCGGTTCCCGCTAATGATTGTTTCTTTTGCTGTGCAGAACCTCTTAAGTTTGATTAGATCCCATTTGTCTATTTTGGCTTTTGTTGCCATTGCTTTTTAACAGAATCAAATTAGTCACCAATCTCAAGATGTCCCCCTTGGCACACCCTATCATGTCAGCCCTTGATTTCTGTGGTCACACTTTTTACTACTTGATGTTTCTTGTTTATTATTTTGCCGTGTTTGTTTGCTGGCATTAGAACATTACTGCCTCGTAAGCACTGACCTTATCATAGTCAGTGCTCCATTCCCAGTGCCTGCAATAGTCATGGTCATGGAGTAGGTACCTCATATGTGATTATAGAGTAAATATGTAGGCGCATTCATAAACAGACCAGATAGGAAAGTCATTTGGAATTAGTCACTTTCACATGTTAGGGTCTGATTTTCTTTTCAAGAAAATGAGATCATTGGACTCAATGCTTTTTAAGAACCCTTTAAATTAGGTTAATAACACACCTAAAAGTCAGATAAGCAAAATAAAATCGGATTTTTTCTCTAGAAAGGGTATATCAAAAAGTCCAAAATAAGTAAAGCCCATATTTTAACTAAGAAACTAAAACAATACCAGAGGCCTCTTACATTTCATTCTTTGTCCTCCCATTTACCTCTTCCACTTCTGCCCAGGTCTTCACTAATCCAGTGACTGGATTCTAACAAGATTTAGAGTAGAGGCTGCATATGGAACAAGCCTCACTGGAACCAGGACCTGTAATGAGCTTTTTTTCTTCACTATAGCTCTTATGAGCCATCTCATTTCCTTCTCCATTCTTAGTCATCTGCTGAATTCCCAAGATGTGGAGAAGAAAGCACTATTACCGGCTTGAAAGATCTCAGGGTCTAGGATGGAGACAAGAATGGAAGCGATAAATACACAAAAGACATACATGTGGCATCAAGGAGGAACAGAGAAGGGTCAGGAGGAATCCAACAAGGCTCTCCAATAGAGATGACCCCTGAAAATAGAAACTACATGAGCAAAGTCACAAAAGCTTGAAGTGGCATGGTGGATTCCACAGCATGATGAATTCAAGCAGGCGTCTGTGAAAAGAGGACCCAGTCAGAGGTGGTATGTGGTAAGACAGAAAAAGGGGATAGAGTAACCACCTCTACCCCACCACTTGAGATGTTCTGACAAATTTCCCTATCTGATCCAGTTCTAAGTATTTTGCTTTGTCAGTTCTACCCATTCTACTATCTTTATTTATGAATTTGCTATATGACCACAGATTATCCTCATTCAATTTACAGTCCAGTTTCCTACACCATTAATAAAGAAACTAAGTAATTGTTGTCAGGACAGAAAACCAACTTGAATTAGCCTAGGCAAAAAGAGAAAGTTGTTTGTTTTTATCTTATGTAACTGAGAAGGATAGGAATTAAACTGGGATAACTGTAAAAATTGTTTTTCCATGAAGCCACTATCAGCTTTCAGTATTAAATCTTGCCTGATTTAACACCAAGGAAAGAAAAGAGAATTTCTTTTCCTCCTAGTTTCAGGTTTGTTTGTTGTTTGTTTGTTTGTTTTTAAGGCACAGTCAAGAGCACTGTGTTCCATAACATTTCCCCCAGAGGAAGGGAAGGGAGGGTGGGAATTGAAGCAGAGGAGAAATGGTTGAATGGTTGCTCAAAGAAGAAAGAACAGCAGACGTGGACACTGTTACAGTTGTCCTGAGCTAGGAAACCATCCTATCCTGTGTCACTACACTGTCCCTTCCAACTCTCATTAACAGTTATCATATCTCTTTACTTTTCTTATAGTGAGATCTGTGCCTCACAGACTTTAAACCCTGGACATCATCAACATTTACAATCATGAACATTTACCTTGAGTCTAAATATAGCAACTAATCTGGAACTCTGGTAGAAAAAAGACTTTAGAATGTGCAAAAGGGATGTCAGAAGCCCATGCAAATGTTAGTGTCGTGGGTCCTCACAGAACCTATTGCTAAGGCTCAGAAACTTTACTAAGTCTTAATTAGCATATACAACTGACTGTGGCACACAATGAATGAAGAGAAGTCAACCACAACTGTGGATGGGGAAGCACAAAGGGACATTCCTTGGAGGCAGGCACAGACATTGAAAGAGAGGAAGAAACCACTCGCAAAAGTAGAAGCATCTGATCCCCTTAGTGGAAAAGTAAATAAATCTAGACCCCTCAGAAAGGCTTGAGAGTATCACTGTGGGTCCAGGACACTGCTACTCTCACTGCAAGACTGAACACTCAGAGAGATTAGGCTCTTGGATCCAGAAGGAGCACCTGGAGCATCTCTTTTTCCAGATCGTAGCATCTGTGGTGGCTCTGATGATACTCCCCCATACATGGCACAGAATGTATGTCAGGGAAGCCTTTTCTGTAGGGCAACACAGGGTCAGACTGGCTTATACTTGAGTTCAGATCAGGTTTTAAGAGTCAGGTGGGTGTGTGTAGATATTTTTAAGCTACAAGACTTAGTGTCACCAAAAGAGCCAAACAGCTAGCCTTTCTTCTAGCTTCCAGAAGACACGTCAGTGTACAGGTTTGAGTGAGGAGTATGTTCCCTTGGCCATCATCCCGGGCCCCTCTATGGCTCTGCCAGAGTTGGGATGCGTGGGAGGACACAGCTCATTGTGGCAAACCTCAGCTCCCGGCATGTCTGGCTCTGGCAACCACCAAAGGTTAAAATAATTTTAATAAAGTCTTAATGAACAGCTCAAAGCCTCAGAGTTATTCCTGGGTCAATGGAGTTTAAGGCAAAATTCTGGCATCATTCCATTTTGTTAGAACGATTTGCCATCATGGTTCATGCTATCCACTCATCTATGAAATATTTGCAGAGCACTAAAATGAGTATTTATAGTAAGTATACCAAGGCTCACCATGTGCTAAGAACTGTGCTAAGCACTTTGCTGACATTATTTCATTTAGTCCTCCAAATAAAGCTATGGGGGGCTCTTATTATTACTTCTATTTTACAGATGAACAAACTGAGGCTTAGTAAAGTGAAGTCATTCTTCAACAGTTATCTGGAGAATAAATGCCAGTGAATAGATTTAAATCCAAATCTAAACAACTCCTTTTCAGGGAAAGGGCTTAGGAAATAAAAATAAAAATAAAATAATAATAAGAAAATCTAACCAACTCTAAGTCTGTGTGTTGTTACTGCTATGTATGTAATACAAAGTCCTCACATATCAGTCAGGCCCCATGTTAATTATGGGGACATAGAGATAAATAAAATAATATTTCAATCCTCAACCTTCTTATAGTCTAATAAAATAAACAAATAAGTAAATAATTACAATACAGTAGCATATGAATAATGTCCTATGCAAACCTTGGGAGGCTATGAAAATACTGAGGAAAGGCAATTAATCTGGTTTAGAAGATCAGAGAAGGTTTCCTGCCAGGGGTGATTCAGAATGGGGTTTAGAAGAATGGGTAGGATTTAGTCATTTGGACAAAGCAAGAATGGGGTGATCAAGACATGAAGAATCAAGAATTTGATATAGTTAGGAGGCTTCTGAGTAGTGCAGTAATGCTCAGATTTACATTAAGCAACAGAAAACCAACAAAAGCGTTTATTTGGGGAGATCTGATAGCTGTATATTCAAAAGCTCACTCTAGAAGCACCTTGGGCCTTGGGTTGGCAGTGGAGACTCAAGGGCTGGAACCCCAGTGAAGAGCTAGGCAGACATGTGGACTCTGTCTCTTTTGGCATTGATGGGCACATTGTCTGAGAACTGGCGCACATGGCCATTTGTTTTCTATCTGTTCCTTTGGCACCTTAGAGGTCCTAACTAGTCTCCTGTAGGTCCCTGCAAAGCTATTCAGGCATGGAAACTGAAAAAAATACCCTAAACTTTGTGATTTTTTTTTTTTTTGTGGTTGCAGCTGATTAAAACCACATTTGACAAAGCGTAAGGAAGAAAATACCCTGTACTTGACGGCAGCAGTCAGAAGGGACATGAACAATTAGGTGCGGTCCTCTGCATTACAATATCCAATGCTGATCCAGAAACTGGTCTGCTGGAATTCCTTCTGATGCTGGACTATAAGGAATGATCATCATGAGTCATAGAAAGCCTCTACTTCAACCCCTTCTCATTCTGTTGGGACAGTTAAGCAGTCCATATGTTTAGGTGAGCCGATGTCATTCTTCTCCCATAACTGCTATGAACGTGGCAAAGTTTCACATCCTGTTTTGCCTCCAATAGGGAAAGAAATATAGTAAATCACTCTGTAGATTTAAAAAGAGCTGTTGTGATTGATTTACAAGAAAAGAAAGTTTAAGGAACAATGTAGTTCATAGTTGGTCAAAGTCTTAAAGAAAACAACAAGAAAGTTTGCAGATTTGGTGAACAGACCTAGGGCGATATTGAAAAAAGTGGTACAGATGATCAGAGATAGTATTCACAGAGAAAATAATGAGAGAAACTAAGAGGTACTGCCTGTCTATAGATGAGGATTGTATATACATTGATTTTCTTATTCCTCATAGTAGTATTGTGAGGGAAGTATCATTGAACTCCTTTATGGGGAAAAACACTAAGAGGCATTGAATTATTAGTCCGAAAAACATGTAGCTGTTAAATAATGCAAGCGGGATTTGAACTCAGGTTTGTTAGACTCCTGACCCCTTGTTTCTGAACTTACCATATAAGTGAATGAAGTACATTTTTGTGGTTGGTTAATCAGAAGTAGACCCCATAATTTGATTAGTCTGATTTTAATACTTTAGTACTGTTCTAATTGTGGAAGCAGAATTTTAGACCTTACTCTGTAGCTCAACTACGTAAAAAAGAAATATCATTAGGAGTTTCACTCAACAAGGAAGTCAAATCATGCTTCCAAAGACAGTTTACTCAAAAACCATAAAAAACAGCCTAAGAATGATCCATCGCATCTTTTGAAAAAGTGTGATAAAGATAGAAAATGTCATATTGTCCTGAGTTTAAATTCTATCTCTTTCATTTTTAAGCTGAGTGATCTTGATCACTTACATTTTGTTATATTCTGTTTTCCCACTTAACTCAGTTATTTCATCTATAAAATTAAGATATTTTATACTTCACAAGTCAGTTATCAGAATTAAATGGGATCATTGTATTAGAAATGCCTAGCATAGGGTCTGGCATACAGTAGGTAGTCAATAAATTCCTCATGACTTTAATAGTTGTTAACAGGATTAAATGATGATTATATTACTGCAATTCTATTAACACTATTTCCACTGCTACTATAATTATTTCTGTGTCTAAAGTCATTTTTCTCAAATAAAGAAATTCTGTTAGTTACTTCTAATGAAAATTGAATAACTTTCTTTGATTCTCCCCTCCCCCACATTCCTTTGGCATTTTTCCATGGAAACAGAAGGAGACTGCTGAAAAAGAAACACACACACACACACACACACACACACACACACACACACACACAAGCTTGACAGCCAAAATGGTGGAATGCATCTGCCAAAAATCCGCAACTTTATGCCAGGGGCAAACATGTGACTTTATTTTTCCCCACAGAATGGACTTGTGCTGTCACAGCAAAAATTGATCTTCTGTTTGTGGGAAATTATACACAGTTTGTTCTTGTCTGTGCTGGGGAAAATTCAAGTCCAAATCCTTGCTTGAAAATTCTGGCAAATGCTTCCTTCTTTATATTTGTGGACTTTTTTGCCCACAAGTGTTTATTGAACAACTACTGTATGTCAGGCATGGGTCTAGTCATCAGAAACATAACATTGAGCAGAAGCATACCTAACCCTCATCTTTGCAAAGCTTATGGCTCAGGGAGATTGGTGAGGGGATAAATATGAATCAAATACTCATTTAAATACACGATTAGAGCTAGAATGAGAAGCACAAGTAGGACTTACATAGATGAAGAGAGAGGGAAGAATGTCTTCATCATAGCAACAAAAGCTAATCTGTTCTCTTCCCTACTGATAAGAAACGCTTTAAATCATAGAGAATAAAAGGTTGACAAACTAAGGAGGAGTAATATGAGTTAGAAAGGGAGTGGAGCTCTGATGTATGACCTGGGAGCCCATCCCAACATAGTCATTTATAGCTAAATTCAATCTCTCTGAAGTTCAGTTTTCCGATCTCTGAAATAAAAATAATCCCTCGAGCCGGGCGCGGTGGCTCAAGCCTGTAATCCCAGCACTTTGGGAGGCCGAGGCGGGTGGATCATGAGGTCAAGAGATCGAGACCATCCTGGTCAACATGGTGAAACCCCGTCTCTACTAAAAATACAAAAAATCAGCTGGGCATGGTGGCACGTGCCTGTAATCCCAGCTACTCAGGAGGCTGAGGCAGGAGAATTGCCTGAACCCAGGAGGCGGAGGTTGCGGTGAGCCGAGATCGCGCCATTGCACTCCAGCCTGGGTAACAAGAGCGAAACTCCATCTCAAAAAAAAAAAAAAAAAAAATCCCTCGAGTCCCCAAATCACTCATATGTATGTATATAAATCTTCTCTTTCTATCTACACAGCTTTCCACATCTCTGCTGCTTTGTTATCTCCTATACAACGGTAAGGTTTTCTTCTAAATGCCTATTCCTCCAGAAAGTTTTCTTTGACCTTCTCAGACTAAGGTAGATCCTTCTGCTACATACCCTGATAGCACCATGAACTTTTCCTACCAGTGCTTACTACACCAATAATAAAACATTTTTTCATGTACGTAATTGTTTAATGTCTGTCTTTCCCACTAAGCATTATGAAGACAAGGATCTCGGCTGCCTTGTTCATCAGTGTACTCCCAGTTTCAGGCATAAGTTTGGGCCTCAATAAATATGTTTGGAGTGACCATTGAATAAAGCCCTTAACACATGCCTGGCACCGGAAAGGCCAGTAAATGGTTCTTCCTGTTATTGTTTCATCGCTTGACATCAGTGGTACAGAACAATTTAGCATAATAAAAATCTCAGTCAATAATAATAAAGGCTAAATATGACTTTAACCTAAATGCCCTGGAGGACCAGGCAGGTGCTGGGGTGAATGCAGTGTTCTGGATGACGGTGTGGAGGTGGTAGGGAAGGTGGAATCAGAGGACCCACATTCAAAGACAACTGGTTGCTGTCAGTCACTGGCAGGCCATGTTGCCAGATACTCATTTTTTTTAAATGAGAAATCTTGATTTTTATGTGAATCTTACCACTTTCCAATGTTGGCATCTGACTGAAATTCTTTTAAAGTACATTGCTGTGTCCAAACAAAACAGCCACGGTCTGAACTCAGCCCCTGGGCCACCAGTTTACAAGCTACAATTTAAATTTTAGAATCTTCTAAAATAGCTCATATTGCCTTTCACAGTGGGAAGAATCTCAGAGCTGAGTGACCCTGAGACTCAGTGGTCACTCCTAGGTGTAGGCCACTGACTAGCAAAATAATAGAGAATATAGTAGACATTTAAATTTGCTGACCTGGCAAAATTATAAGCATGTTGCACCCACTCTTAATTTTTAAAAATTGTTCAAGTCCATGAAATCCAGATGTCTGGAAACCAGTGGTTTAGCACAAACCCCTTGTTTTATGGAAGAAAAGACAAGATCCAAGGATATTCATAGGATGAGCCAAGCATCAAGTCCAGAAGCACTCACCTCCTGTGTGAGGCATCTTGCTTTTCACAGATCTCAGCATCTTCAAGAATATTTACCTTCTGGGCCAGGCACAGTGGCTCATGCCCATAGTCCCAGCACTTTGGGAGCCCAAGGTAGAAAGACCACTTGAGCTCACAGACAAGCCCAGGAAACATAGAAAAACCCCATTCCTATTAAAAATATAAAATTAGCCAGGTGTGATGGCACATACCTGTATTCCCAGCTACCCGGGAGGGTGGGGTGGGAGATTCACTTGACCCTGGAAGACTGAGAATGCAGTGTGCCAAGACCGTGCCACTGCACTCCAGCCTGGGTGACAGAGTGAGATGCTGTCTCTGAAACAAAAATGGATATTTATATCCTGTATGTCATTTCCTTAAGGGAAGGCACCTTTGCCAGTTGACATCACTTGAGCAGGTGTGGCAGATGCTTTACAGTACTTGTACCCTGGGTTCCTTCTTCATCCCCTCCTGTGAAGCCCTGCTTGGATGCTCAAAACTGTGCTGTGTTAACTTAAACTAAGTGTAGTCTTGAGGATATCTCTGTATTTGAGTCCTTATGTGCAAAATGTTGACTAGCTGAAAGCCTGACATAGGAGTAGCTGATTTAAGAGTAGCTGAAAACCTGATTTAGGAGTAGCTGACTTAGGAGGTGCTCTAAGTCTGACTCAGGAGTAGCTGATTTAGAAGTAACCAAAAGCTCCTGCTGACTTAGGAGTAGCTGACAGAGTGACTTAGGAGTAGCTGACTTAGGAGTAGGTCAAAGCCTGACTTGTCACAAGTGGTTGAGTCTTGGTCAATCCCAGAAGCCGAGCCCTAGTCAAAGGCAGGTGGTCAACTGATTCAAACAAGGCAAAATGCCAAGTGGTAACCAATTCAGCTGTCTCTGTACCTCACTTCAATTGAATATCTATAGTGATCTATGCTGCAGCCCCCTAATTTTTTTGAACTTGTTGCCTGAACACTACCTGAACTTAACACATGCCTGGCACATGCCTGGTTCTAGGATTGTGAATAAAAGCCAATTAAAATCTTTAAACAAAAACTTGTTTTAATTTTGGTTTTGGCAACTGGTAGCCCACGTCTTTTACAAGACCTCCTCAAATCCCCTAAGTTAAAATGATGTCGGTTTTTTTGTTTTGTTTTGTTTTGTTTTTGTTTTTTGAGACGGAGTTTCGCTCTTGTTGCCCAGACTGGAGTGCAATGGCGCGATCTCGGCTCACCGCAAGCTCTGCCTCCCGGATTCAAATGGCTCTCCTGCCTCAGCCTCCCGAGTAGATAGGATGACAGGCAGATGCCATCATGCCTGGCTAATTTTGTATTTTTAGTAGAGACGGAGTTTCTCCATGTTGGTCAGGCTGGTCTGGAACTCCCAACCTCAGGTGACCTGCCCACCCCTGCCTCCCAAAGTACTGGGATTACAGCATGAGCCACCCTGCCCAGTGACATTTTTTTTTCTTTTTCTGTACTCCTAGAAGGTATATTTGCCCCTCTGTTATAACTTGAGCCTTGTGGTAGAGTTATTTTTGACTTACCTGTTTCCACAGAAAGATTGTGAGCCAATGGTGGGCACAGCCCATGTGCTCTTCAACTCTGCCTCCTTTCTACAGGCATGAGCTCAGCACCTTTAAGTTACTTTAATACCTACAGAAGCACCTGCTTTTTAAGGGTCTTATTTAGAACTGGCACATAGTGGTTGCTTAATAATGTCTTTCGATTGCTGCTCCCTTTCAGAATCGAACACAATTTCCTGAATGTACTAGGCACTCACTAGAATTTTCTGAATAAATGAATGGGAAAACACAGCCACTGTCAGGCTAAACACAGAACCCTTTCTTTAGAAACTCCAGGGAACTTCCAGAGAGTTATAATCTCAGTCCAAATGCCCTTATCATAAAGTTTGAATGGGTGTTTGGTGCCAGGTGGTCTCTTGACAGTTGTGAGTGGGTAGAGCAGGGACTAAGGTGAGGTGCCTCAGAAGATCTTCAGCCCCAGGTTGCAAGTCCCTGGCACAGCCCTTGTGGTCATGAGAGGGAGCACCTCACTCTCCCATGCCCCTATCCCAGCCTGCCTGAGGTTTGCTGATGGCCCCTGTCTTTGTTTGTTAGGCAGCATAACAAAACACCACTGACTAGGTGGCTTGAACACTGGAAATTTATTTTCTCACAAATCTGGGGGCTAAAAATCCAAGATCACAGCATGTGAGGCCTTGTCCCCCTTCTCTCTGTGTCCTCACATGGTCATTCCTCAGTTTTCATTCCATCGGTGCCCTCATCTCCTCTTCTTATAAAAACACCAGTCACGTAGAATTAGAAACCCCCAACAATTTAGCTTAGTGACTTCATTAAAGGCCATATTTCCAAATCTATAGCCCATTCTGAAGTGTTGGGGTGGGGAGAATGTAGGGGGCTTCAATACATAAATTTGGAGGGGATCAAATTCAGCACATATCAGCCCCCCCACCCCACCAAGCACCATGGCCAACAACTTGCTTTGATCTCTTTGAGATGGTTTCTACCTTGGGACATTTGCAATTGTAATAAAACCATTAACAGTGTCCGTAAAAAGCCAATGAAAGTGGACTTTTATGCAACTCAATAGTACTTGCCCCCACAAGAGATAACACAATCCCTTTTCTTGTCATCCACCCAGGACATGACCCTTTTGCACATCCATATCCTACCTACAGCATCAGGCAAAGAAAATTTAGCATGGACTACACATCCTCTGGTTATGATATATGATTATTTGTAAGGCGAACAGACAAGAAAAGGAGAGAGAGGCCCAGAATCATTTATGTTGCCCATAAAACACAGTTACAGACAGTACCTAGGTTTAAGTGCCTATAAATTCCTGTAAAAATGACTTATATTATAATGACTCCGGAAGTAACTAACTGAAGGATGACCAAATATTTAATTCACTGGTGGAGGTTGTCTGTGGATTCTGGAAGGTTGGAAGAGAAAGAATTCTTTACTGAGATCCTCTTCAACTTAGATAACTATTAACTATGCTGAAAATCAGACAACAACAACAACAACAACAAAATCCTGCTTTTTTAAAAGTATAAGAACAGAATAGGGGACGTTGTGAAGTTGATGATTTATGGCTCTGTGCAGTTCAGAATATTCCAGAAACGTGCTGGCATGCTTTCTTAGGACATGCATTATAACTTGAGTTATTCAAGTAGTTCTTGGAATATTCCCTGTCTTTCCTAACACTGGAATCACCGCCTCAGCTTTGGTGAGCCTGCCACACTTTGGCAGGAAAGACGGAATGAATTAGGAAGAGGGTAAGTGCAGTTTGAGACAAGAAGAATGGCAAAAAGCAGAACATATTTGTTGGGTCAAGAAGATATGCCCTTGGAAGGATAAAATCATGCAGGCTCCTTATCTTACAACTTTGTTTTGAAAATCTTTAAGTTATGCTACTCTGAGCCATTTTCTAAAATGCGCTTTATTTTATTTTATGTTTTACCGATTCTTTCTTGTGTTTAAAACTGCCTACTGACTTCATACATTTCAGCCTATAAAGTTAAATTTCAGACTTTATGTTCTTTTTTGAAAATTTATTTTGCTTTTATAATATATTTTCATAATTGTTTTTATCTCTTTTTATTTCTTTGAAAGTATAAATCTTTATATATGAGCATATATGTATATGTGTATAAATATAATTGTACTGTGTAATATAGCATATATTAAATGTATAAGTTATACATTTATATGTATTTAATTTAAACTGTCTTGTTATATAAAATGCCTGGGGTTGTTACCTATTATGTTTGCTGTCCTTTATAGTGGATTATTTCCACACATGATTTTTAATATTCTTGTTGACCTCGTTCTATATGGAGGTTTTTTGTGTGTGTCCAGGCAGGGGGAATATTCTAACAGCGGAGCTCAGAGTACAGGGGCCAAGCCTAGTTCTGCTCAAAATTTCCAGCAATGATTTAGAGAAGGATAATTCATAACATTTAACTGTTCTGAAATGAAGATTGAATAGCTGGGGGCATGAGGGTATTTCTGGAGGTATGAGGGTATTTTTTAGGTTCTAAGATTTTATCTTATTGCAAGAATGGGACCCAACCAAGGGGGAAGACAAGATGTCATCCTTGGAAATCCTACAGGGGACAATTTTTCCAGGGTGGTCTGCTATTGGGGTACGAGTGGCTGTTTGCCATCTCCATGCCTGATAGCCACTGGTTTTTTATTGGCATCTCCCTTGGTTCATCTCATTCTTCTTAGTTGAGTAGGTTTTAACTGGGGTAACCCTTCTGCTAGGAGTCCCAATTATTTTCCATTAGGGTATGGGGGAGAGTTAACATTTCTGGTCTTACAGGCCCTTTTGGCCAGGGAGGCATTGCTACAGGTGACCCTGGAATGCCCTTGCCGCCCATAGTCAGATTTTGTTTTATATCTGCAAATAAACAGTTCGTTTGGAAGGGGAAAAAAGAAGCCAACATAGTTAATACACTGGACTAAAGTTAAGGTCCCAGAAGATTCACTGCGTCAAGCATAATAAGGCATAGGAAAGCCGAATACCATGCTCCGGTGATGAAAAGCCACCTACCATTTATGGAACTGGTCAACTTCCTTTCCTACTTTGGCATTTGGCACATAGTTACCTTCCTGGTCTACCCTTCACTTTTTAAAAATAAATAGGTTAGACGGTACAAGCACAGATTTCCTACATGCATAAAGTGAAGTTAGCCCTTCACTTTAACATGGTTAACTGCTGCTAGTTCTTCAGGTCTAATTCTCAGCGTCATTTCTTCTGGACAGTCTTCCCTCTTCACTTTCCTCAAGACTGGAATGAATACCCTTCCTCTATGTCCCCATGGTATACGAGACTTTCCTCCATCATGAAGTTTATTACAGCACTGATGTTTTCTATCTCTCCCACAATTCAGTAAAATTCTTAAGGACAAAGATTACATTGTTTAAAATAATGCTTTTTAAAATAGCCATAATATTGGGCACTCACTATATGCCAGATAGCTGTACTAAGTTTTTCGCATATATTTTATCTTTCATAACCTACAACAAGCTTACAAAGTCACACATTTTTATCTCTGCATTAAAAATAATGAAAAGGAGGCTCAGAGGTCAAGGAACTTTCTCAAGATGATTCAGTTGATAACTGGCAGAGCTGGGATCCAAATCAAGATCTGTCTCCAAAACTTGTACTCTTAATAATGTATTATATTTATATTTATATTGTGTATGTATTTCCAAATCATATCTATTCCAAATCATATTCACTAAATATTCATTTTATACCATGTTAGAGGGACCCCAGTGACTCTAACATGGTATAAAATGAATATTTAGTGAATCAAATCATGTGAGCTTTTAGGTGCTAAAATTAAAAAAAGAAAAAGGAATGGAAGGAGGAAATATGACGTTTTGATTATATATTGTCACACGTGAAACTACCCTAAGTCTTAAAAAACAGCACATCTATTACAGCTCATAATTTTGTAGGTCAGATATTTGAGCAGTTTAGCTGGGCAACTCCTCTTCTCCATGTAGTGCCACCTGGGGTCACCCAGTGGCATTCAGCTGATGGCTGGGCTGGTCAAGGAAGTTACCTTGGTGGGGAAGTCTGAAAGACTGGGTTCATTCAGATCCCTTTCTTTCTCTTTCCATTAAGTCTCAAGGCGCTTCTCTGTGGTCTGTCCTGCAGGGTAGTCATATTTTCTTCATGGCAGTTCAGGACTCAAGGTGAAATCTATTGGACTTCTTCAAGGCTAGGCTTGGAATGGGCACAGCATCACTTGATTCTAGGGGTGGAAGAATTTGTAGCCATCTTTATTTTACTACCTATGGTGAATTAAATGACAAAGGAGAGTTGTGCAGTAAGAATAGGCCTTTGAATTGAGGGTCTGCAGGGCTTCTCTCTGGGCTATATCAGGTCCCTCATTATATTTTCTCACAACACTCTGATCATTTCTTCTACTGTCTTCATCACAGGGTGTGTAATATGTTCCACTTGACATTACTTGATTAGAGTCTATTTTGTCTCTGGACTGTTAGCTCCAAGAGGGCAGGGAAAATTTCCATTCTGTATGCCACTATACACTCAGCAGTCAGCACAGAGACTGCCACACAAAGGTCACTTAAAACATAGTTGTTGGATGGGTGGATAGATGGGAAGAAGGATGTATGAATCGTTCTTCTAGCCACTGAACTGGATGGCTATGCTTCAATTCACCCTTTGTCAAAAAATGATCTTTGAGGTTTCTCTTAGCCCTGACATTCTGTAATTCGCCAGCTGAGGGATGTACAATGACTGGAAGGAAAGCATGAGCCAAGGATGGGATAAGGCTGCCAAGAAAGCTAATGGGACCTCAGGCTCTTATGAATGGGAATGCTGAGTCCAGGACAGTGTCTCCTGCACAGTGTTCTGGCCTCTAACTGGAAACCGCCTCTGCTTCTGAGCACGGTACTTTTAGAAAGATATTGACAATGTATAAGCTGTCCAGAAGTCACTATACTGGTAGGTGAAGGGCCTAGATATCATAGAGAAGCTGAAAGCCTCAGGATTATTTTTCCATAGAAGAAAAGTCTTAAGGCTCATCACAAATGTATTCAAATGTGCAAGTGGTAGCCTAAAGGCAGAAGTAGACTTGCTCTGTGTGAACCCCAGATTGCCAAACTATGACTGATCAATGAAAGTTATATGAAAAGAAATTTTTGTCCAACAGAAAAAAATTTATAAGCAAGAAGTTGCTTGATAAACACTGTAAGGTTTAAAGGAGGCATGAGTCTTCACGCACCAGAAGTGTTCAAGAAAACAGCCTCAGTGCCTAAATACAGATGCTGAAAAGAGAATCAAAACACAGCTAATGGCTGACCAGATGGCCCATACTGCCAAAGTACAAAGCTATGTGGTATTTGTGGATTTGAGGCCAGGGAAGCAGGGTTCCAACTACATTTCTACCACTTTGACATGTTAGGCACATGACTTTACCTCTTCAATAGGAGACACCTGAGAATTAAATAGAATCATGCACACAACCACCTAGTATATTAAGTAGGAGCAAAGTAGACTTGTAATAAATGGTAGTTTTAAAAATATATTTCTGTTACTATTATTACATGAAAGAGAGAGGAAAGGAGAAAGCATTTCCCAACATCTGCTTGAAGCCAAACCATATATATAAGAAGTTTATATATGTATATAAGCCAAACCATATACATATAGGGTTTGTAATTCACTAGCTGAGGCATATGCAATGACTGGAAGAAAACATAAGCCTACATATATATATTGTATATCTATGTCTATATATATGTATTGTATATCTATGTCTATATATATATATTGTATATCTATGTCTATATATATGTATTGTATATCTATGTCTATATATATATATTGTATATCTATGTCTATATATATATATATATATATGGTATATCTATGTCATTGTATATGCCTCAGCTGGTGAATTACAAACCCTACATGTATATGGTTTGGCTTATATACATATATAAACTTCTTTCCTGTTTACAAATTCTCCTTTTGCAAATGAGAAAACGGGAACTCAGAGAACAGAAACAGTTCACCCAAAGACACACATACAGGAAGCGGTAAAGATTCAAACCCAGATATTCTAACCACAGAGCCCAATTTCTTAATAAATCAGTTTATACAGCACACTACAAGTATGCCCTCTTATCCTAATAACATCATTTTCATTAAATGATACACAAGCATTTGTCCTATTTTCTCCATTAAGCCAAAACCTTTGTAGGACAAGGAGTTTTTCCATATTCTGTTTCTATTCTGTGTCTCTAAGTAAATCCTTAAATGCCTAAAGAGTCTTAATACTTCTCCCAAATGTAATTTTGCTGCAAATTTCTTTCTAGAGAAGATAATTTTTTATAATATTTATTTGAGGCTGTTGCTTACTTGGCATTGAAAACATATTCTCCAAACCATAACTATTTTAATATTTTGGGGGTGATTCTCACTCTATCAACCCAATCTGAGTATGCAAATGTACCTCCCTCCAAGTCCATCTGTCTGTGCTGCCAATTCAAAGTCTGGGCAATTAAAAGTAATTTAAAGGATGCAAGCTTGCCTATTGCTAATCATCAGAATTTGGCCAAGTTATTTAACAGCTGCAAACCCCAGTTATCTTATTTATGAAGTATTTATTATAAGCTATCTTGTAACCATTTTATGAAGATTAAATGAGATAATACAAGAGAGGTAAAACTGTGTTCTGCAAAATTTTTTATTTTCCTTCTGGGCACATAGGTAGTTTTTATTGCCCAGGCTCTTTATATCTAAGTGAGGGCATCGGTGCTTAAATCTAGCCAAAAGAATGGGGCAGTTGTGACATAGGCCATTTATTTCCCTGGATGTCAGAACTTTCTACTCACCTAATCCTTCCCTAGTTACACCAGTTGGATGTTTAAAAAAATCTAGTGAAGGACTCTAAGGTCCTAGAATAGGCCTGAGATGAAAGATGTCACTCAGACAGAGGAAATCTGCTCCAGCCACATTGGACTGTGATTGCTGTACATAAGTGTTTCTTTGGGGATTGTTTATTACAGCAACTAGTATTTCTTGCCCTGACTTAGACAGCCAATAAATAAATGCACCTAGCATGGTATCTGGCACATAATACTTTACAATTGTTGACACCCTCATTTTTCTTCTCATAATTTCCTTATTTTTGGCACAAGAAGCCAAAATAAGAACATTTCAAATAACAATACTATTGCAATTTATAAAGCTTCTCATCTCTCTCTCTCTCTCTCTCTATATATATATATATATATATATATATATATTTGATATATATATATTTGAACCATGCAGCTCCCTAGAACTGGCATGAATTCATTGCCTTCATTTGCAGTTAAAAAGACTCAGTAAAATTACAGGGAGAGGAAAAGTTATTTTGTATGAACAGTATCTGTGGGCCTGATCAACAAATAAGTGTTTCATTTAGTGTCTCATATCTGGCAATATAGGTAGTTAATGACTATCAAAACATTTCATGTGAACACTGGTACTCAGAACACAGCCCAAGGCTGTATAGCTAGTAAGCGGTAAAAATAGAAATTTAACTTGAGCCAATATGTCTCTAAAACCTGAGCCGTTTGAATACACAGGCAGTCACGAGACTGCCAAGATTACACAAGCAGGCTGCCACTGAGCTCATAGAAGACTACAAAAGTGTTGACTCCTAGCCCAGTTACCCTTTCACTACCCCACATTGCCTTCCCCTGGAGACAGATGATCTATCCCCTTGTAATTGGTTTCTCAGCTATCAGGAGGAAGAATCTTTCCCATCTGCATCACTTCTCAATGACAATATTGTAGCATAGCAGTTTTTGAGTGAATTAACCAGGTTTTAAATATTTAGAATTTACTGTGGCTGCCCCTTTATGAAATCAAATAAACCAAAAGAAATATGTTTCTGACTTTGTGCATACCAAGAAATAAATATATCTTCTGCAAGGGAAAATATGGGTGCCTTTTGCCATTGAGTAACACAGCAACAGATGGAACTCAGCGTGAGGCACAGAAATCCATGGGTGTTTCCTGGTGGAGATGTCATTTGCCAGAAGAAAGCTGAATCGCGAGGCTGTTTTATAGCAATGAAAATAAACAACTTTATTCAAACATAATTAATCTTCCCCAAAATATTCTTCCTTCCTTGGTGTTTTTGTTCTCACCAGTGTTTGAGGAATCTCTCCCTAGGTTTGAGTCACCAAACACCTATTTTGATTTTTTTAATGTTTTATGTTTAGATACAGACGTGTCATTACCCACTGAGAGCTTAGTCATCCTTTCTCAGGGTCACATCAGTGCCTCCACCCATCCATGAGTCCAGCTTTTCAGTTTTAATTACCCCTACATCTTTATGTCCATCTTCAACTACAGCTCACCCAGTGGGAAACTGATCCCTATGTATGGCTTGCAGCATTTCATCATTGTATCGGTGTCTCTGTTCCTTCCCTCTGGTTTTCTTGCGTTTATATCCCTCTACAAAAATCCCCCCATATTACCTTTCTGCTTTTTCTTTAAAAAAGATGTTTGTTTTTGTGTAAAGACTCATTACTAGAAAATTGCTATAAATACTTAATTACCTGAATATTTCCAATTCCATTCGTTTTTCACATTAAAAAAATACATTTCTAAGATTTGTTGAAAGCCAGAAAAGGCAAAAAAAAAAAAAATTGGAAACCAGTATATTTGGAGTGCTTGGGCTGTGCTCAGTGTTGCACCATGCACTTCACAGAAATTACTTTGTTGAATGCCCACAATGACCTCGCAAAGTAGATTGACATATTTCTTCTCTATTTAACAATTAAGAAACATAGGGTTCAAAGTGTTTAAGGAATTTCCCAAAAACTACCCAGTCATAAAATAAGTGGTAGAGTGTAGGATACAGAGCACAATCTCTTTCACTTTTAAATCCCTAAAAATTCCCAAGACACTGCTCTACTCAGCTTCTTTCACTTAGTAAACTATAAGCATAAATACTGAAAGGATTGTCAAACAAAAAAGGAACATCCATATTTAACTTTTCTATATGAACTACATAATCCATCCTTGGCTTCATGGAGACTTGGATTATACACTGTGTCGGCATGACATATTACAGTCTGCTTGACAAGTCAACCATCCCATCAACTTCCTCATTGCCTTCCCTGATTTGAACCACAAAACTGGAGAGCTTCATTAATCCAATGTCACATAGGAGACTTTGAAGATATTCTCTTTCTGTCTTTTAATTTGGCGTCTGTATTAGGTTAAACTCAAGTGCATTTTCAACACGCCATACTAAAGAGGAGAAAAAGGAGGAGAAAAAGAAAGATAAGGAGAAGAAAAAGTGTACACATTACTAACTTTTTATAGAACACTGCCCCATTCTGTTTCTTCTTACCTTAAGTGCTTTATCATTAACAGTGTGAAGGTGACCTCCTTTGGGAAGAAGGAATATTTCTAAAGAAAAAAGTGTTTCATGTACACATTAAGTTCCCAACAAATAGATGTGCAGCTTTTAAATGATTACTTTGTCCAAGAACTTTATATGAGAGTGGTGTTGAAATTCTCCCTGGAAGTTTTATATTTTGTCAAGGACCTTTATTTTCTCAAAGATGTAAAAATCTGGGCCTGGCTCATACCTGTAAATCCCAGCACTTAGGAAGGCTAAGATAGGAGAATTTCTTAAGCCCAAAAGTTGAAGACCAGCCTGGGGGATATACTGAGACAACACTTATAAAAAAAAATTAATTAGCCAAGTGTGTTGACACACCTGTAACCTCAACTACTCTGGAGGCTAAAGTAGGAGGATTGTTTAAGCTGGGAAAGTTGAGGCTGCACTGAGCCATGATTGCGCCACTGCACTCCAGCCTGAGTAACAGAGCAAAACCCTGTCTCAAAAAAATTAAGAATTAAAAAATAGTAATAATAATCTGATTAAATCCATCAAGTACATTTAAATTAATGTAAATAGAACTCAACTTCATTATAAGATGAGACTAAAACCAATTCATTACCTTGAAAATTAGTGAATAAAGGGAAAGACTCAAGTATTTATCCTGCCCTTCCTATAGCAACTATACCACTGATTAACTAAATTGTAGGTAATGGAAAGTAACTTTTTATTAAAAATATCCCAGTAGATGAATGCAAAATAAAAAATAAAATTAGAGTATTTTGAGCTTCCCCTACCCAGTGAATTGATAGATCCAATTACTGATCATTAACAGCTGTGAACATCACAAGAAAAACCAGCAGTCGTAATGCATTTGTTGATGGAAGAACTCATCACCACTTCCAATGTTACCAAAGGGACTGAACTGAGTCTCTTCAGGACCTGGATCCCGCTGCCACTTTCCAAGAAATAGGACAGGAGAACATGTTGTCCTGTACTATGAATGTGCAACAAACACAATCCAGACTGTAGGACACTTCCCAGATGCCGTAGGTACTCATGTAGATAAAGAGTATGGAAAAGTGAGGGTGAATCTATGAATTAATAGACTCAACATTAACAAAAATAATGAGCAATTAATTATGGTCTCTAGGAATGCATAGTTAGGTGACAAATCTATAAAGAAACAGAAGGTGATATGGTGTGGCTCTGTTGTCCCACCCAAATCTCACCTTAAATTGTAATAATCCTCAGGTGTTGTGGGAGAGAGCCAGTGGAATGCAAGTGAATCATAGGAGTAGGGTTTTCCCATGCTGCACTTGTGATAATGAATGACTTTCATGAAATCTGATGGTTTTATAAAAGGGCAGTTTCCCTACACAAAGTCTTGCCTGCCACCATGTAAGACATGCCTTTGCTCTTTCTTCACCTTCCTCCATAATTGTGACACATCCCAGACATGTGGAACTGTGAGTTCATTAAGCCTCTTTCCTTTATAAATTACCCAGTCTCAGATATGTCTTTATTAGCAGCATTAGAACAAACTAATACAGTAAATCGGTACTGGTAGAGAGGGGTGCTGCTATAAGGATACCTGAAAGTGTGGAAGTGACTTGTAATGGGGTAACAGGCAGAAGTTGGAGCACTTTAGAGGACCCAGATGAAGATAGGAAAATGTGGGATCACATTGAAACATCCTAGAGACTTGGAGGTCTCAGAAGACAGAAAGATGTGGGAAAGTTTGGAACTTCCTAAAAAGTTGTTGAATGGCTTTGACCAACATGCTGATAGTGATATGGACAATAAGGTCCAGGCTGATGTGGTCTCAGATGGAGATGGGGAACTTTTTGGAAACTGGAGTAAAGGTCACTCTTGCTATTCAAAGAGAGTGGCGGCATTTTGTCCCTGCCCTAGAGATCTGCAGAAATTTGAACTTGAGAGAGATTATCTGAAATTAGAACTTATGTTTAAAAGGGAAGCAGAGCATAAAAGTTTGCAAAATTTGCAATGTGAAGATGCAGTAGATAAGAAAAATCCATTTTCTGGGGAGAAATCCAAGCCAGCTGCAGAAATCTGCATAAGTAATAAGGAGTTGAATGCTAATTGTCAAGACAAAGGGGAAAATGTTTCCAAGGTATGTCAGAGACCTTAGCAGCAGCCCCTCTCATCACAGGCCCAGAGGTCTAGGAGGAAAAAATGATTTCCTGGGCTGGCTCCAGGGCCCCCTGCTGTATACAGCCTAGGGAGTTGATGCCCTGAATTCCAGCTGCTCCAGCTATGTCTAAAAGGGGTCAAGATATTGCTCAGCCTGTGGCTTCAGAAGGTGCAAACCCCAAGCCTTGGCCACTCCCACATGGTGCCGAGCCTGCAGGTGCACAAAAGTCAAGAGTTGAGGTTTGGGAACCTCCACTTAATTTCAGAGGATATATAGAAATCCTGGATGTCCAGGCAGAAGTTTGCTGCAGGAGTGGGGCCTTTGTGAAGAACCTCTGCTAGTGCAGTGTGGAAGGAAAATGTGGAGTTGGAGCCCCCACACAGAGTCCTCACTGGGGCACCACCTAGTGGAGCTACGAGAAGACAGCCACCATCCTCTAAACCCCAGAATGGTAAGTTCGCTAACAGCTTGCATCATGCACCTGGAAAAGCCACACACTCAATTCCAGCCTGTGAAAGCAGCCAGGGGCTGTGCCCTGCAAAGCCACAGGGGCAGAGCTACCCAAGGCTATGGGAGCCCAACTCTTGCAACAGCATGGCCTGGATGTGAAACATGAAGTCAAAGGAGATCATTCCATAGCTTTACGGTTTTACTGACTCACTGGATTTTAGACCTGCATGGTGCCTGTGGCCCCTTCATTTTGGCCTACTTTTCTCATTTGAAATGAGTATATTTACCCAATGCCTGTACCCTCATTTTTAAGTAAGTAACTTGCTTTCAGTTTTACAAGCTCATAGGCAGAAGGGACTTGCCTTGTCTCAGATGGCACTTTGGACTGTGAACTTCTGAGTTAATGCTGAAATGAGTTAAGACTTTGCGGGACTGTTGGGAGGGCATGATTGTGTTTTGAAATGTGAAAGAGACATAAGATTTGGGAGATGCCAGGGGCAGAATGATAAGGTATAGCTCTGTGTCCCCACCCAAATCTCACCTTAAATTGTAATAATCTCACGTGTTGTGGGAGGGTCCTGGCAGAAAATAATTGAATCACAGACAGTTTTGTTTTTTGTTTTTTGGGTTTTTTTGCATGCTATTCTCATAATAGTGAATAAGTCTCACAAGATCTGATGGTTTTATAAAAGGGCAGTTTCCCTGCACAAGCTCTTTTGCCTGCTGCCATGTAAGAAGTGCATTTGCTCTTCCTTTGCCTTCTGCTTGACTGTGAGGCCTCCTCAGTCATGTGTAACTGTGAATCCAGTAAACTTCTTTCCTTTATAAACTACTCAGTCTCAGGTATGTCTTTATTAACAGCATGAGAATGGACTAATATAAAATAAGATGACTAGAAGTAAGTCAGGAAGGTTGTCAGTTTTGTAGGGGAGTGGCTGGGGTATAGAGTTGATTTGGGACAGAACACAGGTAGTGCTACTGGAGTAGTGGGCAAGATTCTATTTTTATTTGGGTGGTAGTCACAAAGCTGCTTTATTTACAATAACTCATATTTTGTTATAATAACTCATATTTTGTTCTGCGTGCAGATACAAAAGCACACAGAACAAAATATGAGTTATTACAAATAAAGCAGCTTTGTGACTACCACCCAGATCAAAAATACCTAATTAAGCAGCTTACTAAGACTTTATTTACTGAATTGAGCATTCATTTTAACCATATATTGGTTATATTAATCTTAACCATTACTTACTTAACCTTGAGTAATCTTAACCATTACTCAATAAAGGAGAGAATTCCTCAATATCATAAACATTAATTTTTAAAAAGTGAGGCAAGAAAACATTGTCTCCCATGAAATTCGGAGTCACACATGCCTAGATTCAGAATGTGTATTAGTTCTACAATTTTTTACTAACTCTTTCACCCCAACACTTAATTTCCTCATACTTAAATGAAGAAATTTAACTTTAAACTTAAAAGGGGATAATAATATCTTTTGCAAAGCTTTTTGGGAGGATTAAATAAGATGGTATGTGAAAATTAAATTAAATGTAAAATGCCTGAAATAACGTTCCTACACAGAAAAACCTCAAATGGCACCTCTGCTTATTAGAGACAGGTTTGTACAATAGTGCCCTTTTGACTGTGAAACAGTTTCAAACAGGACTTATGTCAGGTATTAGAGCTAGATGGCAGATTTAAATATTTCAGTTTATGATGCAGGTGATGCACCCGTGCCCAGGTGCAGATTCACAGGATAGTCAACAAGAATCTAAAATAGCTGTCATCAAATGAAAAGCAGGCACTGTATGAGAAAGCACTGCCCAATAAAAAAAGATACAGACCTTGTAGAATAAAACTGAGTTTTCTCTTCTAATACAGGGATTTGCATCTCTACATGGAAAAAGTCAGTGGCTACCAGATACTGCTTAGAAAGAAATTGATTTTCTGTTTCTGGAAATTATGAAATAATCGGTCACCTTCTTATCAGGGCTGTTTTTTAGGTAACTCTTTCACTGACAGAGTTATCCCAGATAGCCTTATGTTCTTTCAAACATCTCTGATACAGATGTATTATAGGAAGATGCCAAATATTACTAAATACCTACTATATACAAGATATTGAGCTATATGTTAAACATGCATTATCTATTTTAACACATACACAAGACTTGAGATTCAGATAGCATCATCTCTATTTCAGCTGTGGGAAAAAAGGCTTAAGAAGTTTAGAAGTCTTGTTCAAGGTCATAGAACTAGTAAACAGTGGAAGTGGGATTTGAAACTAGATGTCTGTGGTGACAATTTTCAGGCTATGCTGCTTACTGCTTAACATCTCCAAAACTACATAATACCAAATATGGATAGTAAAATATATATATATATATATCAACCCAGGTGGCAGCCACAAAGCCTCTGTGTGTGTGTGTGTGTGTGTGTGTGTGTGTGTGTGTGTGTGTGAGACAACATATACTGGATCAAGGCCACCAAGCTATTAAATAACTAGAAAATAGAGACAGAATTTTGACCCAGACAATCTGATTGAAGAAACCTAACCTACATACTTACTACCTCTAAATAGAACATCTTCTGGATGCAATTTTTCTTGGGAAATCAGAGAAGCATAACTCCAAATGGAGCTCATATTATACAAGGAAGAGACAATAGTAGATACACTAAGAAGCAATATAGGTAAAGTGAGATAAGATGAAGGCTAGATGAAAAATAATGAAAATGAGTTGGGGAATAGAATGGTTCAAATAATCTCTTGAAAAAATTAAAGGGGTATGAACACCTCCAACAAATGAGGGATGGGAGTCTCCTTTCTTTCTTCTATCTCATGTCTTTTAGCACCACACACAAACATACATACGTGCATACACATAAACATATACACATTAAAGCACGCACACATACATACACACATGAACACATCCTGTCTTCCTCCTCTGGCCCAAACCATCAGTCTTGGTCACTTCTGCCTACACACCCTGAGTTCACCATCTCTCCTCTCACTGTTTCTTTCCTGAGGTTTTATGCTCTTCCTTTCATAAAGCGCTTATAAGACATACACATAATGAGAAGCCTATGATGATGTTCATGGGCATCATCCAAAAATCTCATTACAATGCATATCTCTGGGACTCAACCCCACAGACCCCAAATCAGCAATTTCTGTGTGAGGTTCAGAAATTACACTGTTCACCTAAACACCGGATGATTCTGATGCAGTATTAGGAGCTCAGTGTCTCATCATTTGGAACTGTTTCACCTATGACACATCAAAAAGAAAGCAGCCTCTTCTAGACTAGAAGGGTAGATTGACTACTGACTTTGAAGCCAGCAAACCTTGAGTTTCAAATCTTCTTATTCATTTTTTTAAGCCTTGTTTATCTAATCTATAAAATGGAAAAAAAAATGATGCCTACCTTATTGGATTACTGAAGATTAAATTAGATAATATGTGTAAAGTACATGATAGTAAGTTTTTGGGAGGACCTCAGAAAATTCTACTCTATTTCCTCTTCATCTCTCTCATGACATTATCTAACTAGCTCTATCCCCCAATATGGAGAAAAATCTCAATATGCTTATTGAGTGAATGATGAATGCACTTCCTAAGAAGCATAATTTTTGGAGTTTGAAAAAATCATCTGGAACTGGCCATAAGAGAAGAATTAGGCTAACTACCTGCCAGATTAATAGTTGAGAGATGAAGTTTAGGAGACCCCAAAGGAAACAGCACAGTGGAAAAAAAAAATTTAAAACATGAGAAGTCTTTACCACCTATAAATCTTTAATGAATTAATTATTCTGCCCCACAACAAGTTTTCTTATGACTAAGGACATTTCCCTTCTTTGTGCTTAACCTAAAGGAGAGATTTAGCATGTTTCTATCCCTTTGGGACATAGTGTAATGAAGTAGTCTAGAGCACACCTCTGAAGTCAGATTGCTCAATTTTTACTTTGGCTCCACCACTTCTTTACTGTGTGACCTTTGGAAAGTCAGTAAATCTTTCTGAGCCTTAGATATTTTATCTGTAAAACTGGATAAGAAATAATAGTTACATTATAAGGTCACTGGGAGGAACAAATGACAAAATTCATGGGAAACATTTAGCATTGTGCCTATCCCAGAGATAGCACTCTTCAAGGGTTACCTTTTATCTTTAATATTATACTGACTTTAATCTTATCTTTTCTATTTTCTTTCTGGAATTATTTAGATAAGTTCTGAGCTCCACACTATCTTTGCAAAATGGATTGCAACAATTTCTCCCTCATAAAAGCCATGATCCATGCAATACTTGCATGCCACCAACAAGAATGAACTCAAGAGAACATCCCAATAAACTATGAAGACTTCCCAGTAGTGCAGTCTACTCAAGACAGAATGCATTATTAAGTACATATGTCACATATACTCACCAGTAGTAGTAGTCAGCCTGGCCTGGCTCTGCTTCCTGGCTACATGGAAACTTTCGACAAAATCTTTGGATAAAAAAGTTCCCCCCGGCAAAAAAAAAAAAAAACTGGTTCACAAAGAGGGAAGTCACAGAGATTACTCATAATATGTGCAGGAAGTTTTATTCCAGTGTCATCATGGCCTTAAAACTCTTTTTTTTAAATTATACTTTAAGTTCTGGAGTACAAGTGCAGATCTTGCAGGATTGTTACATGGGTATACACATGCCATGGTGGTTTGCTGCATCCATCTCCCCCTTCACCTACATTAGGTATTTCTCCTAATGTTATCCCTTTCCAACCTCCCCACCCGCTGCTATCACTCCCCTAGCCCCACACCCCCCAACAGACCCCAGTATGTGATGTTCCCTTCCCTGTGTCCATGTGCTCTCATTGTTCAACACCCACTTATGAGTGAGAACGTGCAGTGTAAAACTCTTTTTCTTTGCCCAGTCATAACCCGATATTGATCATAAATGTCAGCCATCCTTTAAGAGTGCCTTTGCATACCTGCCAAGCCCCTGGGTCCCCTATAAGTGCTGCTTACCTTCAGCCAGAAGCAGATGCTGCTTAACCTCCCAAGAGAGTTCTCAGACTTAACAACAAGAGGAACCTGATTTCCACTATCACTTTCCCCTCCTTCTACACTTCCTTCACTGTACTAGGTCATATTTTCTTCAAACCTTCTGAATCAGTCAGGATGGATTATTTTGTAGCTACAGACAACCCTGAAAGCTCAATTGTTTAAAACGGCAAACATTAACTTCTTACTCATGTGTCCCTAATGAGATGTAGCCTGATGGAGCCACCAACTTTAATGTTGCTTGTCTCTGTGTCAAAGAATAAAGAGTTCTGGAGGGACTTACAGTGACAATTAAATGCTCAACCCACAAGTGATACTGGTGTCTTATTGGCCAGAACTAATTATTTGCCCATTTACAAGGGGGCAAGAATGCACATTCTGCCACATGATCAAGAAGCATTAAGTGACCGATTCAATGAATAAAACTAACGACTGCTGTTGCTTCTGAAAGCACACATTTATTCATTCATTCAAAACAGATCTCTCTACTGGGTTCCTACTTAAGTATTGTGTCTGCCCTCAGAGAATTCCTAGTGGGAGAGGCAAACTAGTAACCTGATACACATTCTAATCAGGGCGCACAGAATATATTGGAGTGTAGCAGAGTGCCATGGGAATGAGGCCAGGGAAGTTTTCTTGGACAGGGAAACCTTCTTCAGGGTTTCTCAGCCAAACCTTGAAGGATGGATTGAGGTTGACTAGATGAAGGGTTAGGATATTGTGTCCCTGGTAAAGGATGTAGTATTAGCAAATGCAAGTAAATACAGCCTGTTTGCATAATCTAATCAGTTCAGTATAGTTAAAATGTTGGATTTAAAGAGAGACAGGTAGGAGATAAGGCTAACAGAATCAAAGAGGCACATTCTGAAGTGCCCTTCTGATAATTCAAGCCATGAAGAGACCTTGGCCTTTATTCTAAGAGCAGTGAGGTCCCATTCAAAAGTTCTCAGAAGGAGAGTTAGCTGTCATTTTGGAAGATGACTCTGGGAGCAACGTGGAGAATAGGTTAATGAAAAGATCAGCGGCACTTCAGGAATAGTCAGAATGGTGGTGGATCTGAATGATGGATGATGATGCCCAGAAACGAGGCAACACGTTGAGGAGAGAAAGAAAGATATGGCTAGAATCAGAAGGTATTAAGAAAATAGAATCACAGTCAAGACCTGATCACAGTGAGATTTTCTAAGATACATTAAAGATAACCTTCCTAGAGCTTGGACTTTCTTCCTGGAAAATTAGTAACTCAAATTTTACCAACAGCACTTACACGTTGGCAAAGATCATTATTTGTTCAGGAGGAAAGACAAGATAACTTAAAACTGTAAGCACTCTACAAGTTTGGCGAAACTTTAAGGTATACTTTAATATTTTCTACCTTATGTGTTAATATTCTTATCTCTATTGTACAAAAAATAAACTCAGGTAAATTAATGTGCCACATTTGCAAGATATGAAGGGGGAGCTGAAAAGCATACCAAATTTTCCTGAACTCTAAAACCTATGTATTTACCATGTGTGTCATATTTCAAAGGACAAAATAAACACCTTTACAGTTACAAGGTGCTTCCCAGGGGCCAGTCATTTTAACAAATATTATGAACGCATATTATGAGCCACTTTTCATGCCTGGTTTAGGCATACATAGTGATGGACTAATTTTATGACTTTAGAGAGCTTGGAACTGTATATAAGAAGCTGTATACATGTGGTGTTTGAAACCCAAAGAATAGATAAGTTTGCCAAAGACAGATTCTGGAATAGCATAATCCAATTTCCTCCAAGGTGTTTATAGAGACTTTCTAAGATGAGAGTAGGGTAAGCAGTGTTGCCCAGAGTTTATTGACAATATAATTCTTTTAGTAGATAACCTCTCAAGACTGATGTTACAAATAACACACTTTAATAAGTTTTCACCTAGACCAGCAAAGAGAAGAAGTTTCCTTATTCAGAAGAAAGTAGGATCTGCTTCAGTTACAACCAGCCTCCACCTCTCAGTAGTTTAAAAAAAAAAAACAAAAGTTTATCACTGGTTGACAGGGAAACTCTCCTATACACTACCACTTACGAAACCAAGTTGTTGGAACAACCACTATCTTGAATGTTGTGTCTGCATCAGAGGGATAAAGACGTCTGGTGGGTGGGTCTTCAGTTTACCTTTAAATATTCTGGCATGGAAAAGGCACATCACACTTATCTTTAAACTTACTGGTCAGGACTAGTCTCATGTTCCACTGGACTACAGAAAGATTAGAAGTGTGATTTTACTATATGCAAAGAAGGTTTATCCTACCATGTGGTTACAATCATTAGGTGAGCGGCAGTAGCACCAATCCCAAGGAGAAAACATTGAGGAAATCCCTTACTTATACAGCAGGAGAAAGGATCTTGAACAAAGGAACAATGTAAGGGGTGTATGAAGGATTCTGTGGTATAGTTCAAGACACAGATTTTCCTGGGCTCTGATAAAATGCTCTTTCCAGACTTCTCTTCCAAAGGTTTTTCTCCTTTCAAGGGGTTTTTGTGTGGGGGGGGGGGGTGGGGGGGACTACTGGAAATTCTGTGCTGTCCCAAGTTTGGCTATGATACTCCAATTTTAAACCATTTCTTCTCTTCCCCACTTAAGGTCACATCATTTTTGGATGGGAATGTTGATTCATCATGTTTCCAGCCCTCACCTGTGTCATTCTTTCTTCCTGAAATCCCTCCTTGTTTTGTGACCTGTTTTTACTTGGTGATCAACTTTTCCTTTCTTTCATGATTTAAGAAGGTTAGACAAGAATCATCCCACTTGACCTTTATTGCTTTCACTCTTGGGGTTCTCTTGCTCAGACTTTGGTGCATGCCTTCATGGAGCCCCACCCCTGGATAGCCTGTTCTCCTGTCTCCACTTCACTCAACTCTTGTCGCAAAGCTAAACACCCTGATCAACCAACCCACAAGCCATTTTTTTTCACCATACTTATGGTAGTGTGACATAGTATAAACTACATAGAATTTGGAACAGACAGACTGAGTAAAGCCTTGACTGTACCACTTCTAGTCCCCTGACCTTGAGTCCATTACTTCTAACTTCATTAAATCTTTCTTTCCTCACCTGCAAAATGGGGTCCATGATGCAAAAACCTCACAAAGCAGTTGTGACGCTGATAGAATGTTGGTATATAGGAACTGACGAACTGAATACAATCCCTGTATCAGTATCCATGACTAAATACCAATCTACCCAAACACTTTGTGGCCTAAAACAAAACAATTTCTTACTGCCTGCAAGTCTTTAGGTTTTCTGGGAAGTTCTTATCTGTCCAGGCTTTGAAGATCTCAGCTGGTCTCACACATGTGTTTGTGTCTTCTGGTGGGTCAATTGAGGCTGGCTAGTCTAGGACAGCCTCATTCATTGTTTGGCAATTGGCTGTCAACTTGGGAGATGGGTCACTTGACTGACCATGTGTCTTACATTATCCAGCTAACCTAGGCTTATCTTCATGGCAGCTGGCAAAGATCTAGGAGACAAAGCAAATGCATGTAAAACCTCATGGACCTACATTCAAGGCTAGCACAGTCACTTCTGCCACATTCTATTGACAAAGCAAAATCCAAATCCAAAGATATGAGGGTTAGAGAGAAAGACTCCACTTAATGGAGGAAGCTGTCAAGTAGCATTGCAAAGGATGTGGATATAGGAATATATGGAGGCTCAGAACCATTTTGGAAGCAATTTATCAGAGTTCCATTTTCTTTCTTCCTCTCTCAAGTCTTTCCCAAATGGTCCTACCTATTGTAAGCTTCTTGAAGTCAGGGGCTACATTATATACATTTATATTTTTCATATTTCCTAAGTATCCAATGAACAGTACCACTATCATCACTACCATTCACTAAATGTGGACTATATTTAATGCTCTGTTTTAACCACTTTTTAATACATCACTTTGTCCTTATGACTATTCTCTTTGTAAGTGCTACTCTTGACTCTCTTCCCATTCCCATGTACTTAGTAGGTTCCCAGTATAACTCTACTAAAGGCACTTTTTTTTTTCTGCCTCAAGCTACTCCTTGGGGTTAGCACCTGCTTTGTGGTTCCAAGAGATGGGGCCAGAAGTGCACCAGTGAGTCAATCAATCCCATCTTTGACTTCTCCCAAAATCCACTTCTATGTATCACCTGTCTCACCTCTAGTTCACCCTACAGATTTGTTATCCTGGATTGAATTCAGTCTCCCATGAACTCTTGTAATACTTCTAATGCCTCACAGTACCCATATTACTCATCTTGTTCACCCACACACCTCCTACTCGCCTCCAGTCATGTCTTTGTATACAATCCTCCCAGCCCTCTGCTTATATGAGTTTATCACAGTCATTTTCCAGAGAAAGATATCAAAAACCCTATGCTTAGTCATAAAGAACAATGATAACACCAATGTCTTTCTATTGCCAAGTTCTTGTCCTGACATCTCATTTGATTTCTGGACCCACCCAGCTAGATATGTGAGGCAAGTACAACAGTCCCTGTTTACAGGCAGGAAAACTGAGGCCCAGAGAGGTTTGGTGCCTTGCCCAAAGTCGTATAATATATTAATGATCAAGACAAGAAGAAAACTTGGGATTTATAATCTATAGACCAGCAATAGTTATATCCTCTTATCATTCAATGTGATTTATTTGGAAGTTTCTTACTTTTCTCTAGCTTTTTTTGTCTACTATGCAGCAATGCTAACTCAACATAAACAAAGGACATCTAGTGGACATTGATTATATGCTAAGCACAATTCCAACATGGAAGGTATGTGAAGTCTGTCCATCCAAGGAGAAACACTGGTGTGCTGTATACAAAAGTTCTTTGTATTTAGGCAAACCTGGTTAAGCCTCTATCTCCTGCTCATCTTGAAATATTGGGCAACTTGCACAATATGTTTGATCCTCAGTTTCCTCCTTCTTTAGAAGTGAGAATTAACCTTCACACCACAGGATTGTTAGGAAGATTAAATGAGATGATGCAAATAAAGCTCTGACACATCGGAGCCCTTCTGCAGGCCATTATTATTGTTAATAAATATGAATGAGGTAAGAATGACTCATGTTACTCAATGGCTCAACTGTTCCTTGTTCAATCTTCATCACATTTATGTCCCTGTTATTCATTCCATATTTGTCTGCCAAAGATATAAACCTTTTTTTTTTTGTCTTATGTGCCAAATTCCCAGATGACCCTCGTAGCTCAAAGGGGTATTTTGAAACATGAGTGATAAGTGACATATTCTTTCCATTAAGTGTCTTTTTTTTTCCCTTAGGCAAACCTGAACAGGAGATTGAGGGAACAGTAGCTTAGGAAATCACTAATATCCAAAAAATCAGTAGAGACACAATACTGAGTTCTTGTCTCTAGACCACTACAGAACTCAGCCTCTGATAGTAAATACAGCAGCCTGGATTATGATGCTAAGGAGAATAGTCTGTTCAAATCTAAAATTCTTTGAAGTCAATTTTACATCGGTTGTTGCTTTTTAAATTTTATTTCAAAGTATCAGAACCCACAAAAGTTAAATTTAGACAAATGGTAAGGATTTTCTTCCAATGCCTCGATGTTGTAACAGTAAGTACTATGTATATAAAATTTGTTTTGTGCTTCTTTGTTTACAAGCAGGTTTGCATATATTTCTTTCTACTTAGTTATCTAAAGACCCATGTGAGTTAAAGTAATATTACAGTAGTTCATCTGTAAAATTGGAGGAGAAGAAATTGGACTCAGGAGTTGAAGCGGCATGTCCAAGTTTGTGGTGTTAATGATGGGGGAGTTGGAACTTGAATGTATATTCCCTAGCATCAGTGCTTTCCCACCCCAGCCTAGCCACCTTTGAACCTCAATGGCTGTATTGGAATAAGATAAAATGGGACCAAATAGGATAAAATGGAACAGGATAAAATGGGAAGAATTTTCTTCCACACTCAGCTATACAGGAAAGTTTACAAAGCATGACTTCCTTCTTGAAGAGTGGAAAGTTGGAAAGCACTGAATGAATCTGTAGAAGACAGATCACTCTGTGAAGGAACAAGGAAGAAACTGAATAATTCAATGAACGTTAATGGGCTTTTCAGAACATGACAGTCATCTGTTCCCATTCCCAAACCAGACGGCCACGGAGCCAGCATTCTTCCTGTCTGTTTCTTTTGAACAATCTGGGGACAAATAAGGAGTGCTTTCTAGTAGGTAGAGTCTCCTTAACTAGTGAAAAAAGTTGTCTTTCCCTTTTGGGTGCTGATTTACATGGATGTTGACTTGCTGGGTGCTGATTTACACAGAGGTTGGTGGGGCTAAGTGAGGTGGTAAAAATCTTGAGGGCTTCTTTCCTTTTGGATCTATTGTTATACACAAGGGCAGTGGAGATATACCAGATAGTTTCCTGGCCACTCGATAGCTAGCTTACATCTCTGATGTCATGATGTCAATTACCATTATGGATGTTATCTTCCCAAATGTAAAACAAGAGAGCTAGGCTTATGTCCCTGAGCACCCGTTGAGTTCCAAATTGTTACTGTTCTCAATCACTTACCATATCTTTTCATGTTAACATCAACAGATCTATATCATTCTTTTTAATGACCATATTGAATACCACAGTGGAGAGTTTTGTTTTGTGTTGCTCTGTTTTGATTTGGTAAAAAGCCTCTAGTGATAGAAATTTTGATTTTTTTCATTTTTTGATATTAAACACAATTTTCTAATGTACTTGCAGATTAGTGTATTTGTGCAAATACTTTAGAAGGTAGCTTTCTTGAAAAGGATTGAAGAAGTCATGGCACATGTGTATTTTAAAATTAAATTTATACCGCCAAGTTCACTTCCAAAAACTAATGTCATGAACAGTTTATTCCATTAAATTTCAAATGACTCTAAAGACTAAGGTAGAAGCAGAAACCCTATCAGATTTGTTTGGAATATTGATGATTATGATGATAATGATGGTCATGGTCAACATTCATAATATTCTTACAATGAGGAAGTATTATGCTCTGCATCATTCTGATCTTGTAGGTACTGCACAAGAGATAAGGGAGGCACAGAGAAATAAAAGTAACATGTCCAAAAATAGATAGCTAGTCAATGAAAGAGCCATGATTTAAGCCTGTTTCTTTATGACTCTAAAACCTCCTCTACCACTGCAATAGTACACAAGTGCTTACCATACACTAGCATTATAAGATGTTCTGCTGGGAAAAACTGCATAGTAAATGAATGGGTTCTGTGACCAAACAATTTTTGGAAACTTTTTATATAGTCTGTACAATTTTGGAGATTCACAGTACTCATTAACTAAATAAATACTCTAGAAAGGTGTTTAACCAAGCCAAATAAGCATTTTTCAAACTTGCTTGATTGTAAAACCCTTACATTAAAACATGCCTATTCTGAGTAACACACTTTGAGAAAGGTTTTCCTGCTTATACAGTATCTCTATGGTTCATTCATAGAATCTCAGGAATTTTTAAAGTTGTTTAATGTCATTTCCAATGAAATGTTGATATGGATAACATTCTTCCCATAAACATTTGCAGAAATGGGAGTTTACTACCTTATAGACCAGTGAATTCCATCTTAGGATTCTTCTGTTAGAAAGTTGTTTCTCACAAAGTCAAACACACACATATTTGTGAAACGTAATCACTGGATCTAATTCTATTCATTTGTAGTTTCATAGGATACATTGAATCCTACTTTTCAGATTTTTGATGTCAATGATCACATATTAGTTCATTCCTCATCATCTTATCCCTTCATGGCTCAAATTTCTTGCTTGTTCTTACCTGGTTTGTTTTTTGTCATCACTTCACTGTCAAAATTATTCTCTCTTTAACATACTACTCTTTGTTTATATTGGTAGCAAAGTATAATTCCCAGAGCTGGACACACCATTCTAAGTGTGGGTTGACCAGCCTGAATTAGGATAAAACCAGTCTCTTGCTTGAAGCAATCCATTTCTGTTAACATGTCCTAGTTTGGAATAGTTTGGTTTTATAGCCACAACACACTGGAAACTCCAAGCAAACTTAAAAGCAATTCAGCCTCTTAATATCTATTAATTTGAAAGGGAGGGTGTTAATTGTGGCAACTATTGAATAAAGCAGACATATAGGTGATTACAAAGTTTTGTTCAGTCCAGCTCTGACCCCAATGTAGTATTTAGCTTTGTGGTCTCCTGGCTTAAAGAGCTCTCTCTGTACTCAGAGAAGTTGATACATTCAGGTAGGAGAGGTGAAGGGAAACAGTAAAAGATGAATTACAGCAATTATTTGACAAAAATTGCAAGAAAAAAATACTGAAAGTATAGACCAAAGGAAAAAAATTACAAACCAATGTAAGAAGAGAGTATGACTAGTATGACCTGGCATTTTGCCTATGTCTTCTTTTTTAATTCTTATATCATGAACTGTTTTTAAAGTGCAGAAACTAAGAACTTGAAAGGTTAAATGACTTTGTCCATGTATCCAGCTGGCAAAATACAGAATCAAGTTTTCTGCCTAGTTATATTTGAACTTAAAGCCCTAAAATTCTAGAATTACAAGACTTTTCCCTCAAAACCCCTAGATGAACCCCAATGTGTACTGGGACAGAGCAGCAAAGTCCAGTGAGCTCCATTTCTGGGATGTGCCAAGGGCAGGTACTGGGCAAGAAGCAACTTTCAAAGACCTGAAATAGTCATGAGAAACTACCCAATTAATCAGCCTCCTTCACAGCCTCTCAAGAAGGAACTCTCTTTCAGCTGCCACAATGTGAATTAATTCTGAAAAACATAAGCCTTATAGACAACATGCTGGGGGTCTTCTATTAGGCTTTCTTGGGCTCCAGTGATTTGGCCTATGTACCTTGTCTCCCTTTGAAATTATCTTATTACTTCTTGTAAGTTCCTCATATCCTAGAAATATGTCTCGGCTGATGGAGAAGGAGCTACACAGGGCTGGATGACATCATTTTCCCATATGGAGGTTGGGATTTGCCAAGTTATTTACCTAAAAATTTGATATTATCAATACTATTAATAAATATCATTATTATACATTTATTATGTGCCATGTACTGTGTTAAAATGTCTCCTATATAGCATCTCATCCAGTTATAACAATCACATTTTAAAGTATTATTATTATTCCTATTTATCAATAGGGAAGCTACAAAGTTAACTTGCCCAGAGTCACACAGTATATAAGGAGGGTTGCTAAAATTTGAATCCAAATTTGTCCGAACCAAACCTAGTTAATTTAATACATACCCTGAAGTTTCTCAGATTTTGGATGCATTGTAATCTTCTAGGTCTTAAATACACCCCAAATCCAGATTCTGATTGAGTGAGCTTTCTAATGGACCAATCTGCATTTTGAATCTACATTTTGACAAGCAACACTGGATAATTCTGAGCATCGATTTTGCAAAGAAAACGTCTGAAACTATAAGAGGAGATCTCCTTCACTATAAATTGTCATCTTTCTCCAAAACATGAATATGATGTCCTTCTAATAAGGAAACAGCTGGAAAGCATCAAGGCTGAAAAAAGAAATACATTCCTGTCTGGAGAGAAGAAAAGTGATGAGGCTAGGATAATGAAAGAGGATGAACAATCCATCCTGAAATCCCAACACTCAGTGATTTCTAAAAGTTTTACCTACTAAGTAGGTTTTAATCACAGTGGTCTTCTTTGGCTTTATCCCAGAGGCTTCCTGAATTGCTGGTGGGAGGATTTCCTGGACCAGAAACAACACAGCAGCAAAATGGTGGGAAAACCATGACTGGTCAGGAGCTTCATATACAAATCAACCACCTCTCCTCTCCTGCTCTTTCCCAGACTCCTGCACCCAAGAGGAGTGAACAGAACTGGGAGCAAAAGTAGCCAGAGAATGAGAAGTTTCCTGTGGAATATAAAATGTATAACTTATGCATTGCCTGGAAATGCCATAAGAAATTAATATTTGTTAGAGAAACAGTGGGGTTGCATTAATATTTTAATGGTGAATGAATATTTAATCCAAAACTCTGGATAGAAGCCAAACAAGACAACCATAGCAGGAACAGTTACACTACCAGGTTAAGGCTGCCAATGATTCGTTGGATTTGTCAGTGGTAATAATGACACACAACTTATACATTATATAGTTCCTTTAGCATACTGGTAAACACTCTTCAGATTCAAAATCAGGATAAGTTTTGTTTATTCTTTGAGAGGCAGCATGATATATTAAATGGAGCAACTATTTGTAATCAGGGGAGCCTGGACTTGGGTAACAAGGCTTTAGTTTACTGGCTGTGAAACCATAAACAATCACCTCTTTGAGCATTATCTTCAAGATAAAATGAACATCTACTTTAAAAGATTGTTGGCAGCATACATTATTCACTCAATGTTTTGTTTTTGTTCCTACTAATTTTTGCAATATGGTAAAAACAAAACAAAATAAAACAGTGGCTGAAACATCTCTTAATTTAGCCCCAAGTCTACTTCTTTGAGATAGAAAATAAAATTTCCATTTTCCTATTCCCCCTGAATATTTGAGTGTGTCTTTCATCATTTCTCTTCAGCAGAAATTTCTGTAAATAGTTGGAGAAAACTATCTTGCTAATTAAAATCCCAGTTCTATCTATGACCACTAAAATTAAATTACAATACATTGACAATACCTGTTTTTTAAAAGCATTAAGGTGTCTCCCTATGGTCTCACTGTTAATGACTGTTTATAATATAATTGCAGAAAATCAATAAACTACTCCTGGAAGGTAATTCTACTTTCTTTCAAGGCTAGAATATGCCCTTGTAGTAAATGGTCCCTTATCTCTCCTCTGTGGTCCTGCTTTACTTCATTAACTTCTTTATTCTGCCATTTGGGAATTTCTATAGTTTAGTAGTTAAATGCATGGGCTTTAGAGTTCAACAGCCATTGGGTACACATCTTCACTGGGATTCTTATTAGTAATATGATCTTGAACAAGATAAACCCCCTAGGCCAAGGGTCCTAAGTTGTTACATTGAAACAATGACACTATCTCATAGCATTATGAACATCTATGAAATATACATATAAAATAAAATATATTGTACCTTACTTAAATTCATTCAGCAAGGACTAAAACCAAGTCTTTTTGAACCCATTTCCTGTGTACTGAATTTCTATAATGCACTAAGAAGACTTTTTTTTTAAGTGTAAGGTTACAGTCAAAAGTTTACCACAACTCAATGCCATACAATGTATTCTGTCTAAGAGCAAAAATCTTCAATGGCTTTAGGTTGTAGTATTTAAGTGTAGTCTGATGGTTTAGTTGCTCATCTCATATGGCCCAATCTGGAAACCAACACATAGAGTACAATAGGCCATTCACAAGAGCTAGAAAGATTACTTTATTGCTTTCATTCATTTTTTAATGAATCCAGATATTACTGAGCTTATCCATCCTTTTCTCATATTCACTGTGAATAAAAAGTATTCTAATACTTAGATGTTTCTTCCAATCCTAGCTATTGTCTTCTTCTATATGAATCTAAGACTCTGAATCGCAGTTGTCCATTTCTTAAAGAGAATATGTACAGTGATGGAATCATGCCCTTTTTAATTCTCACTTCTCTAAGAAATTAACTATGTGGGACATTAAGTAAAGAATTTTAAAAATAGTTTACATGGAAAACCTCAATGACTCTACAAAAGTACTCCAAGACTGTTAGGTAAGTTTAGCCAGATTGTAGGATACAAAGTAAAAAGAAAAGAAATGAACAATTAGAAACTCAAGTTTAAAACAAAATACTACCTATCATAGTTCAAAAAAAAGAAACCCAAAGTTTTAGGTTTAAGTCTGTGGTATAAATCTAATAAAGCATACACAGGATGTTTATTAGTAGCTGAAAATTACACAAAATTTATGAAAAAGTTAATAAATACTTCAATGGTAAGACATACTATGTTCATGGATTGGACATCTCAAAGAAGTAAAAAAGTCAGTGATATGGTTTGGCTCTGTGTCCACACCCAAATATCATCTTGTATCTCCCATAATTTCCACATATTGTGGCAGGGACATGGTGGAAGCTAATTGAATTGTGAGGGTGGGTTTTTCTCATGCTGTTCTTGTGATAGTTATTAAGTCTCACAAGATCTGATAGTTTTTAAAAAATGGGAATTTCCATGCACAAGCTCTCTTCTCTTGTCTGCCACCATGTGAGATGTGCCTTTCACCTTCCACCATGATTGTGTGGCCTCCCCACCCACCTGGAACTGTAAGTCCAATAAACCTCTTTCTTTTTTTAATTGCTCCGTATTGATACATATGTCTTTATCAGCAGCATGAAAATGGACTAATATAGTAATTTGGTACCGCTAGTGTAGGGCACTGCTGAAAAGATACCCAAAAATGTGAGAGCGACTTTGGAACTGGGTAATGAGCAGAGGTTGAAACAGTTTGGAGGGTTCAGAAGAAGACAAAAAAAAATGTGGGAAAGTTTGGAACTTCCTAGAGACCTGTTGAATGGCTTCAACAAAAATGCTGGTAGTGATATGAACAATAAGGTCCAGGCTGAGGTGTTCTCAGACGAAGATGAGGATGAACTGAAGCAAAGGTGACTCTTGTTGTGTTTTAGCAAAGAGAATGATGACACTTTGCCCCTTCCCAAGATATTTGAACTTCAGAGATATGATTTAGGGTATCTGACAGAAGAAATTTCTAAGGAGCAAAGCATTCAAGAAGTGACTTGATTGCTGTTAAAAGCATTCAGTTTTAAAAGGGAAACAGCATAAATGTTTGGAAAATTTGCAGCCTCACTATGTGATAGAAAAGAAATATCTAATGTAGATGATGGGGTGATGGATATAGCCAACCACCATGACATGTGTATACCTACGTAACAAAACTGCATGTTCTGCACATGTACCCCAGAACTTAAAGTTCAATTAAATATATACATAAAGAAAAAAATGACATATAATATATTAAAATTTATTTAACAATTCTACTTTTGCTGAAAAAATAATTCTGGCAATAAGCACTATTAACAATAGCGAAGACATTGAATCATTCTAGATACCCACCAATGGAGGAGTGGATAAAGAAAATGTGGTACATATAAACCATGGAATTCTATGCAATGACGAAACAAAACCACGTCCTTTGCAGCAACATGGATGCAGCTGTAGGCCATTATTCTAAGAAAATTAATGTAAGAACAGAAAAAGGAAATACCACATGTTCTCCCTTATAAGTGGGAACTGTACATTGGATACTCATGGATGTAAAGATGACAACAGGTGCTGTGGAAAACTAGAGGGTGGTAGGAGATAAGGTAGCAAGCATTGAAAAACTAACTTTTGGTTACCATGTTCAGTACATGGGTGATGGGATTGTTTGTGCCCCAAACCTCAACATCATGCAATATACCCATGTAACAAACCTGCACATGTACCCTCAAATCTAAATTAAAAGTTAAAAAAAATTAAAATAAGGCAAAGATATGAGAGGAAGAATTTCTGACAATAGCACTGATGCAAAGCAAATGGTTATCTCATATGTTACTGGAGAAAATGTAAAATATTAAGTCATGCTGGAAAACAGCTTATCACTTTCTTATGAACTTGAACATACATTTACAATGTGACCCAGCAATAGCATTTTGGGGCATTTGTCCTAGAGAAATGCCATGATGATAGAACACAAAAACCTGTAAGTGAATATTTATAGCACCTGGTTATAGATTTAACACTTACGAGCCCCCAAAATTCATTTTCTGAAGCCCTAACCACTAATGTGATGGTATTAGACGGTGGAAACTTTGAGAGGCAATTAAGTCATGAGGATAGGCTCCTCATGAATAGGATTAGTGCCCTTATGAGGGAAATACGATACCAAAACTCTCTCTTTCTGCCATATGAAGGTAAACAGAGAAGTCGGAAGTCTGCAACTAGGAAGAGGACCCTCACCAAACACAATCATGATGACACCCTATCTTACTCTTTCAGTGTCCAAAACTGTGAAAAATATTTTTTGTTGTTTTTTAAGCCACCTAGTCTATGGTATTTTGTTAAAGCAACCTGAACTGACAAAGACATACTTTTATTTGCAAGTTCAAAAATTGGAAATAACTCAAATATCCTTCAACTAAACGGATAAGTAAACTGTAGTATATCCATACAACATAATATCACTTAGCATTAAAAAGTAAAAAATATTGATACAACCAAAAACTTAGACAAATCTTAAAGACGTTAGGCTGTGTCTTTATAATCTTAAAAGATTATATATTGTATGCTTCCTTTGTATAAAATTATTGCAGTGAAAGAATTCTAATGATAGAACATCCCTCAATCAGGTGAATGGTTGTCAGAGTCAGGGATGGGGAAGATGTGGCTACTAAAAGTTAGCATTAAGAAGTTTTTTGAGGGTGTTGGAACATTTTTATATCCTAATTGTAGTAGTGGTTGTACAAATGTATACATACATTGCAATGTCATAGAACCATACACCAAAAAAATAACACTTAGAAAAACTGGTGAAATATGAATAAGGTCAGTAGTTTAGGAGTGTTTTGCCAATGTCAATTTTCTAATTTTTAATGTACATCATTATGTAAATTATTATTAACAAGAGAAACTAGGTAAATGGTACCCTGGCACTTTCTATGCTATTTTTGCAACTCCTAAAATGAAAGAACAAAACTAACTTGAATATCCTACTCATTATCTTTCAAGTGTTACTGACATTTATCTGCTCCTATGAGACCAAGAGCTACCGTGTCCTCATAACCTCAACAGTTCTTTTCAGCCTTTGCTGTCGTAGACATTTTCAACAACACAAAATCACTAGGTAACTAAGCTAAAGGTGAAAACACTGCCCCCTACCAGTAGTGGATTATTTCCTTTGATAAATGCTCATTGAATGGTCATTATGTGCCTAATTTTACAATATGTGTAATGGTGAGAGTGGGAAGGTGGTTACTTGGATAAAGAAAACCAAGGAAATGGGATAAGAACATAAATTACTGCAATTCAAAGCAGAAGGCCATACTTAGCAAAAGAAAATATTTATTGCAAAATGAAAAAGTAACAACTTAACTTTTAATTCACATATTGGGGCTCTATTTATAATTTCACCAGGAGGAAAGTGTCAACAAGTGAAAAATAAGAAAAAAAATAAAGTAAAAAACACTGTGATAGATGATGTCAATGAACCACAACCAAACTTTAAACATCTGTCATTCTGTGTCTTCTAGATAGAATTAAGTCATGGAACAGACTTCTATGAATGCTTACCTTTTCGTTTTTCCTGGAAGAATGCATGAAGTATACATGGTGGAGTGAGCATGATGGATAGACAAGAAAGGGAAATAGCCAGAAGCCTGTATTCTTAAGAGAAGATGCAGTCCTGTTAAAAAATGTCTGTGTTGTCAAGGAAGGGAAGGATCCTTACCATTTCCTGCTGGAAGCTGTGCAAAATACCTTACACATCTAATTTCACTTAATCTCCAAACTCCCCTAGGAGGTGGGAATTTTATCAGCAACAGAATTCACCTCTGCCTCTCTTAAACAACAGGCTGTTGTTGGGCAGAGGACAAAGAGACATCTGTAGCCCTCCACCCCTATGAATGCTGACACTGAGACACCTCCACTCCAACTAGGTAAATGGTACCTATTTACCTCTCCCTTATTCCATTGTATCTGACCCATTCACTTAACCTAGGGAGTCCAAGGCAGGGGCATCCAATGAGCCACTTCAGGGTTGCGCCATTCAGTCCAGGACCCACGAAAAGATGCAAATCTCATATTTACCTTTCTGCTCTCTTTCCAGACACAAAATGAAGTCCCCCAAATGGAACAAGTCTGTATCCATAGCATACCAAAATGACAATTGCCTACTGTAGGTACTATCATCCCACTTTTATAGATGCAGGCTTCAGGTGGAGAGAAGTGAAAAGAAAAAAATGTCCCAAGGTTGCACAGCTAGTTTTAATGATTCTAGATTTTAGACTTACGTAACTGGGTCTAAACACAAAACCCAAGGTCTTTCTACTATAATTTTCACACCAGTTTTTGTTTTTCTTTTTTTCTCTCTGATGTGGTGCTTCTTATTTTATTTTTATTTTTTGAGACAGAGTTTCATTCTGTTGCCTAGGCTCACTGCAACCTCCACTTCCCAGGTTCAAGCAGATATCTGGTCTCAGCCTCCTGAGTAGCTGGGATTACAGGCCCATGGGTTTTACCATGTTGGCCAAGCTGTTCTAGAACTCCTGACCTCAGGTGATCCACCCGCTTCAGGCTCCCAAAGTGCTGGAATTACAGGTGTGAGCCACCATGCTTGGCTGATGCTTCTTAAATTCTACTCCTTTATACATTGTGGGAGATGCACCACATTAATTTTTTTTTTTTTTTTTTTTTTCTCTTGCCATTCATGCATGCTAGCCTGATTTTCCAACTCCTGGGACTTCCCGCCTCTCAATTATTTGTGTGTGGGCTTCCTGAGGCCAAAAACAGCCCACTTGTCTTGTGTCTAGGACAGACCCAAAGTAAAGTGGGAGAATCAACATTTTGGGTGCATCCCTCAACCAATGATTGACAAGCACTCGTGTGTAAATAACCCAGCTTCCTGGCCCCTCCCATAGGTTTTTTTTTCCTGATGTGGTAAAACACATGCAATCTAAATGTACCATCTTAACCATTTTTAAGTGTATACTTCGGTAGTGTTTAGTATATTCATTGTTGTGCAACCACTCTGCAGAACTTTTTCATCTAACAAAACTGAAACTAAACTCTATGCACATTAAACACTAACTGCCCATTTCCCACTCCTGCCAGGCTTTGGAATAGTTTTAGTATGAATGGTACTTATTCTTCTTTGAATGTCAGGTAGAATTCAGCTAAAAATCCCTCTGTTCCTGGGCTTGTATTTGTTGGAGGATTTTTTATTATTGATCCAATCTCACTTCTTGCTATTAGACTATTCAGGATTTCTTTCTTTGTCAGCTTTGGAATTTATTTAATATTTTATTTTATTATTAATACTTTAAGTTCTGGGATACATGTGCAAAATGTGCAGGTTTGTTACATAGGTATACATGTGCCATGATGGTTTGCTGCACCCATCAAACCATCATCTACATTAGGTATTTCTCCTAATGCTATCCCTCTCCTAGATGCCCACTCCCCAACAGGCCCCAGTGTGTGATGTTCCCCTCCCTGTGTCCATGTGTTCTCATTGTTCAACTCCCACTTATGAGTGAGAGCATGTGATGTTTAGTTTTCTGTTCCTCTGTTAGTTTGCTGAGAATTATGGTTTCCAGCTTCATCCATGTCCCTGCAAAGGACATGAACTCATCTTTTTTATGGCCGCATAGTATTTCATGGCATATATGTGCCACATTTTCTTTATCCAGTCTATCACTGATGGGCATTTAGGTTGGTTCCAAGTCTTTGCTATTTTGCATAGTGCTGCAATAAACATATGTGTGCATGTGTCTTTATAGTAGAATGATTTATAATCCTTTGGGTATATACCCAGTAATGGGATTGCTGAGTCAAATGGTATTTCTGGTTCTAGATCCTTGGAGAATTACCACACTGTCTTCCACAATGGTTGAACTAATTTACACTCCCACCAACAGTGTAAGAGTGTTCCTATTTCTCCACATCCTCTCCAGCATCTGTTGTTTCCTGACTTTTTAATGATGGCTATTCTAACTGGTGTGAGGTGGTATCTCATTGTGGTTTTGATTTGCATTTCTCTAATAACCAGTGATGATGAGTTTTTTTCATGTTTGTTGGCTGCATTAATGTCTTCCTTTGAGAAGTGCCTGTTCATATCCTTCACCCACTTTTGGATGGGATTGTTTGTTTTTTCCTTGTAAATTTGTTCACATTTATAGTAGAGACTGGATATTAGCTTTTTGTCAGATGGATAGACTTTCTCCCATTCTGTAGGTTGCCTGTTCACTCTGATGATAGTTTCTTTTGCTGTTGAGAAGCTCTGTAGTTTGATTAGATCCCATTTGTCAATTTTGGATTTTGTTGTCATTGCTTTTGGTGTTTTAGTCATGAAGACTTTGCCTATGCCTATGTCCTGAATGTTGTTGCCTAAGCTTTCTTTTAAGGTTTTTATGGTGTTAGGTCTTATATGTAAGTCTTTAATCCATCTTGAGTTAATTTTTGTGTAAGGTGTAAGGATGGAATCTAGTTTCTGTTTTCTGCATATGGCTAGCCAGTTTTCCCAATACCATTTATTAAATAGGGAATTATTTCCCCTTTGCTTATTCTTGTCAGGTTTGTCAAAGATCAGATGGTTGTAGGTGTGTGGCATTATTTCCGAGGCCTGTATTCTGTTCCATTGTTCTATGTATCTGTTTTGGTACCGGTACCATGCTTTTTTGATTACCGTAGACTTCAGTATAGTTTGAAGTCAGGTAGCTTGATGCCTCCAGCTTTGTTCTTTTTTCATAGGATTGTCTTGGCTATATGGGCTCTTTTTTCCTTCCATATGAAATTTAAAGCAGTTTTTCTAATTCCATGAAGAAGGTCAATGGTAGCTTGATGGGGATAGCATTGAATCTATAAATTACTTTGGGCAGTATGGCCTGTTTCACGATATTGATTTTTCCTATCCATGAGCATGGAATGTTTTTCCATTTGTTTGTGTCCTCTCTTATTTACTTGAGCAGTGGTTTCTCGTTCTCCTTGAAGAGGTCCTTCACATCCTTGTAAGTTGTATTCCTAGATATTTAATTCTCTTTGTAACAATTGTGAATGGGAGTTCACTCATGATTTGACTCTGTTTGTCTTTTACTGGTGTATAGGAATGCTTGAGTTTTTTTGTACATTGATTTTGTATCCTGAGACTTTTCTGAAGTTGCTTATCAGCTTAAGGACATTTTGTGGCAGGTGATGGGTTTTCTAAATATATTATCATGTCATCTGCAAATAGAGACAATTTGACTTCCTCTCTTCCTATTTGAATAAACTTTATTTCTTTCTCCTGCCTGATTGCCCTGCTGTGGGTTTGTCATAAATAGCTCTTATTATTTTGAGATACATTCCATCAATACCTAGCTTATTGAGAGTTTTTAGCATGAAGGGGTGTTGAATTTTATTGAAGGCCTTTTCTGCATCTATTGAGATAATCATGTGGGTTTTGTCACTGGTTCTATTTATGTGATGAATTGCATTTATTGATTTGTGTATGTTGAACCAACCTGGGATCCCAGGGATGAAGCCAACTTGATCATGGTGGATAAGCATTTTGATGTGCTGCTGGATTCAGTTTGCCAGTATTTTATTAAGGATTTTCACACAGATGTTTATCAGGGATATTGGCCTGAAAAAAAAAATTGTTTTGTTGTGTCCCTGCCAGGTTTTGGTAGCAGGGTGATGCTGGCCTCAAAAAATTGTTGAGATGTGGATATTGAGGAAAATATTGAAAATAGGACAGAAAGACCTGATGTCCTAGATGGCAAAACGGAAGTGCTAATCTCTGATAAAACAGATTTTATACCAACAAAGATCAAAAAAGACCAAGATGGACATTACATAATGGTAAAGGGATCAATTCAACAAGAAGAGCTATCTTAAATATATATGCACTCAATAAAGGAGCACCCAGATTCAGAAAGCAAGTTCTTAGAGACCTACAAAAAGACTTAGGCTCCCACACAAGAGTGTGAGACTTTAACACCCCATTGTCAATATTAGATCAATGAGACAGAAAATTAGCAAGAATATTCAGGACTTGAACTTAGCTCTGGACCAAGCAGAACTAATAGATATCTACAGAAGTCTCCACCCCAAATCAACAGAATATACTTTCTTCTCAGGACTACATTGCCTTTATTCTAAAATTGACCACATAATTGAAAGTAAAACACTTTTCAGCAAATGCAAAAGAACAAAAATCATAACAACCAGTCTCTCAGGCCACAGGGTAATCAAATTAGAACTGAGAATTAAGAAACTCACTCAAAGCTGCACTACATGGAAACTGAACAACCTGCTCCTGAATGACTACTGGGTAAATAACAAAATTAAGGTAGAAATAAATAAGCTATTTGAAACCTTTGAAAATGAAGACACACTGTACCAGAATCTCTGGGACACATCTAAAGCAGTGTTTACAGGGAAATTTATAGTACTAAATGCCCAAAGAAGAAAGTGGGAAAGATCTAAAATCCACACCCTAACATCACAATTAAAACAGCTAGAGAAGAAAGAACAAACAAATTCAAAAGCTAGAGAAGACAAGAAATAACTAAAATCAGAGCAGAACTGAGGGAAATAGAGATACAAAAAGTCTTCAATAAATCAGTAAATCCAGGAGCTGGTTTTTTGAAAAGATTAATAAAGTAGACAGACTGCTAGCCAGACTAATAAAGAAGAAAAGAGAGAATCAAATAGACACAATAAAAGATGATAAAGGGGATATCACCACTGATCCCACAGACATACAAACTATCAGCAGAGAATACTATAAACACCTCTATGCAAATAAACTAGAAGATCTAAAAGAAAAGGATAAATTCCTGGACATGTACACCCTTCCCAGACTAAATCTGGATGGTTCAGGATTTCTATATCTCCCTGATTCAAGATTGGTGGGTTTTTTGTTTCCAGGAATTTATCTATTTTATCTAGTGTTTTTGTTCGTTTGTTTGTTTTGATGGAGTCTCACTCTGTCTCCAGGATAGAGTACAGTGGTGCAATCTTGGCTCACTGCAACCTCCAACTCCCCCGTTCAAGTGATTCTCCTGCCTCAGCCTTCCAAGTATCTGGGATTACAGGCTCATGCCACCATGCCCAGCTAATTTTTGTATTTTTAGTAGAGACGGGTTTTCACCATGTTGGCCAGGATGGTCTCAAGCTCCTGACCTGGTGATCCACCCTCCTCGGCCTCCCAAAGTGCTAGGATTACAGGAGTGAGCCACTGCACCCGGCCTCCTCTAGTTTTTCTAGTTTGTGTACATAGACATTTTCATACTAGTCTCAAATAATCTTTTGTATTTCTGTGGTATCAGTTGTAACGTCTCCATTTTCATTCCTGATTAAGTTTATTTCAATCTTTTCTCTTCTTTTCTTGGTTAACCTAGTTAGTGGTCTATCAATTTTGTTTATCTTTTCAAAAACCAATTTTTAATTTCATTGTTTCCTTGGTATTGTTTTCTTGGTTCCCATTTAGTTTTGTTCTTCTCTGATCTTCGTTATTTCTCTTCCTCTGCTAGCTTTGCATTTAATTTGTTCTTGTTTCTCTAGTTTCTTGAGATGTAATATTAGGTTGTCAGTTTATATCCTGTCTTTTTATTTCAGTCCCTGAGCTTCCCTAGGACTTTTTGCCTTTTTAATGTAGGTGTTTGTTCCCATAAACTTTCTGCTTAGTGCTGCTTTTGCTGTATCTCAGAGGTTTTGATAACTTGTGCCACTGATATCATTCATTTTCAAATTTTTTTGTGTTTCCATCTTGACTTCATTGTTGACCCCAAAATCATTCAGGAGTAGATTATTTAATTTTCATGCATTTGTATAGTTTTGAGGGAAGCCATTAGCGTAAGTGAGGTAGCTCAGGAATGGAATGCCAAATACCATGTGTTCTCACTTATAAGTGGAAGCTAAAATAAGGTACCTGAAGACATACAATGGTGTGACACACGCTGGAAACTGAGAAAGGAAGAGTATGAGAAGAGGTGAGAGATAAAAATTACCTAATGTGTACAATGTACACTATCTGGGTGACAAGTACACTAAAATCCCAGACTTCACCATTACATAATTTATCCATGTAACCAGAAGTCATTATAACCCCTAAAGCTACTGGAATCATTTTTATATAACAAAAGGCAATCTTATTCCAACAAGATAGAGGACTAGGGTATTAAATGTCTCCCCCACTCCCCTGTTCCCATTCTGTCTTGGGTTGCCTGAAGTCACAGTTATGGTTTTGTTTGTTTTTGTCTGTTTGTTTTTGAGACAGAGTCTTGCTCTGTCTCCCAGGTTAGAGTGCATCGGCGTGCTCTCGGCTCACTGCAGCCTCTGTCTGCTGGATTCAAGCACTTCTCCTGCCTGCCTCAGTCTCTCAAGTAGCTGGGATTACAGGTGCATGCCACCACACCCGGCTAATTTTTGTATTTTTAAGTAGAGACGGGGTTTCACCATGTTGGTCAGGCTGGTCTCAAACACCTGACCTTGTGATATGCCTGCCTCAGCCTCCCAAAGTGCTGGGATTACAGGCGTGAGCTACTGCACCTGGCCATAATTATGTTTTGTTGTCTGTCCATTTACTTATGATCCCTCTGAGGTGAGCAGCAAGATTTCTCAGGAACAAATATTCAAGGATTCTGGTGGAAAAGACTGAATGATGAGGCTTTTCTTTTCTATTTGCATTTCTTTCCTTCCTTCCTCCCTCCCTCCCTCCCTTCCTCCCTCCCTCTCTTCCCTCCTTCCTTCCTCCTTTCCATGTTACGTTCTCTCTCTTGATCACTAAGTCGTTTACTTTCAAAATGTACTAAACAGCTATTCTATGAGAGACTTTATATTAATCATGATAAGAAAAACCAGACTTCTAATATTTAATAAAAATTCATTTAAAAAGCATTGCCTTATCAAGGCCTCTGCTAGATGCTGGAGATGCTGGGTCTATGATGACGAACGCATCACTGATTGTGATCTCAAGAAACCCATTGCCCTGTAAGGGGAGACAGACATATTACTCATTTATTTCATCACTGATTCCCTAGGTAGGATGCTGGAACTATTGGCTCTTTTCCATCTTTAACATGCAGGACCATGCCTGGACTCCAGCTGATACTCAATAAATGATGAAACAACTACATTTATTAGAACACCTGTGGTGTGTCAGGTATTTTACATGTTTTATTATTAATCCATTTCCTAACCTGTGACAAAGCTGTGGTCAATCCCATTTCACAGATGAGGAAAAGAGATACCGAGAGGTTAGATAATTTACCAATCTTAAGCATCATTAAGAAATAAAATTTTAAAAATGGTAATGTAGATCTGCCTGATGCCAATGCACATTATTTTCCTACTTTTACATGCCTTTTATTCAAAAAATAAAAAACCACTAGGTATTATTTATTTAAAGTTGATGAGACCTTTCTAATTTAAGAAAGAAACATTTTTTTCTAATGGACAGGAATTTGGGTTGTAGCCAATTTTGCATGGCAAGAACTTTAACAAATAAATATGTAAATATAACTGTCATGTCCCCTATGTCATAATAGCCTGAAGTGTCTATAGCATGAATACCCAAATTTTGTTATTTCAAAGGCTAGCACCTGGAAGATTGTAGGATCTTAGCACCATCTAGCTAAAACCTCTTTCCAATTATTGTTGCTATTCACACATACTCAGTAGTAACTCATCTTTTATTCTTCTATTTGGTTCCCTTGTTGACGGCTCCTGTAGAAAGTCACTTGGGGTGGCTGTCACCATTAACATGGCACTCAAGATCCTAAATGACAATTCTGTGCTCCTGCTGAGGAAGATTCATGTCAAAGTCCCACAAAATATACTTCCAAAGATTTTTTTTATCATTATGACTATGTGCCCAAAGTAATTTGTCAAAAAGACTTTGCCAGTGGAGTAACTCACTCACCACATGCTCTCACCACCACCTCAACAGTGAATCGAGAGCTCCTGCTGTATTTTCTACAGTACACATTGCATTAGACCCAAGTCGTATTCCAGGCCTAAAGGAGGAGAATGCTCCACTCCTCAACTCTGCCTGATTCTTTATGACGTGGCCTGAAGAAAATGTTCTTATATGTAGTAGATTGGTTATAAAACTTCTCACTCCTTTATGAATTCATATCCATTGATAGTAAGCTCCCTAAATCTGAGTTTGGACCATGTGATTTGTTCAGTGAGATAATAACAAACTTGATATAAGTAGAGGCTTGAGAAAGGACTTTCAAGAACATGCCTAGACAGGACTGCTAGAGGATGAGGCGCGTGAAACAGATATAGCTGTCCCAGGCAAGGCAATTTTAGATTTGCCAATACTCAGCTGATCACCTGAGTCCCAGAAAGACCAGAATAACTGCCTAACCAAAGCCAGCCTGATTTTCCAGAGCTGTCTATTCAAGTCATAGACTGGTGAAAACATAACTTACAATTATTTCAAACTATATTTTAAAAATATATATATTTTTAATTTTTGTAGTTACATAGTAGGCATATATATTTATGGGGTATGTGAGACATTTTGACACAGGCATGCAATTTGTAATAATCACATCAAAGAAAAGGGTACCCATCCCCTCAAGCATTTATCCTTTGTGAAACAAACAATCCAATTATACTCTTTTAGCTATTTAAAAATTTACAACTAACTTATTATTGACAATAGTCACCTGTTGTGCTATTGAATGCTAGGTCTTATTCATTTAACTATTTTTTGTATCCATTAACCATTCCCACCTCCCCCAAGCCCCCTACTGCCCTTCCCGACCTCTGATAACCATCCTTCTCCTTCTACTATATCTCTATTAAAAACACCACTAATTTTTTAGTGTAATTTATTATAAAGCTGTAGCTAACTGATATATTGTGAGTTGTCTCACAAATTATCTTACTGAAACGGATTATTTAGCTCCTGCTACCAACATATCTCTCCAGAGAGTCATCCTCCTGTTTCCATCCTCCTGTATCACCCCTTTCCTTTCCGCCCTTTCTCCCACAAAACTACTTAAAAATTCACCTGACAGTGTGGCGATTCCTCAAGGACCTAGAAATAGAAATTCCATTTGACCCAGCAATCCCATTACTGGGTATATATCCAAAGGATTATAAATCGTTCTACTGTAAGGACACGTGCACACAAATGTTCATTGCAGCACTGTTTACAATAGCAAAGACCTGGAACCAACCCAAATGCCCATCAGTGATAGACTGGACAGGGAAAATGTGGCACATATACACCACAGAATATTATGCAGCCATCAAAAACGATGAGTTTGTGTCCTTTGTAGGGACACGGAAGAACCTGGAAACCATCATTCTCAGCAAACTGACAGAAGAGCAGAAGATCAAACACCGCATGTTCTCACTCATAGGCGGGTGTTGAACAATGAGAACACATGGACACAGGGAGGGGAGCATCACATACTGGGGTCAGTTGGGGGGAAATAGGGGAGGGACGGTGGGGGGTGGGGAGCTGGGGAGAGATAGCAAGGGGAGAGATGCCAGATGTAGGTGATGGGGAGGAAGGCAGCAAATCACACTGCCACGTGTGTACCTATGCAACAATCTTGCATGTTCTTCACATGTACCCCAAAACCTAAAATGCAATAAAATAAAAAATAAATAAATAAATAAAAATTCACCTATGGTGCTATCAAAAAGTGGACACACACAACCTATTGCCCGCTGTATTCTTCTGTCTTTAATCCTCAACCCTTCTCCCAGTCCCCACCTCTGTATTCACTAAGGTACCAATATGTTCTCTTCTCCTTCAATAACAGAGAAAAGTAAACACAAGCCTCTCATATAAGTTAATTCATACAAACAGATCATTTGATTAGGCAGACATAAATAAGACTAAATTATCTTCAGACTAAGCAAGGATCTCACAAAAGAAAAAAGAAATACATATAAACATAATTTATATACAGTCTTCCCTTTGTATACAAGGGTTCTGCATATGCAGTTTCAACCAACCATGGACTGAAAATTTTAGAAAACAAAATAATATAAAAGTACAACAGTTTATATTTTATTCTCCTAACATTGGTCTCTTTGTTTTTATTTTATTTTAATGTTTTTTAACATATAAATAGTTTTAACTGTTATTTTACACTCAGGAGGTACAGGTAAAGGTTAGTTACATGGGTGAGATGGGACACAAATAATCCCATCATCCAGACAGTGAGAATAATACCTAGCAGTTTTTCAGAACTTGCCTTCTTCCTTCCCTCCTCTATCTAGTAGTCCCCAGGATCTATTTTTGCCATCTTTTTGTCCAAAAATGCCCAATATTTAGCAACCACTTATAAGTGATAATCTGCTATATATGGTTTTCTGCTCCTACGTTAATTCACTTAGGATAATGACTCTTAGCTGCATTCATGTTGCTACAAAAGACATGATTTCATTAATTTTTATGGCTAAGTAGTATTCCATGATGTATAGGTACCACATTTTATTTCTCCAAATGACCATTGATGAGTACCTAGGTCTTTGCTATTATGATAGTTCTCCAAATTGCTTTTCACACGGGCTGAACTAATTTACATTTCCACCAACAGTATGTCAGTCTTCCCATTTCTCTGCAGCCTCACCAGCATCTACTGTTTTGGGGTTTTCAATAATAGCCATTCTGAACAGAATTGTATTTTGGTTTTGATTTGCAATTCTCTAATGAATTGTGATATGTAGCACTTTTTCATGTTTGTTTAGCCACTTATAAGTCTTCTTTTCAAAAGTGTCTGTTCATGTCTTTCACCTGTTTTTTAATGGGTTATTTGTTTTTGCTTGTTGAATTGTTTAAATTTCTTACAGATTCTGAATATTGAACCTTTGTCAGATGTTTAATTTGTAAATACTTTCTCCCATTCTGTAGGTTTTTCTTTCACTGTGTTGATGGTTTCTTTTGCTATGCAGGAGCTCTTTAATTAGGTCCCACTTGTCAATTTTTGGTTCTTTTTGTTTTTTTGCAATTGCTTTTGGGGATTTAGTCATAAATTCTTTCCCAAGGCCAATGTCCTGAATAGTGTTTCCTAGGTTTTCTTCTAGGATTCTTATAGTTTGAGTTTGCACATTTAAATCTTTCATTCATCTTGAGTTTTTTGCTTTTTTTTTTCCCTCTGGTGAAAGGTAGAGGCCCAGTTTCATTCTTCAATCTTGGCTAACCAGCTACCTCAGCACTATTTGTTGTATAGGAAGTCCTTTGCCCATTGCTTGTTTTTGTCAGTTTTGTCAAATATCAGATGGCTGTAGGAGTGTGGTTTTATTTCTGCTTTCTCTATTCTGTTCAAATGGTGTGTGTGTCTATTTTTGTACCACTATCATGCTGTTTTGGTTATTGTAGCCTTATAGTATAGTTTAAAGTCAGACATGTGATGCCTCCACCTGGGTTCTTTTTGCTTAAGAACAATACAACAATTTTTAAAAACACAAATAAGAAAACAATACCAGCATAACAATCATTTTCATTGCATTTACATTGTATTCATTATTATAAGTAATCTAGAGATGATGTAAAGTATAAAGGAGGATGTGCTTAGGTTATATGAGAACACAACACTATTTAATATAAAGAACTTGAGCATTTTCAGATTTTGGTATTTGTGGGAAGTGCTGAAAACAATCCTCCAAGGATAAGAAGGGATGACTGTACACAAGTACATCATGGACACACACACACTTAGATGTGACTTGTATGCATTACACAAAATAAGATTAAATCAATATGAATAAGTAGAGGAGATGATGAAGTGTAAAGTCAGAGTAGATTGCATTATGTTATAATACATTGTCACCACTAAGAGCAGATCTCAGTACTTATTTTGGCTTCTATTACACATGAGCATCACACATACCCTTTCTTAACTGTAGCAGATTCTAAATGAGCAGAATATAAAGTAGAAATCTGTTCATGCCCTCATCCTGACTTGTGATTTCGCCAAGAACACATGAAAAGCTTTGACTTTCTGGGAACCCATCATTTTTACCTGGTGGGAGACCAGGCCCAGCCTTGCCAGGCCATCCTGGTGGCATTAGAGAAAATCAGTCATGCTCTTACTTCTAAGAACCTTTTTCCTTTAGCCTCATCTCTCAGACGCCTGCAAACAGGTCCCCTTTTCCTTTAATCCATGCTCTTATCTTACCTAAAATAACCCCCAACATCAGAACAACATATCTTCCTCCTTTTCTGAGTCAAAATGGTCTCTGCATTTTGTGAGCAATATTTTGCTGGTGAAATACTTGATAAGGACCAACTATAAGCAAGTGAATGCAGTAAAAGAAGCACTGTACCAGGTGTCAAGGCATAGTTCTGATCACAGCTCTGTCATCAACTTACTTTGCAAGCATGGACAAGTTATTTCAGGCTGGATTTTTGTCTTATTGTTTTTGAAATGCAACACTTTTCTGAAGTGTTCTTTAAGACTTGATATCGTTTCAAAAACTGTATGAGTTGATCCTAAGGTTCTCAAATTGTGTCAGAAAGCTTGAAGCTGTGCGCTCAGGATCTAGATTTTAGATTCTATTATTATGTCCCTGGTCACGACACTGTGATCTTTGACCTGATCTGCTTCAGTAGATTTCTATTTTGTTTCCCTGTTTCCACTTTTGTATTACTATAATTAATTGTCCACAAGGATTGTCAAGTAATGTCTATAAATACAAATCAAATAATCTCCCTTTTTCACGAAAGCACCCTAATTGTTTTCCATTGACCTTGTGGTAGAATCCAAATACCAGCTAAACTCAAACTGGCCCTAACCTACATTACCAGCCTCATCTCCTACTACTCTTCCGGGCTGATAACCAGCAAAGAAATAGGAACTCCAGTCTTAAAGTCACATGAAATTGGATTCATTCAGCAATCTGAAAGAGCCTGGAAGTTGATTCTCACCCAAGAAACTCAGTAAGAAACACAGTCCTGATGACACCTGAATCTTGGTATTGTGAGCCCTTACTCAGAGTCCACTGGGCTTTGTGTGAGATCCAGCCAAGCCAAACAAAACTTATAATCCACAGGATTGTGAGATAATAAATTTGTATTTGTTTAAAGCTGCTAATGGGGTAGTACTTTTTTTTTTTTTTACAACAGCAACAGAAAATTAACACAACAGATGACAGGACTCATCTGTAAAGATTCCATGAGGAAAGAGGTTCCAAATCTCCTTCAATCTCTTATAACTGCTTCTTCTCTCTTAGAACCTTTCATCCTACTTTTATGTCAAACAAATCCTAACATTCAAATTACTCATAGTCCTGCATGAAACCTCAGCTGATGTTGCTGACTTACCATCATTCAAACAAGAAACCTGGGCTCTAGATGTAGCAGATTGATTCCACTGAAGTCTTGGAATCCATTCTTTGTGCCACGCTTGAAGTTGGTAAGGGTAGGATAGGGCATGTCCAACATGGAAAAGTGCCTGTAAATTATAAAATAGAAGAAACTAGGAGCTATTTTGCAAAGAGAAGGGAGCTCAGGAAGACAAATGTTCACAAGGCCTCAAAGTGATGAGGGAACAGACTTCTTTTAGAGCCGGAGAATATAAATTAAATGGATAGTGTGTATCATAGATAACTTGTGTCTAGGGAAAAAATGCTAACCATAAAATGTGTTCAGGATTACTTTTGGAGGTACTTAGATTTAGGACATTGTATTTGAAGAGCATGACCAAATTGACAGAAATTTGGAGGATTTCAGAATCTCTGGTCCAACATTCTTGTTTTGTCAATGAGTAAACCAAGGCCTAGAGAGCAAGACTTGCCTCATAGCTTCTAAAGTCTTTTGCTATCATGAAATTTAGTTTAAATTATTCCTGTTGGACAAAAACCATATGATCACTTCAACAGTTGTAAAATAAAGGAACTTAACAAAATGTAACATCCTTTCATGACAAAAAAAAATTATGTATAGAAGGAAAGTACCTCAACACAGTAAAGGCCATGTGTAACAAACACAAAACTAAAATTATACTCAATGAGAAAAAGTCAAATAATATTCAATAAGATCAGAAATAAGTGACAAGGAGGCCAGGCGCGGTGGCTCACACCTGTAATCCCAGCACTTTGGGAGGCCGAGGTGGGCGGATCACGAGGTCAAGAGACCAAGACCATCCTGGCCAAAATAGTGAAACCCCCTCTCTACTAAAATATAAAAAAATAGCCGGGCATGGTGGCGTGCGTCTGTAGTCCCAGCTACTCGGGAGGCTGAGGCAGGAGAATTGTTTGAACCTGGGAGGCGGAGGTTGCAGTGAGTGGAGGTCACACCACTGCACTCCAGTCTGGCGCCTAGAGATAGAACGAGACACTGCCTACTCTCTCCACTTCTCTTCAACACAGTACTGGAAGTTCCAGTCAGAACAATGAGTCAAGAAAGAAATAAAAGGCATCCATGCTGAGTGAGGTGGCTCATGCCTTTAATCCAAGCACTCAGAGAGGTTAAGGTGTGCGGGTCACTTGAGATCAGGAGTTCAAGACCAGCCTTGCCAACATGGTGAAACCTTATCACTACTAAAAATACAAAACAATCAGCCAGGTGTGGTGTGGTGTGCCTGTAATCCTAGCTACTCAAGCATGAGTATCATTTGAACCTAGGAGGCAGAGATTACAGTAAGCCAATTTCATGCCACTGCACTTCAGCCTGGGAAACAGAGAAGAAGGGGAGGGAGAAGGAGAAGGAGGGGAAGGGGAAGAGAAAAAGGAAGAAAAAGAAATCTCAAAAAAAAAGAAAGAAGAAATAAAAGTCATCCAATTTGGAAAGAAAGAAGTTAAACTGTCCCTGTTCACAGGAAACATGACCTTACATATAGAAAACCTTGAGCTACACACACACATGCATGCACGCACGCATGCATGCACACGCACATAATTGTTAGAACAAATAAGTTGGTTTAGTAAGGTTGCTGGATGTAAAATTAACACAAAATTCAGTAGTATTTCTATACACTAACAATGAACAATCCAAAAATGAAATCAAGAAAATAATTTTATTTACAATAGGTTTAAAAAAATAATAATAAACTTAGGAATACATTTCACCAAGGAGGTGAAGACTTATACACTAAAAACTATAACATATTGATAAAAGAAATTGGAAAAGACACAAATAAATAGAAAGATATTGCATGTTTATAGATTGGAAGAACAGAAGAACATTAAAATGTCCATCCTACCCAAAAAAACTCTACAGATTCAATGTAGTTCTTATCAAAATATAATACACATTTTTTACAGAAATGATAAAAGAAATCTAAAATTCATACTGAACTGCAAGAGAACATAAATATCCACAGCAATCTTAAGCAAAAAGAAAAAAGCCGAAAACATCACACTACCTGAATTCAAAATATACAACAAAGCTATAGCGATCAAAAGAGCGTGGTACTGGCATAAAAAGAGACACATACACCAATGGAACAAAATAGAGTTTCAGAAATAAATACATGCATTTAGAGTTAATTGATTTTCAACAGGGGTGACAGGAATACACAATGGAGAAAGGATGGTTTCTTCAATAAATGGTATTGAGACAGCTGGATATTTAAATGCAGAACGATGAAATTTATATCACACTATATGCAAATATCAACTTAAAATGCATTAAATACTTAAATGTAAGACCTAAAACTGTGAAATTCCTAAAAGAAAACAGGGAAATAGCTCTATGACATTGGTCTGAGCAACGATTTTTTAGATACAAACCCAAAAGCACAGGCAACGAAAACAAAAGTAAAAATAGAAAAATAGGATTACTTCAGACTGGAAAATGCTTCTTCACAGACAAAGAAACAAACAACAGAGTAACCTATGGAGTGGGAGAAGATATTTGCACATCTTGTGAGTTTAATGTCCAAAAATATATAAGGAACGCAAACAACTCAGCAGCAAGAAAACACATCACCCAAACAAAAAATGGGCTACACCCCTGAAGAGACACTCTTCAAACAAAGGCATACAAATGCCCAATAAAAAATCCATAACATCACTAATCATCAGAGAAATGCGAATTAAAACCACAGTGAGATATCACCTCATACCTATTAGAGTGGCTATAATAAAAAAGAAAAGATAACACCAGGTAGAGAGGATGTGGAGACTAGAGACCCCTTGCACACTGTTGGTAGGAGACTAAATCAGTAGAACCATTAATGGAAAACATGGAGTTTCCTCTAAAAATTAAATCTATAATTATCATATGATCCAGCCATCTCACTTCTGGATATTCATCCACAGGAAGCAATATTGGTATTTTAAAGAGATAACTACATTAACATATTTTACAGAATTATTCACAATTGCCAAACATAAAATCAACGGAAGTACCCATCAATGGATAAATAGATAAAGAAAATGTGGTATATGTACAAAATAACATACTATGTTGTTGCAAACGAAAGGATTTTCTTATTTTTAAAGGCTTATTTTCAACAACATGGATGAATCTGAAGGACATAGTGATAAGTGATCGGCACAGAAAAACAGATACAGCTAGTGCTCGACTTACGACTATGATTGGTTCCGACAGACCGGTCGTAACACGATTTGGTCGTAAGTTGGGTAGACTATATGCACGCAGAGATGGTAGTGCTGCCGGAAGCAGGTCCGCACTGTTGTACGCCCAGCTGGGCAACGTTTGCGCTGCCAGACACGAAGCAGTCATGGCTAGCGATTGTGGTCATAAAGTCGAATGGTCGTAAGTTGCATAGGTCATAAGTCGATCAATACCTGCATAATCTCACTTGTAGGTGGAATCAAAAAGGTGAATTCATAGATGTAGATAGTAGAATGATGGTTACTAGGGACTGGAATTGGGTGGTGTTAGGATACAAAACTCAGTTTGGAAAAATATGTTCAAAAGGTCTACTGTGAAAAATGGTGACAATAGTTAATAACAATGCATTGTATTCTTGTAAATTGCTAAGAGAGTAGGTTTTAAGTGTTCTCACAACAAGATTGATAACTATATGGGGTAACACATATATTAATTAGCTTAATTTAGCCATTCCACAATGTATACATGTTTCAAAGCAACATGTTGTATACTATAAATTTATATAATTTTGTCAATTAGAAGTATTAATTCAGTAAAATAAATAAATAATAATAAATAAATGATGCCTGCTATATGAAATTACAAAAGGCCCATGGGAAAGACTATCTAAAGAGATTATGTTGCAGCTTTTCTTTTTTTTTTTTTTCTTTTTTAAAAAATATATATTTTATTGCATTTTAGGTTCTGGGGTACATGTGAAGAACATGCAAGATTGTTGCATAGGTACACACATGGCAATGTGGTTGGCTGCCTATCTCCCCATCACCTATATCTGGCATTTCTCCCCATGTTATCCCTCCCCAACTCCCCACCCCACACCGCTGTCCCTCCTCCAGTTCCCCTCAACAGATCCCAGTGTGTGATGCTCCCCTCCCTGTGTCCATGTGTTCTCATTGTTCAACACCCGCCTATGAGTGAGAACATGCAGTGTTTGATTTTCTGTTCTTGTGTCAGTTTGCTGAGAATGATGGTTTTCTGGTTCATCCATGTCCCTACAGAGGACACAAACTCACCATTTTTTATGGCTGCATAGTATTTCATGGTGTATATGTGCCACATTTTCCTCGTCGTCTATCATCAATGGGCATTTCGGTTGGTTCCAAGTCTTTGCTATTGTAAACAGTGCTGCAATGAACATTCGTGTGCATGTGCCCTTATAATACCTTATTTGTCCCATTTCCTTCTAATTCATACTCTGGCCCTGTTTGCCTCTAATGTGAATCCTGGATTTACAGTACGTACTCTTGCGGTCCATGTGCTGAAAAAAACCTGTAGGAACTGCAGTTCTCATCTGAGTCTTTAAATGAAAATCAGATTTCAGATGTGCCTGTGACTTATCCTTCCTTGTCACTTGAAAAGGGATTTATGTAGCCAAATAAGGGTTCAGTCAAGATATTCAAATCCTGTTTTATCTACTGAGCAATATTTGCACTTTTACTCATCCAATCACATAGAAAAGCACTAAGTCCTTCCATGATTAATAGAAGTATTGTAGAAATTAGTAACATAAAATCCTCACCCTCTAGCTCATAAGCAAATGATGTGGGAAGAGACTGCTTCTATACCATACCATGTCATCAGTACTACAGTGAAGGGCTATCCAAGATGAAAATGAAAGGAATAGAGTGTAAAGTCTGAGGCATAACAGAAAAAGGTGGGCTCCTTGTACAGAATGATTGCTTCACAGGAAGCTTGGGGATAAAGGAAGAGATAACAGATGAGGCTAGGAAGCTTGGCTAAGGTCATGAATGCCATGTTAATTTGTATGTTATTCTGAAACCAATGTATCTTGGAGGGTATACTTAAAGAAGAGAAAGAACATGGTGACATTTTTTTTTATTTTTTTCCCATTTATTTATTTTATTGCATTTTAGGATTTGGGGTACATGTGAAGAACATGCAAGATTGTAGCATAGGTACACATGGCAGTGTGATTTGCTGCCTTCCTCCCCATCACCTACATCTGGCATCTCTCCCCTTGCTATCTCTCCCCAGCTCCCCACCCTCCACCATCCCAGCCCTATTTCCCTCCAACTGGCCCCAGTGTGTAGTGCTCCCCTCCCTGTGTCCATGTGTTCTCATTGTTCAACACCCACCTATGAGTGAGAATATGCGGTGTTTGATCTTCTGCTCTTCTGTCAGTTTGCTGAGAATGATGGTTTCCAGGTTCTTCCGTGTCCCTACAAAGGACACAAACTCATCGTTTTTGATGACTGCATAATATTCCGTGGTGTATATGTGCCACATTTTCCCTGTCCAGTCTATCACTGATGGGCATTTGGGTTGGTTCCAGGTCTTTGCTATTGTAAACAGTGCTGCAATGAACATTTGTGTGCACGTGTCCTTACAGTAGAACGATTTATAATCCTTTGGATATATACCCAATAATGGGATTGCTGGGTCAAACGGAATTTCTATTTCTAGGTCCTTGAGGAATCGCCACACTGTCTTTCACAATGGTTGAACCAATTTACACTCCCACCAACAGTGTAAAAGTGTTCCTATTTCTCCACATCCTCTCCAGCATCTGTTGTCTCTAGATTTTTTAATGATCGCCATTCTAACTGGCGTGAGATGGTATCTCAATGTTGTTTTGATTTGCATTTCTCTGATGACCAGTGATGATGAGCATTTTTTCATATGTTTGTTGGCCTCATGTATATCTTCTTTTGTAAAGTATCTGTTCATATCCTTTGGCCACTTTTGAATGTGCTTGTTATTTTTTTTCTTGTAAATCTGTTTTAGTTCTTTGTAAACTCTGGATATCAGCCCTTTGTCAGATGGGTAAACTGCAAAAATTTTTTCCAATTCTGTTGGTTGCCGATTCACTCTAATGACTGTTTCTTTTTCTGTGCAGAAGCTGTGGAGTTTGATTAGGTCCCATTTGTCTATTTTGGCTTTTGCTGTCAATGCTTTTGGTGTGTTGGTCATGAAGTCCTTTCTTACACCTATGTCCTGAATGGTTTTGCCCAGATTTTCTTCTAGGGTTTTTATGATGTTAGGTCTTATGTTTAAGTCTTTAATCCATCTGGAGTTAATTTTAGTGTAAGGTGTCAGGAAGGGGTACAGTTTCTGCTTTCTGCACATGGCTAGCCAGTTTTCCCAACATCATTTATTAAACAGGGAACCCTCTCCCCATGGCTTGTTTTTGTCAGGTTTGTCAAAGATCAGATGATTGTAGATATGTTGTTTTGCCTCCGTTCTGTTCCATTGGTCTATATATCTGTTTTGATACCAGTACCATGCTGTTTTGATTACTGTAGCCTTGTAGTATAGTTTGAAGTCCGGTAGTGTGATGCCTCCTGCTTTGTTCTTTTTGCTTAGAATAGACTTGGCTATGTGGGCTCTCTTTTGGTTCCACATGAAGCTTAAGGTGTTTTTTTCCAGTTCTGTGAAGAAGGTCATTGGTAGCTTGATGGGGATAGCGTTGAATCTGTAAATTACTTTGGGCAGTATGGCCATTTTCATGATATTGATTCTTCCTAACCATGAACACAGAATGTTTCTCCATCTGTTTTTGTCCTCTTTTATTTCGTTGAGCAGTGGCTTGTAGTTCTCCTTGAAGAGGTCCTTTACTTTCCTTGTTAGTTGTATTCCTAGGTATTTTATTCTCTTTGTGACAATTGTGAATGGAAGTTTGTTCTTGATTTGGCTCTCTTTAAGTCTGTTATTGGTGTATAGGAATGCATGTGATTTTTGCATATTGATTTTGTATCCTGAGACTTTGCTGAAGTTGCTTATCAGTTTCAGGAGATTTTGGGCTGAGACAATGGGGTCTTCTATATATACAATCATGTCGTCTGCAAATAGAAACAATTTGACTTCCTCCTTTCCTATCTGAATACCCTTTATTTCTTTTTCTTGCCTGATTGCTCTGGCTAGAACTTCTAGTAGTATATTGAATAGGAGTGTTGACATAGGGCATCCTTGTCTAGTGCCAGATTTCAAAGGCGATGCTTCCAGTTTTTGCCCATTCAGTATGACATTGGCTGTTGGTTTGTCATAAATATCTTTTATTATTTTGTGATACATTCCGACAATACCTAGCTTATTGAGGGTTTTTAGCATAAAGGGCTGTTGAATTTTGTCAAAGGTCTTCTGTGCATCAATTGAGATATTCATGTGGTTTTTGTCTTTCGTTCTGTTTATGCGGTGAATTACATTTATAGACTTGCATATGTTGAACCAGACTTGCATCCCCGGGATGAAGCCTACTTGATCATGGTGGATAAGCTTTTTAATGTGCTGCTGCAATTGGCTTGTCAGTATTTTATTGAAGATTTTTGCATCTATGTTCATCATAGAGATTGGCCTGAAGTTTTCTTTTCTTGTTGAGTCTCTGCCGGGTTTTGGAATCAGGATGATGTTGGTCTCATAAAATGATTCGGGAAGAATTTCCCCTTTTCGTATTGTTTGGAATAGTTTCAGAAGGAATGGTACCAGCTCCTCTTTGTATGTCTGGTAGAATTCGGCTGTGAACCCGTCTGGATCTGGGCTTTTTTTGGGTGGTAAGCTCTTAATTGCTGCCTCAACTTCAGGCCTTGTTATGGGTCTGTTCAGTGTTTCAGCTTGGGAGGAGGCAAGTGTCCAGGAATTTATCCATTTCTTCCAGGTTTACTAGTTTAGGTGCATATAGTTGTTTGTAATAATCTCTGATGATGGTTTGAATTTCTGTGGAATCTGTGATGATATCCCCTTTATCGTTTTTATTGCATCAATTTGGTTATTCTCTCTTTTATTTTTTATTAATCTGGCTAATGACCTCTCTATTTTGTTGATCTTTTCAAAAAACCAGCTCCTGGATTTATTGATTTTTTTGAAGGGTTTTTTGTGTCTCTATCTCCTGCAGTTCTGCTCTGATCATAGCTATTTCTTGTCTTCTGCTAGACTTTGAGTTTTTTTGATCTTGCTCCTCTAGCTCTTTCAATTTTGATGATAGGGTGTCAATTTTTGATCTCTCCTTGCTTCTCATGCGGGCACTTATCGCTATATATTTTCCTCTAGAGGCTGCTTTAAATGTGTCCCAGAGATTCTGGTATGTTGTGTCTTCATTCTCATTGGTTTCGAAGAACAACTTTATTTCTGTCTTCGTGTCATTGTTTATCCAGTCAACATTCAAGAGCAAGTTGGTCAGTTTCCATGAAGCTGTGCAGTTTAAGTTAGTTTTTGAATTCTGAGTTCTAACTTGATTGCACTGTGGTCTGAGAAACTGTTTGTTATGATTTTCGTTCTTTTGCATTTGCTGAGGAGTGATTTACTCCCAATTATGTGGTCAATTTTAGAGTAGGTGTGATGTGGTGCTGAGAAGAATGTATATTCTGTGGATTTGGGGTGGAGAGTTCTGTAAATGTCTATTAGGTTTGCTTGTTCCAGGTCTGAGTTCAAGTCCTGGATATCCTTGTTAATTTTCTGTCTGGTTGATCTGTCTAATATTGACAATGGGGTGTTAAAGTCTCCCACTATAATTGTGTGGGAGTCTAAGTCTCTTTGTAAGTCATTAAGAACTTGCCTTATGTATCTGGGTGCTCCTGTATTGGGTGCATATATATTTAGGATCGTTAGCTCTTCTTGTTGCATTGATCCTTTTACCATTATGTAATGTCCTTCTTTGTCTCTTTTGATCTTTGTTGCTTTAAAGTCTAATTTATCAGAGATGAGAATTGCAACTCCTGCTTTTTTTTGCTCACCATTTGCTTGGTAAATCTTCCTCCATCCCTTTATTTTGAGCCTTTGTGTATCCTTGCATGTGAGATGGGTTTCCTGGATACAGCACACTGATGGGTTTTGGCTTTTTATCCAATTTGCCAGACTGTGTCTTTTGATTGGGGCATTTAGTCCATTTACGTTTAGGGTTAATATTGTTATGTGTGAATTTGATACTGCCATTTTGGTGCTAGCTGGCTGTTTTGCCCATTAGTTGATGCAGATTCTTCATTGTGTTGATTCTCTTTACCATTTGGCATGTTTTTGGAGTGGCTGGTACATGTTGTTCCTTTATATGTGTAGAGCCTCTTTCAGGAGCTATTGTAAAGCTGGCCTGGTGGTGACGAAATCTCTGAATACTTGCATGTTCACAAAGGATTTTATTTTTCCTTCACTTATGAAGCTTAGTTTGGCTGGATAGGAGATTCTGAGTTGAAAATTCTTTTCTTTAAGGATGTTGAATATTGGCCCCCACTCTCTTCTGGCTTGTTAGGTTTCTGCTGAGAGATCTGCTGTGAGTCTGATGGGCTTCCCTTTGTGGGTAACATGACCTTTCTCTCTGGCTGCCCTTAGTATTTTCTCCTTCATTTCAACCCTGGTGAATCTGACGATTATGTGTCTTGGGGTTGCTCTTCTTGAAGAATATCTTTGTGGTGTTCTCTATATTTCCTGGACTTGAATATTTGCCTGCCTTGCTAGGTTGGGGAAGTTTTCCTGGATAATATCCTGAAGAGTATTTTCCAGCTTGGATTCATTCTCTTCGTCGCATTCGGGTACGCCTATCAAACGTAAATTAGGTCTTTTCCCATAGTCCCACATTTCTTGGAGACTTTGTTCATTCCTTTTTACCCTTTTTTCTCTATTCTTCCTTCCTGTTTTATTTCATTGAGTTGATCTTCGACCTCTGATATCCTTTCTTCTGCTTGGTCAATTCGGCTGTTGATATTTGTGCATGCTTCACGAAGTTCTCGTGTTGTGTTTCTCATCTCCATCAATTCACTTATATTCCTTTCTATTTTGTCTATTCTTGTTAGCATTTCGTCAAATCTTTTTTCAAGGTTCTTAGTTTCTTTGCATTGAGTTAGAACATGTTCTTTTAGTTCACAGAAGTTTCTTACTACCCACATTCTGAAGTCTGATTCTGTCATTTTATCACACTTGTTCTCCATCCAACCTTGTTCCCTTGCTGGTGAGGAGTTGTGATCCCTTTTAGGAGGAGAGGTGTTCTGGTTTCGGGTGTTTTCATCCTTTTTGCGATGGTTTCTTCCCATCTTTATGGATTTATCCACCTGTCATCTTTGTAGTTGCTGGCTTTCAGGTTGGGTCTCTGAGTGGACGTTCTGTTTGTTGATGATGAGGTTATTTCTATTTCTTGGTTTTCCTTCTGACAGTCTGGCCCCTCTGCTGTAGGTCTGCTGAGGTCCACTCCAGGCCCTGCTTGCCTGGGGATCACCTGCAGCAGCTGCAGAACAGTAAGGGTTGTTACCAGTTTTCTTCTTCTGCTATCTTTGTCCCAGAAGGATACCCGTCAAGTGTCATTCTGATCTCTCCTTTATGAGGTGGCTCTTTGGATATACAGGGGTCAGGGAGCTGCTTGAGGAGACGGTCTGTTCTTTATAGGACCCCAAATGCTGAGCTATGAGCTCCATTGTTCATTAAGAGCTGCTGGGCAGGTACGTTTAGGTCTGCTGCAGCAGAACTCATAAACCGCTTTTTGTTCCCAGGTGCTCTGTCTCAGGGATTTAGGGCTTTATTTATGAGTTTCCGTTATGCTACTGCCTTCTATTTTTTTCCTTCAGAGCTGCCCTGCCCAGCAAGGAGGCAGCCTAGTCACTGTCTGCCTGTAGAGGGTTTGCTGAGGTGCTGTGGGCTCCGCCCAGCTGCAGAGCGATCTTCCCTGCAGTCCTGTTTATATGGGTGTAGTTAGAACTGCCTCGGCAATGGTGGCCCGCCTGTGTTAAGGTGGATTCTCTCTGTAGTGGCAGGTTGCCTTGGCAACGGCGGGCTGCCTCAGCATTGGCTGACTACCTCCGTAGTGGTGGGCTGCCTCGGTAATGGCGGATGCCCCTCCCCCACAGAGCTGGACCGTCCCGGGTTCAGCTGCGCTTGCTGTGAAACTCTCAATCCAGAGAGTTTCTGATTGCTGTTCTTTTGTGGGGGTGGGACCAGCCAAGCCTGATTGCCTGGCTCCCTGCCTCAGAGCCTTTTTTTTTTTTTTTTAAGTTGGTGTTCCAGTCGCCTGTTGAAGAGGCACCGGGATCTGTGTGTTTTCCTGTGTGGCGACTCACCGCTGGCTTAAACAGTGGTACTGAGATTCCTGGTGCTCTTTTTGCCCTGGAATCTACTGTCCTGGTTCCCTGTTCAGTCCCCTTTCTAACCAGATGAATGGGCGACTTCCCGTGGCTCCAATCACCAGCCAAAAGGGCACACAGACCAGTGTATTTTGTAAGGAGAACCACTGTGCCGGGGGGCTGACAAAGCAGCCGCGCCAGGCAAAGCAGCAGCACCCGCGGACACAGCCGCGCTGGCCGAAACAACCGCGCTGGCAACCCGTAGAGCTCCTCCGCCTGGGGATTTCCTAGTCTGTGGACAATAAAAATGCGGCATCCACTCACCCTCTGCGCTTTCACTGGGAGCTGCAATACCGAGCTGTTCCTAAACGGCCATCTTGGATCCCGCCGAAAAGGGAACTCTTATACACTTCTGGCAATGGACTCCTCACACACCTGCTGGGTGGCTGTGGGTGCGTTGTTTACTCTCTGGTTTTGTTAATTCCTATATTTGTAGTAGGCAGAGTCTTCAACACTCTCCTAACTTTTCCTCTTACGGCATCCTCTGGGATCTTAGGGCCTCTCATTACCTTCAGCCTGCGATGAGAGGAACCCGGGAGAGCCCCAGGGAACCCACGGAGAGCTTGGCTGCTGCCCCCAGGGTTCTGCTGCTGCCACTGCTGCTTGAAACTCCTCAAAGTTGAGAGCCGGCGAGAGGCTGCCACCGACATTTTATTTTTAAGAAAAGAATTCTGGTACAGTGGGGAAGATCAATTTCCCATAACTCCCTTAACAATAGCCATTTTTTGTTTTACTAGAAATTATTCTCCTCATTACAATAAATCCAGTGGGGCTCCTCAGTTGGTTACATAATGTTAGCTACTAATCGTTGCTTTCAAAATGTATATTTGCCATGATTTTTGAAATATTTCTATAGTATTTGTGCATCCATATTTATAGCAGCATTATTCACAATAGCAAAATGTGGAGGCAACACAAGTGGATAAATGGAAAAAGAAAATGTGATATAGACATACAATGGAATATTATTTAGTCTTGAAAAGGAAGGACATTCTGATGCATACTATAATGTGGTTCAACCTTGAGGACATTATACTAAGTGAAATAAGCCAGTCACAGAAGGACAAATACTGCATGATTCTACTTATACAAGATAAGCAGAGCAGCCAAACTCATAGAAACAGACAATAAATAGAATGGTGGTTGTCAAGGCCTGTGGGGCAGGGGAATAGGAGGTTAGTGTTTAATGGGTATAGAGTTTCAGTAGGGAAAGATTAAAAAGTTGGGGATGGATGGTGGTAATGGTTGCATGACAGTGACAATATACTTAATGCCACAGAACTGCACTCTTGAAAGTGATTAAAATTGGCCAGGCGAGGTGGCTCACACCTGTAATCCCAGCACTTTGGGAGGCCAAGATGGGCAGATCACGAAGTCAGAAGTTCAAAACCAGCCTAACCAATATGGTGAAACATCTACTAAAAATAAAAAATTAGCTGGGTGTGGTGGCACGTGCCTGTAGCCCACCTATTCAGGAAGCTGAGGCAGGAGAATCGCTTGAACCTGGGGGGTGGAGATTGCAGTGAGCCAAGATCATGTCACTGCACTCCAGCCTGGGCAATAGAGAATCGGTCACAAAAAAAAAAAAAAAAAAACAACGGTGATTAAAATGACAAGTTTTAGGTTGTGCATATTTTGCTACAATAAAAAATACATACATAAATTGCAAACAAGAGACAAACTTGAAATTCAGTTTTGTCAGAGTCCTGGAGTATACTTCATACCAAACAGCTTGTCAGTGATTACGCAGCCACTGTCTTCAATTCCTTCTTCCTCTGGATTCTTTCCCAGCTGCATTTCCCTCCTTAAAATGTGATAGACTTGTCCTCTTCTGGCCTGTATAAAACAGGGACCAGTTCCATTGCTCGGCAAAACTAAAATGACAAGGGAGCGTGTGAGATTGTTTCATACATCCCACATCTTTATCTGTACTAAGGGACAAGGCTGGGCCAACTCTTGTTCATTTGTTCTGCTGAATCTGGGAAATTCCATCTCTCTTGTAGTGTGTGGTCAGACTAATAGGGCCTCAGGTAGGGGGACAACCTGCCAGGTGTCTCTGTGTCTCTGGCCTTCTCCCTTGTATTTGGCATGAGATGAGGAATCCAGATATTTTCAAAGAGAGGGAAAGGGATGACCTGCAAATTGAGCCAGGCCAGAGGCCTGAGTTGACCATTTTTAGCCAAAAACCAGAGAGGATACTTGCTGTAGAGTGGGGCACCTGGAACCTGGTGCCTGCTGAGATGGCACCAGAATATAAAACACCTAAAAAATGGGAGATGCCAGCAGAAACAAGCATAATAAAGACAGGGAAGGGTAGACCAGGTGGCCTGGGTGCAAATTCTGCTCCATGATTTCGGGAAACTCTTACCTCTCTGAGCCACACAAAACTTAACTTATAACATGAACACTTTATTCTATAGAGTTATGATGCATAAAGGGATGACAAAATATTGTGTATGATATGCTATAGGTATCCGCAAATGTTACAGCCTCTCTTCCCAGCATCACATCAAGAGGCAGCTCAGTTCTAAATGATATGCTGGTCTCCCCTTAAGAGGCATTTGTGCATCTCTATTGCAAAAGATGGTACCACCAGTTTTCCCCAAATATGTCATAATCCTATTAAATGCCTTCTGCGTGCATTGTGATTGCTCACCTTAGATCTCACTCTAGCCTTTACTTCTGATGCTTGAATTGCTTTTGATACTTTCCTCTTACTTCTTTTAAGTCCGTCTTGTCTTGCAGGTTTCAGACCACGTTTGGGGGCAGGATTGTTGTTGGATGCCTGGCTAGGGTTAGGTGACACAGAATGATGCTTCTGGGACTCCTGGAGCCTTTTGTTTCCTTACTCTTACCTAACTGGGCTTGTGCTTCTGTTTCCATGCTACCCACTATTCTCCATTATCTGCCGAGGGGTCCTGGAGTAGTATCTTCAGAGAATAACTTTTTAAATGAAAAGTGTTCTACTGGGGAAAAAAAAAGTAGATGATATTTGCTCTTCATTTTGTCACATAACCAGGGGCTGGCCTCCAAGGATTTTAAATATGGAGAGGACCTTTGAGATGATTTGGTGTAGAGGTGGTACACTTCGATGCCCACCAAGGCCAAGCAGGGAAGGTGAATGAGTGATGTCAGTCAGGAGAGTGAAGTGGAAAGGCCAGGCTTTATCTAAAGGAAAAGCTGCCACAGAGGTTCCCAAGATTGATGCCCTCTGTGATTGTAGGAATGCTCTAATGCACACAAATATTTATTTGTTGGCAATTAATATCCTTTAAAATATTTATGTTGGCACCAAATACAAGTGTTTTGAAGATAATATGTAGGCCAAATAAGCATTTTAGCACATCCCTGAACCACCAGTTGGCAATTTCTGACTTGCCCAAACCCTTCACGTTACAGATCCGGGACATAGATGTACACTGCCCAAAGTCTCACCAGATAGTCCTAACAGAGCTAGAATGAGAACTCAGATCTGAGGCTGATCCACAATCTGTTCAGTATACCTCCAAGTACATGACTCTTTCATTCCATTTGGGAAGAAGAGGAAAGAGAGAGGATGAAATGCTCTTAGAATGAGGGAGTAAAGACAGGGGTAACCCCAAGGTGGAATATATGATACCTTTCTCAAAATTTCATCAACTCAACACATTTTTGCTGAACAAATGCAATCTGCTGACACTGTCCTAAACACTGGGGACTCTATACGGAACAAAGCAGAAGTCCTTGCCCTCATTACTGAACTCACTTTCTTGAACCTCTCAATATTTCACCTTCAGACTTTCATTGCACTCTCCCTTTGATGAGAACAAGGTTCTCCTGACAAAGCCTGGCTAAACTTATTCATTCTTCAAGATTCAGCTTAGATTCTACTTCTTCCAGGAAGCTTTCTGCCATGCACACACTCGCAGATCTGTATCAGGTAAACCTCCTCTGAGACCTCTTAGTGCCTTGCATTTTCCTTCTGAAACACATCTCACAAGCATTCTAACGTCCCTTGTCTCCACTAACTTCTGAGCTACATGGGAGCATATACCATGGCTATCTTGAGCACAACTTACTCTCAGCACATGGAGCAGTCTGTAGCACAGAGTTGATGTTCACTAAATGGTATGTATTCCTTCCAAGAATGGAAAACCAAGACCCTGAGTGTTCCTCAGCACCAACCTCTGATAGATCCCATACTGTTCCCCACCCCAGTCTCCTAAGGTCCTCTCATTTACCCTCCAATAGGCCCCCTCCTTTTGCCCAGATCTTCCTGCCTCTCTCCTTTTTTCCTTCCAGCCCCACATTTTTGTCTGGAATTAGTTTCCACTTTATTAGGCTTGCGCTCCCTTTGAAGCCGTGGCTACACATGGTCATACAAACCCTGGCAGCTCAGCCTCCAATCATCAAGATCCTTGGTGACCTGACAATAAAACATCTGGGCAACTGACTCATATGGGTTTTCTCTTGATGCGCGTGGCTTGGCACTACTTAGGCACTGCCTGAAGGTCGGACGCTGAATCCCTGATGCCGTGACAATTTTCCTTTGGTCTCTTGAAATCATCAAGGGCTTGTATACATGGGTAAGGCTTTTTTAATCAGGGAACAGCTGCTTGTGGTGGGGGAATCTATTTGTTGAGTCCACTATTAATTAGTAACATTTTTGAAAGCAGAACAACAAGAGCAAAGTTTATGACTAGAAGGGAAAATTGGAAGCCATATGTCAAAACTGTGGGTGATGAATATTGGATAAACATGCCGTGATCGAAGCATTTTCAGGTGAAAGATGAAGATTTCCTTTCTATGACTTTAGAGGTTGAAACTTTGAATAAAAGTTTCAGGGAAGAGGATTTTAGACTTTATCCTTTCAACGAAAAGGACCAAATCGTAAGATATTCTTTTGTTGTCTTTCAATAAACATGTGTAAAATTCCTGCGTGTTTTGAGCCATTTCGTGAACCAGGCATGAAATGAGCAGTTATCAGACAGAGTTCTTGCTCTCAAGGAGATTGCAGTCAAATGAGGGAAACTAATGCTGAAACAGGAAAATTTGATCATTCAATGTTGCAGTACAGTGACACAGAAACCTTGTGAGAGCAGAGGAGCAGGGCACCATTCAGGGCTTTCAAACCTGGTACTACCAGCTACTGGTGATGTGATCTTGAAAAAATCTCTTAACTTACCTGGTAGGATGATATTGGACCTAAAAGGACTTCATACAAGCAACATTTTGTAAATTTAAAATGGACTTATCAATGTTCATGTCCACCATTAAACTTTCCCAAATTCACTTAGGACTGTCTTCTGTTATTGAGATTCTGGTCTTAGGAAGAATTTAAGGAAGGCAGTGCCTTCCTAGATAAAAGATGTTTAAAGAGAAATTCCTACACTGGGGAGAGGCTTGTATAAATAGAGAACCTCTTCTTTCCAGTGTCTTGTTTTAAATAATATTAGTGAATTTGTTCCAAGAAATAGAGAATGTGTTGAAGTTAAGCTAGCAGCCATGTGGCACTAAAAATTAATTCACCCCTAACAATGGAATTGAGATGGCTACCCCTGAACCCTGCCCTGATTAAGAGTATTTCAACTTACATCACTAGCAAACATAAGAGTCCCTTTCTCATTCTCCAGCGACAATCTAGTTTCAGAATGTATTTTTCCAAGATTTTGCCACCTCTCCTTTTATTTATGTATTTATTTGTTTGCTTGCTTATTTATTTGAGATGGAGTCTCACTCTGTCACCCAGGCTGGTATGAAGTGACCTGATCTCTGCTCACTGTAACCTCCACCTCCCAGGTTCAGGTGATTCTCCCGTCTCAGTGTTCCCAGTAGCTGTTTTTACAGGCATGAGCCATCATAGCCAGCTAATTTTTGTATTTTTAGTAGAGAAGGGGTTTCACCATGTTGCCCAGGCTGGTCTTGAACTCCTGACCTCAGGTAATCTGCCACCCTCAGCCTCCCAAAGTGCCGGGATTATAGGCTTGCAACCTGTCCTTCTGTCTCATTCCTCTACCATCACCCAGTCCTGTTGATTTTACTTTCTAAACAGATTTATATTCATCTTCAGGCATTTTCTTTGTGCTGCCTTCACCATCTGTCGTCTAGCCTCTAGTCCTGTTTTGTCACCTCTAGCATCCAGTATAATCCCTTCTTTAAACAATAACCAGAGCAAGCCTTTATAAATGAAAATCTCATCATATTAGTTTCTTATAGAAAACCATTCATTTCCTATCACTGCCTTCAGGATCCAGTCCAAGTTTTGGAACAATGTGCACATTATGCTCTGGTCAGCAAAAGCAACTGCATTTCTCAAATTCTCTGTCTGGAGTGTTCCACGGGGTCTTTGCACATGCTGTCCCCTGTACTTGAAAACATCCTCCTAGTCTGAGTGAACATGTGCTTCTTCCTTTATGAAATCTTCCCAAACTTTTGCCCTCCTCACTTCTCATCTATGTTAGAATTAACCACTTATCCCTTGGGGCTTCAAATGACTGCATGTGTACCTCCATACAGTATGTGTTAAATTAAGACCTTAAACTGCCCACAGGACCACTTGGTGGGAAAAAAATAATCAGCAAATTCATGCATTCGTTCTTGGGCTTTTTCTTATTATAAAAGGTCCCAAGCACAGAGCATTAAGTCAAAGAAGAAATCTCGCAAATTTCAATATTTATTCTCTTTCTTCAGCTAGCTCATAATCCATACAGAAGCCTGCTAATTAGACTATATAATTAGTGTCATCATGGAGATCTGAAGAATAATCAAGTGAGGTGAGATTTTTCATTTTCTTGTGCCATCTGGGGACATCGAAGCATAACTTTCCGATGTTATGTCGTGAACAAAACATGTATTCAAGCAAGAGATAGTCCCATCTATGTTTCTGTGAGACAATGGCACAGAGTAAAGATGAGCTATTCATCCTTAAAATCGTGACTCTCCCCACAGAGGCTCAGTTGGTGGGCAGGGGCAGTATCCAGCACTTGTATTCTCCTCTGTGGAAGCTGCTGGCCAGTGGCAGTCCTTTCCATCAGGGTCCCTACTGCCATGAAGGAGGAAGATTCAGGAGCACATTCAGCCTTTGATGGGCCACCATCTGGAGCTGTCATATTTCTTTCCCTTAGGCAATAAAGGTGTTGTTTGGAGCTTATTAATCCAGCATAAAAACAACAAAAAGTATATAACTGCATGAAGAATTTACCTGGCTGGGAAGGGAGTCAGAGTATGAGTGCTTAACTTTTGGGGTAATGTGACAATTTTTAGGAAATGTGAAGGGCAGGAGAGTTACTACTCAAGGACATTGAAAACCAATAATAACAAGCACTTTAAAAATGGCATGTTAATCTTTGTAGCAACCTTTCTTCTGCATTGTAAAGATGTACAATTCCTTAGATTGGAATCACCCAGAATAGGAGAACATCACTGGTGGGAGTCATGGCATTCCCTAATTATGTTATTAGTATTATTATTGGGCTTATTCAATTCCTAATGAAATTCCTAGGCCTAAAATATGTTTCACTAGCATACATTATCAAAAAGATTTAGCTGAACTCGTGCTACCCACAGGAATTGTGAAGGAGTAGATTGGGCACTTATATAATAGGACTCAGGAGACCTGGATTTTAGTCCCAGCAAAACCCAGGGTGAATCGACACCCCACTCTGTTCCTGCATTTTCCCATCTCTAAGATTGGGACGGGGTGTATTGGACAAGACAAGTTTCTTTCTAGTTCTGCCTCTCTTGGCACCTATATTTCCATGAGTTTTATTATCTCAGCTAGATCTCTCTTATCAATGACACTGTAATAGAATATTGTAAGGAAATCATCAGAGAACGTTCACCAGGACATCAAAATTTCCATTGTGTTCATCAGGAACACATAGCTCTGAGTTCTGTGACACTTAGAAAGAAGGCCCTACAATCAACCTTAGTGAAAGCTGATGTTCATGAAAATATTGGTAACACTTTGAAAAATAATGATAGCCATGTCAAGAAGACCACAGAAAATATCCATTACACAACTATGGTGATTGTAAGATATCCAATCAAGTGAATTAGTTGTATTTGAGGGGACCAGTTGCCATTATAACCTTGATCTATATTGAGAGTGTTAGTAATGATAATTAATAACAGCAATTTCTATATAGTGTTATAGTACATTCAGAACACTTTTAAATCCATACATGGTATTTCTCAGTGAATAAAGAGAGCAAGCTACTCAGAGTAGATTTATCATTGTGACTTCAAAGCACAATAGTTATAAAGTTTATAGCATGTTGTCTAGCATAAAGTGAGTGCTTGGTAAAAGTGGGATTAATTATTGTCATTTTCATGAGGCAGGTAGGCAGGAGAAGAAATTGTTAGATCAATGTTCCAAGTGCCCCATTTACTAGATGTGCTTTAGAACCCAATTCTCCTTATTTCTGAACCTATGTACTGTTTCTATACTAGTATGTTGTGGAAGGAAGGAAGGAAAGAAAGAAGGAAGAAAGGAGGGAGGAAGGAAAGAAAGAAGGAAGAAAGGAGGGAGGAAGGAAAGAAAGAGGGAAGGGAGGAGAAGAGAGGGGAGAGGACGGAGGGTAAGATGGGGGAGAGGGGAAGGAAGGAGGAAGGAGGAAGGGAAGGGGGAAGGGAAGGGAAAGGAGAAGGAAAGAAAATTTTAAAAAAGGTCTAATGAAAATATGGAATGTCATCTCTCTTTTTCCCTCATGAAATAAGGACTGAGAATGAATGAATCCATTTGGATAGAATGGAATTTCTTGGAACAAGCATTTGTGGTTGGAATGGGTCCTGTAAAATGTGTGTAACTGTCTATCATTCAGTGGGTTCTGAGCATCGGAAATGGGCTGGGTGTGGTGGGAGATACAGACACCTGTCACAGGCAGCTCCATCTCTAAGCATGTACTCCTCTGTACCAGGCACTGTGCCAGGGGCTTTAATGCGCTATCCCATTTTGTCTCACAATAGTGTTGAGAAGTGGATAATTTTAAGCCTATTTACAGATGAGGAAATGGAGACCAAGTGAGAGCTTAAGAAATTTGCCAAGGGACATGTATCATGTAAGTGACCAAGCCAGAATTTAAATCCACACTTCTTGTACTCCCAGGTTTAAGTCACAAGGCTTCTTCTCCACGTCTTTACATACTGCTTGGCCAGAGAGTACATATACATAAGAGGCAAAGTGAAGGAGCTCCCTGTGTGGAGAGACTCCTTTGTATATTGGTTCATATCATTTTTATAACTGAGTTATGTGAGGTGAAGGAGGCATTGCCATTTTCATTTCTCAGATGGTGAAATTGAGGTGCATATGGGTAGAGTGGTTGGCAGGGAGATGAGGGCAGGACAGCTTCTCAGGTGCTCTAGGAAGGTTCTCTTGGGAGTTAGCCATAAGGTTGAGGTAGTGTGGGTTTATTTTCTGCTTTCTGATGATTGGCAAGAGAGGTGTTAGTACAAAGTAGTAAAAGCAAAATCTCTAGTCAAATCGCTTTGGCTGAAACCCTGCCATAACCTCCAGGGAGTCAGTCAGCTTCTGCTGGTAAGTCCCAGGCCCTCCATCTTCAGGAACACATGGCTAAGAATTGTGCTCATTTCAAATGGGTGAATAAAAGATCTGATGCTTTAAAGCTTAACAGTGTGCATAGTCTTAGCAAGCACCATGGACATTTTAATTATCACATCATCATCGCCATCATCATCATCAATTTTACCGTCCAGCAGCAATGGGAACTTGAATTAACCAGCCAAGATAGAGTCAATTCATGAATTCATGCACACATGAAAAGCCCTAGGTCAGTCACTTGACACTCCTTCAGGATTCTAGTCTCTGAAGTGGAGCTAATAAAGATTCCAGCTGTTCACCCCCTTGCAGGGAGGTCCTAATTTTCAAGTGGGGTAAAGACAGAGAAAGCCTTTTTGTAAACTCTAAAGCAGACTGGATATATAAAGAGTCTGCATTGCTAACTCATCTTTAATTATTTTTCTCTTTTTAAATAACTAAAATCCACACATAAATATGCTTTCATTGTGAATTTAAAAGACAAAAATTCAGACAAAAGTCCTCTGGATTCATTCTTGTATGTTTACCCTAGGCTCTCCCAATCTCTCCTTCCGGTATGCACCATCTCAATCCCTATTTTTATCGTACTCAGTTTGTTGTGTGGTTGTTACTTAATATTTTGCCTTTCTAATGAAATATATGGCAAAGTGGTTAAGTGGTAGGTTCAGGACTCAAACTCCCTGAGCTTGAATTGTAGCTCTATCATATTTTAACAATGTGGTTAAGTTGTTTTTCTTCTCTGGTCAATTTTCCTCTCTGGTCAATTCCCCTCTCTGCAAAGTGAGTGCACAAACTAGGATTTTGTTGTGAGGATTGCCTAGATTAATGCAGCACCCAGCATTTAGTGATTCTTAGTATATGTTTAGTATTATTATTGGACAGGTGAGTTAATGAAGGCATGGGTCATACTTGCATCCTTGACACTTAGCCTATTGCCAGGTGCCCAGTGAGTGATTGATAAACATTTATTCAGTTAGTAGAAGAAAGCTACATTCATTTTTGTCTGAGGATGCCACTAAGGAGTGGGGAAAGCTCAATAGAAAGACTATTAAAATGAAAATCACTTATATTACTTGAGTGATTACTCTGTACCAGACAAGTCCTAAATACTTAGTAAATACTGACTCATTTAAGACTCACAGAAACCCTAAACAGTAGGTCTTCTTATTACTGCTGTCATTTTATCAGTGAGTGTACTGACTCACAGGTTAAGTCCCTTGCACATGGTCATATAGCCAGAAATCAAACCTGGCCAGTGTGTGGCAGGGAGGAGCTTTTGTTTCTGGTATAGGAACATTGTATTTGTTTCCAATCCTGATTCTCTACCCATTAGAGTTTGTTAACTGATTTCTCATGAAGATGTTGAGTAGCTTGGCTGGTAGTAATCACCCAGCGGTTTCACCACTTGTCTATCTGGGCTGATAGCGTCTGCTGTCTCCCTGCTGAAGGATGAATATCATGATACAGGACATAAAAATAAGTTAATATTGTCTTTGAGAATTTATGCATGACAATGACCAGGTGGACTGAGATAGCTGTTGAGATCATTTGGCAGGTTGAAGCCTGTTTGTCTGAGTAAGGCTGTTGTCCAGAGAACCGCTTCTATCCTTAGAGCCCATTGAACTTCAAGACCTAGCTTACCATCCTGAACTGTGTTCAGAATACAGAATGATTCTAGAGTGCTGATGAGAATCAGGGAAGAACTGAGTGGGAAGGACTCCTAGGGGACACATCATCCAGGGCTCTTAACAGGATTCTTATTGGAATCAGGAAGGAAATTACCAAGTCTGTAAAATAAGATGTGAAACTGTATAAACATGAGGTAATGTTCACAGTCATTTGATAATGTATAGGAAATTGTGTATAAACATCAGGTAATGTTCAGAGTCATTTAATACTGTGCAGATCATTGACACCAACCAATCAGAATGGACTTTGATTCGACAGAACAGAAAGGACAGTGGTTCCAGAGAACAGCTGTACTGGGGCTTATTGTTGCCCATAAGACCAGGAACAAGGTCATTTTCCATTTCCAAAGTTCTGACAGGTTCTCAAAGGGAAAAATAAAAGATCTGTCTAAAGCAACTCAGGAATTTAGTGGCAGAAGCGAGACCAGAGCCTGGACTCTTAACTCCCACTAGAGTTCCTCCATCAGCCTAGTCTCTCCCATGGCCCTTACTTAACACTGCAAAAGCAGATCCAAGTGTGAGCTCGTCATTTCTCAACATGAAGAGTGTAATGTAAGTTTAAGCTTCCCTTTCTTCTGAGGAGCACAACATACTCTCCATAGACTTGTGCCACTGTCTACAGTTATTATTATTTATTAACTTTTTTAAATTAATGCTTTCACTACTCACAATAGCAAAGATATGGAATCCATCTAAATTCTCATCAATGGTAGACTGATTTTTTTAAAATGTGGTTTATATACACCACAGAATATTATGCAACCATAAATAAAATGAGGTTACGTCTTTTGTAGGAGCACAGTTGGGACTGGAGGCCATTATTATAAGCAAACTAATACAAGAACAGAAAACCAGATGCTGCACGTTCTCAATTATAAGTGGTAGCTAAACACTGAGTACATATGAACACAAAGAAAGGAACCACAGACAACAGGAGCTACTTGAGGGTGGATGGTAGGAGGGTGAAGATTGAAAAATACTGAGTACTATGGTTTATTACCTGGATGACAAAATAATGTATACACCAAACCCCGCAATACACAATTTACTTATATAACAAACCTGCACATGTATCTTTGAACATAAAAGTTATAAACTATGGAAAGGAAAAAAAAATATTTTAATTAGTGCTTTTATGCATGGTTCAAGTCAGTCCAGGATCTGTATGCTCCCAGGATTATGCGATGTTTCCTCTCAATGTTCATCACAATAGTGTTGCCCGTGGACCTAACTTTGGAGGGCTGGACACTGCTGGTTCCCCTTATCAGTGAAGTTAAGGACTGACTTGAGGCACTGCACAGTAAATCTCCAGTTGTCTTAAAGGAACTTGCAAATTTCTCATTGCTGTAGTTTATTTTAAAGGTTAAGAATATGGACGTTGGAGCCATACTTGGTTTTTGGTTCTTGCAAATGTATGCAGTAGTCTAAAGATGTTTTTCTCCTCTATGAAATGAAGATAATCATATTGCCTGCCTACTAGGGGTCTTATAAAGACTAAATAATGTAATGTAGAAACACTCACCCCATAAAAACACCGATAAATGTCTACTCTTCATAACAATACTACTAATAATTTTAAGAATGAAAAATCTGCTGGGCGTGGTGGCTCACGCCAGTAATCGCAGCCCTCTGGGAGGCCAAGGCAGTCAGATCATGAGGTCAGAAGTTCAAGACCAGGCTGGCCAACATGGTGAAACCCCATCTCTACTAAAAAATATAAAAATTAGCTGGGCATGGTGGCTCATGCCTGTAATCACAGCTTGGGAACTTGAGGTAGGAGAACTGCTTGAACTGGGAGCTGGGAGGCAGAGGTTGCGGTGAGCCAAGATCATGCCACTGCACTCCAGTCTGGGCTATAGAGTGAGAATCCATCTCAAAAAAAGAAAAAAGCATGAAAAATCATGTTAGTCAGCTAGCCAGGCATTAACATAGTGTTGAGCATATAATTGACAATTGATAAATAAGTATTGATGAATAAATGAATTATTGTCATCTGCAGTAACAGAAGCAGCATTTTGATAGAAAGCGTATTGGTTAGGAAATTCCCATTTTGGAATGGTTTGAATGTGTGACTTTGGGAGAGTCTTTTCCCCTCTGTGGATCTTTATTTGCAAAGTGAGAATGTTAGATTTAACAAGTTGTTAAGTACTTTCTGTTAAAAAACAAACACACACATACAAACTGCAATGAGCTGGTGTGTCACATACTAATGGCTAACATCATCTTTATATACCTACTATCTAGCCAAGGGTATGTTCACGTGGACAAGCTAAGTAACAACATAAGGCTGTGTGTGACAGTGCTGACTGAATGGCTTGGAGATTAGGTATGAGAGTTTCAGAAGAGGGAGAATTAATTCCAACTGGTGGAGGGTAAAGGAAGGTTTCCTGAAAGAGTCAGGACTTTCTTTAAATGTGTTTTAAGAATTTGTAGGACTCAAGCTAAGGTGTGGGAGAAGCATGGCAAAATTCTGGAAGTTTGACATAGCTAAGGGTTATGGAAGTTTCACAGAGTTCACCAAATGTTCACTGAACTCCTATTCAGTATAAAACACAAAGGATAGGCTGGGCTCGGTGGCTCACACCTGTAATCCCAGCAGTTTGAGAGGCTGAGGTGGGCAGATCACCTGAGGTCAGGAGTTCGAGACCAGCCTGGCCAACATGGGGAAACCCCATCTCTACTAAAAGTACAAAAATTAGCCGGGCCTGGTGACACATGCCTGTAGTCCTGGCTACTCAGGAGGCTGAGGCAGGAGAATCTCTTAAACCCAGGAGGTGGAGGTTGCAGTGAGATTGCACCACTGTACTCCATTCCAGCCTGGGCAACAAGAGCAAGACTCCATCTAAACACACATACACACACACACACACACACACACACACACACACACACACAGTGTAAATCCCATGAGGGATTCCAAAAGGCAAAAGACTAAGGTCTTATTTTCCAGAAGCTTAAAGTATGGCATAGAAAGGAATACAGAAACATAAATCCAATGATATGAGGGATAAAAACTAAATAATCCTGTAGGAATGATTTATTTTAATGTTTAGTCAAGAACAATGTTATGAAGATGGTGATATTTGCACTCGATTGAAGTAAAAGAATATAGGTTAGAGTTCTGCTTTGAACATATATCTTCTAGCTAGGTGATTCCGGGTCAATTCCTGCCTCTCTCTGAACCTGAGTTTCCTATCTTTTCAAACAAACAGAGCAAAACCTACCTATTTGAGTTGCTGTGAGGATGTAGGTTAGGTCCATGCATGGCACACAGAAGAGGCTCAGCAAGCCATGCTATTCTCAAATGCTATAGATTGAGCTCATCATAAAGCATTGCTGAATTTGTTTCCCATGAGAAGGCCTTCACTGAAGAAAAATTAATTTCACTCCTTCAATCTCAGTTGATATAAAAAGTAGCTAATTAGACAGGTTCTGCAATTTATGAAAAAAAAAAAAAAAAAAGATCTGAAAGTATTGTCCATTATATGACTCAAGGCCTTCTCTCAAATAAACCACAAGATACATTTGTCCTGGAATTAAGCAGAAGGGGTTATCAAACGTTTCATTTTCCACTCAACAAAACACTGCAACATGTACTGAATGAAGAGAACTCCCAGCATTGCCCGTTTCTGATTTCTCACAAAACTTCCTCTTCCAGGAGATTATAGAGATATTTTCCTGATTCGAATTTAAAACAATAGCAAGATTAAAGGTGGATTAGAGGCAGGCCAGCCAAACTGTTAAGAATGTGAACTTTGGAGTGAGATAGCCTTGGTTCAAACGTGTAATGGGATCTCACCAACTTTTTTTAAATCTCATTATTTTCAGCTTCATTTTTTTAATCTGAAAAATTGAGGAAAATAAGAAACATTACAGATTATAATTTGAGGATTAAATGAATGTAAAATTAAATATATGTAACCAATCAGAATAGTGTCTGTCATACTAAATCATAGCTAATTATCATTATTACTAAAGGAATATAAAAAATGAAATTTATAAAATAATATGCCTTCTACAAAATTTTTTTAAAGCATGCAGTGTAAATTAGTGGTTTTTATCTTTAATTAAAATTCTATGCATAAGAAATGCCTTGGGCACCTGAAATGAACAAAATGGGGTACCTTGGCATGAGTGAAAGGAACAGGGTTGTAATCTAGATGTTTCTATTTTAGCTTCCTAGTCTTAAACCTGCAGGAAGGCCAAGAGAGAACTCCAATTGATTCTAAGCCAACCACTGCTGGACACAAAAATTTCCAAAACATACAGAGGAAAACACCCTGAGCTCACCATCTTCCCTTCTAGCCTCAGAGGTCCCTGACTCCCAACCCCCTACCTCCAGCTCAGGCAGGCAATCACCAGTTCTCTTTCTGTGTGGCTCTAAACCCAGAACAGCAATGAGTAAATCACCATATTAATTTTTGTTTCCGAAGGATCTTGGAGATGCTCAAAACTACTCTGGGCTGTGGGTAAATTTATTTTTCATATGATTTAAGAAGACAGAAGGACTGATAGAAAATTGCTGGGCAATTCAGATAAACTGGGCTCAAACTTACCTCTTAGACTTGCGAAGTTAAAAGCTTAGTACAGGGTCTAACCCATAGTGGGTGCTTAATATAAGGAGGTCATTATGACTGCTGGTGTGATTATTGCAACTGTCAACTCTAGTATATTGCAACTGTCACTCTAGTTTGGGTGTTAAAATAATGCACCCAAACTACTGTTAGGGGGAAGCAAAGAAGCTAATGTTTACCCAACACCCACTGACATCACTGTGCAATATGATATCCACGTCTTATCTAATCTTCCAGATAACCCCAGGAAATCCATAAAAATGAAAAACGAGATTCAAAAGGTAAAGTGACTTTTCCTAGCCCCTAGAGCTAGTACACAGAGTGCTCGATTTGGATTGGCTGGGCTCTTCACTATTTATTTAGTCTCTTTGGTTCAGTTTTGTTTTGTTTTGATTTTTTCTCCTGTAAAATGGGATGATTATTAAATCCACTCTATAAGTCTGTTATAAAGATTAGGTGGGATTGTTCCAATAAAAAGCACCTACATATTGCTTGGAACACAGTGCATACTAAATAAACGTAAGCTGTTATTAGAATTGTTATTCGGCAAAGATAGGATTTGAACCCAATTTATTCTACTCCAAAGTCTACATTCTTTTTAGGGACCTTCACTTGAGCAACTGATGAACTATATCTGTCAGGGTGTTCACAGATACATCATCTGGGGAAACTGAGACAGAGAAAACAAAGAAATTAAGTTGACTATTTATCAAGAAACTAATAGACTCACAACACCATGATTGGCACCACATGTTGTATAAAGAAGCTATACAACATATATAAATATATAAATATATATACTTAAATTCAATAGGTGTTGTGGACAAACATCTTTATGCATAGCACTGAGCTAGGCAGTTGGGAAAGAACAAATATGAACGCAACAGTCTCTGACCCAAATGGAAAAAAGAAGCATGCCAATATGTAATTATGCCTGAGAGTTTGCTTTGAGGATGTGGTGATAGAAATTCTGACGAAGTTCTACAAGAGCCCAGAGGAGGGAGCCCTTCGGGCTGCTCACAGAGGGGTGCAATTAGTTGAAGATTCTCAGCAGGTGACAGAACTGGCCCTTGAAGATTCTTGCCTTTAAAGATCCTCACTCTTGAAGGGTTCTAATCTTGGAGGAAAGACATAAGCAGGACACTACACTAAGAACAATGAGAGATCCTATCTCAGTAAGCTCCAGATTCTGTGAGACAGATGATGCTTGCTTTGGGAATTCTAAGACGAGAATCATCCATCTGGCTTGACATAAGAAGTACATAGGGCTCTGCCTCCAGAGAAAAGCTGAGAAAAAAAAGCTCAAATGACCATTAAAATTTAGAACTGTGGGGAAAAAGGGGGGGGGTACTTATTTATTGAGCACCTACTATGTCATGCAACACTCTAATCTAATCCTCATGACAACCCCATGGTAAGGTCACAGAGACTCAGGGAAATTAAACAACTTGCTGAGAGTCACAGGAACCCAGGTCAGGGTGACTCTGAAACGTACTTTGGACCAACCTCACTCATTCAAATCAGTCTCAATCTTTAGGACTCTACTTTGATGTTACTCTTCTAACTTCCAGTAGAATCTTACATCCTTCAAGGAAAAATGCTTTTAGTAATTACCAAACAAAATGAATACTGAAGGAATATAAGAGTGAAGACATAGAGTCAAAGTACCTTTTAGGACAAAAATGCCCAGAAACTTAAGGGAGTCCCTGGGATGTGGGGCTGGATGGAAGGAAACTAACTGAATATGGGATGACTAGATGGGAATTGTCACCTTACTCCAATATTTAGGGGCTCCATTATAGTTTAAATCTGGAAATGATCCTAGGAATATTTGATTCCAGTTTTTTCATTTTACATGAGAAGAGAATGAGATCTAAAGATCCTACACAGAGCAGAGTTAGATCTTGAGTCACCTGACATTCAAATGATTGTTCTTCTACTAAAAATGATTAAAAGAGAGAGAACACATCCATAAAAGATCAAGTGTTATAGTAAAAAAGGGATAGAAGCACATGGTATATTATATATATACACATATATGAATGTCAGTCATAGATCAAGGGTTAGGATGGGTCCTGAACCAAGAGTTAAATTTCATGCACTCAATTAAACACAAGCAAATACATACATGCCTACATACATACATACACACACACAGATATGCATAAAGAGTTTCCACAGATGGAAACAAATAGTAAATACATGTTCAATGAATGGATGAGTGAAAAGCCTTGCCAAATGATTTCAATGCATTTGGGGACACAGATCAAGGAGATCACGGAGCTGGAAGACATGAACTTCATTGTCCCTTTGTTTTCCTGCCTACTAGAGGAGAGAAATAACTTGGCCTCCTCAGTTCTAGTTTGTCTTTAAGAACCTGATGAATACTTCATCCTTGACATCAACGATAGAACAAATGGTATTTATATATCATTTTTATTGTTTACAAAATGTTATACTCCAGAGCATATCTTGTCCTCAAAAAAAAAATTTGCCAAGTAGATATTTCCATTTTAAAGGTAAGGAAGTGGAAGGGGAGAGAAATGAAGGGACTTACTCAAGGGCAGAAAACTGCTATGTGTTGGAGGGAGTAGGAAATGAGAACTAAAAATCTTGCGCTCCCACTGCTGGTCTGAGAATTGACCAATTCCCAGTTGTCCAGAAATATTCAAAATTATTGTATACAATGACTTAAAATCCCCCTGGAAGACATGCAGTTTCTAAATCCTAATTGCCACAACTGAAGTAAATCAGTAGTCATGGTCCAGCCTCTATTGGAGAGGAAGGGGGATTTTGAATGATGTAATTTATGTTGTTCAATATTGCTCTCTCTTTATCCAATGGCAACCTTTTACAGATGACTTGGAGTTGCAAAAAGTCAAAGATTTGCTTAGACAAATTCCTTATTCATGACATTGTGCACCCAAGATTTCCTTTCCTCCAGCCAGTCTCTGAAAACACATTTAGGATATAGTGCTATTTTCATTTTATGACTGCAGAAACAGAGTTCAAACATTCTTAGCCTAAGACTATACAGCAACTTCTTTCTAAACTAGGAACCTCTGAATCTGAGATCTCCCATTTTCAGAAAGGTTCCATAATCGTTGCGTATATCACATTCTGGCTTTCATAAAGGGGATGTCTGAGTCATTTGCTCATCCGACAAATCGTCATACTTTCACCAACAAATATTCTTTCCTAGTTTTATCTCTTCCTGAGGCGTGTAGCAATGTTCCCAGCTCTCAAGAAAGATCTGGAGCAGCACTGAAGATAAGAGCACATGGGAAAGAAAGTCACAGCTTAGTGGAGTTAATTTCATCACAGGCTGTCAGCACGCTATTCACATGCAAACTTCACCCAGCATATTTTTATCACTACCTTTTTGGAATAAATTGATAATTAATAGTTTGTAATCCACCACTGCTAACACGTTTTGACTTATTAAACACTTGGACAAAATAAAAGATCTGTTTTGCCATAAGGGGGAGCTTTTGAGTTCTATAAAGAGGGGGAAAAAAGAAGAAAAAAATATATTACATGTATGTTCCAGTTCAAAAACAGACCTACAAAGTAGCAAATGGTCAGATCCTTACCTGTGACTTTAACGACGTCAGAGGACCTGAATTGCTTAGGTTGGAAAAAATTAGGCAAATTAATATTTTTCTCTCATTTTCTTCCTATAAAATCAAAATAAGTTCTAATGACCAACAGAATATTTTAAAGAGTATTTGGGGGAATTCACAGACCCAGTTGTACTGGGACTATAGCTTCTGAAAGGCGGATGTCCTGGACAGTGCCTTTCTTCTATTTTCTTCTGATGATTCCATAAGGACTTTGGAAACATTTGGATTAGCTGAAGCCAGCCTTATCTGGGGGCTCGGAAAAGAGGGGGATGGTTCATCATGGTACAACTTTAAGGAAATTCTGAGAGCGGAAACGACAGGGGAAGCAAAAAAAAGAGGGTGAGGAAGAAGAGGGAAAGAGTTAAAGGGAGAGAAAGGGAGAGGGGAGAGAAAGGGAGAGGAGAGAGGAAGGAGGGAGAAGAGAGAGTGAGGGAGTGAGAAAAAGAGAAAGAGAGGGAAAGGGAAGGAAGGGGAGACAGAGAAAGAGAGAGAATTTTTTAAAATCTAAGAATCAAGTTTCAAGACTCTTTATGTGCTATAGAAAAGGATGAGGTTTACCAGCAAAGTGCAAAGGGGATCATAAGAGAAGAGATAGATGTTTTTCTCCTGCCATCAGAAATAATAATAATAATAATAATAATAATGAGGGTGGAGTGAGGGAGGGGCAAAAAAGCAAGCAAAACAAAACAAAAACAAGAATGTGTGTTTTGAGCAGGAATGAGGAGAGCTGGGAGGATCGTAAGGGGGTGTGTACAGAATTTCATTAAATTGTTACTTTAAGATTGTCTTCTTAAAAAAAAAAAAAAGGAGAAAAGGAGGGGGTGGAGAAGCGGGAGCGAAGGAAAGGAGGCAAACGGCAAAGTGAAGGAAAGCTGGGTAGCTCGGCCTCTCCAAACTGATTGATTAGTCATGATCCCCGCAGTTTTAACAGGGACTCATTCAATTGGGAAGGTGGAGCGCTGGGGAGCAGATTAGCATACGCTTGTTTACTCATCTTCCGAGGGATTTTTCCCCCTCTTTCCTTTCATTTTGTGAAGGAGGGAGGGGAGGGGGACTGGGGGGGAGAAGGGGGCTGTGGCTTATGTTATAAAGGACGCAAAAAATAAATAAATTAGAGCATCTTTTGAGGGGAGGGAATTCAGTGGATCGGTCTTAGAGGCGCTTTTTTTTAGGAGCGAGAAATCATATAAAATAAAATGAAATAAAACAAGGAGGAAGGCAACCAGCTGTTGCAGGGGGGATAAGGCAGATAAAGGAGCGGGGAGAGAAATTAATTGCCAACCAGGAGGAGTTGGACTGTATTTTTCAAAGGTGGGAGAGTGGAGCACACACCTTGAGGAGGAAAGCGAGAAAGAAAAGAAAAAAAAAGCAAGTGGAAGGGGGGGCTCGCCCAAGAAGGGTGAAGAAGCGAAGAAAGTCGAGGCGCCGAGGCTCCCAAAGCTGGCAGCTCCCGGCGGCGGAGCAGGGGCAAAGGGGGGGCGGGGGGGACCGTCGGACATGCGGCTTTGGAGTTGGGTGCTGCACCTGGGGCTGCTGAGCGCCGCGCTGGGCTGCGGGCTGGCGGAGCGTCCCCGCCGGGTCCGGAGAGACCCGCGGGCCGGCCGACCCCCGCGCCCCGCCGCCGGCCCGGCCACCTGCGCCACCCGAGCGGCCCGCGGCCGCCGCGCCTCGCTGCCGCCGCCGCTGCCGCCGCCGGGCGGTGCCTGGGAAGCCGTGCGCGTCCCCCGGCGGCGGCAGCAGCGGGAGGCGAGGGGCGCCGCCGAGGAGCCGAGCCCGCCGAGCCGGGCGCTCTATTTCAGCGGGCGAGGCGAGCAGCTGCGCCTGCGGGCCGACCTAGAGCTGCCCCGGGACGCGTTCACGCTGCAAGTGCGGCTGCGAGCGGAGGGGGGCCAGAGGTCTCCAGCGGTGATCACAGGTAGGCGAGGGCGCCCCGGCGGGCGCTGCACCGTCCCTGCGGCCGCAGAGACGCGCGGGTGTCCAGGCGCGGGTGGCGGGCGGGTCGGGGGCTTGCGGGGTGTCTGTGCCGGAGCCGCCCCGCCAGCGGCGCGGAGACCTCCGGGCGAGCGGAGAGCCTCACTTTGCCCCATCGGCGGAATGGGCGCGCACGGAAGGCGGCGCTGCCCGACCGCGGGGAGGAACCTGCGGAGCTCTCCTGGCGGACCCGCGACCCTCGGTCAGGGAGGGCTGGTTCCCGGAGAGCCTAGGGCATATAACCCGTGCTCCGAACGGCCAGATAGACGCCCTCCGTTTGGGATGAAAGGGAAGATGACCCAGTTGAGATGCGTGTGCAGGGAGACTTGGGGACCGTTGATTTCTTTGAGGTTTTAATGGAGTCACTCCTGTTCATTCGGCCCCATTCCCCTGAAAGCCGCCAAGGGCAAGGTTGCTGTGATCGCCAGGACTTAGAAGTCCTCGAAGTGCCCCAAAGTTGCTCCCTCATTGAAGCCTGCCTCTGGGACTCACCCTCACCTCCTCCACGGCATCCCATGTCCCAGCTTTTAAAGCCCGTTGCCTGACACTCCTGGCTGGGACGAGAGCTTCCTGACGCACCCCCAGCTAGCGTTCCCCAGACGCGGCTGCAAAATGGGGCGCTTTTCTCCTGTGAGACTTTACGAGCCCGTAATGAATTTGAGTTCTCCCTCCTCAGCCTCCCTCTCTCTCTCCCTTTCGCTCTTCCACAGCAAAGCCTATAGTGAAACCGGACACTTTGCGAGGATTGCAAACCTTAGAAATGCTCCAGCATCCGTTTTTCCCCCTCTAAATGAATCTGTGGAAATGCCTTTAATAACACGGGGGAGTGGAGTGTGGGGGGCGGCGCTGGAGGAGAGGAGGAAAGTTTTGCCTTTTCTGTCTGGGAGATTCCCTTCCTGCACAAACAATCTTGCCATGTCCTGAGACTTCTTAGAGTGAGAGTAGGGGTTCCCCCTTCGCCGCAGCCAGGAAACGTGTGAAGGCGTTTTGCGATCTCTCTCTCTCTCTCTCTCTCTCTCTCTCTCTCTCTCTCACACACACACACACACACACACACACACACACACACACACACACTTTCGTAGAAGGGAAAGCTCTGAACTCTTCGGGCAGTTCTGATTCTTCCTGTCTTTCCATGGCTTGGACATTCGCAAATGTAGCACTGATTATCCGATTGACCTGAAGACCCCTTTAGGAGATCCACACTGTGCTGCTATCCCCAAGAATACGTGCTCCAAAGCCCCCGCTTTCCCGCTATCAGAGGAGACAGAAACAGCGATTCCCCCCAACAACCCACAACTGACGTCATCGCATGGTATTTTTCCTCTTTTTTTCCCCGGGAAGAAGGAGGAAACTGAACTCATTCACTTTTAACTCGCAAGCCCTATTTGCCCAGAGGAGGGTCTAATTTGGAGCTGAGGAGACGTTATTCTTAATAATGACGATGGTGATAATTTAGGGGTGTAGTATGTTGACTTCTCTTTCCAAACATGTGAAAAAGCACAGAGACTGCTGCTTGGAGGTGTTTTTGTTTTTGTTTTTTTTAAATCTGTAGGTCTGGTTTTCCTAGTCTTTACCTGTGATTTGGAAGGCATTCCCCGGAGAGAGGAGATAACAGGGTTATGCAGGTATCATCTGTGAAAGGGTAGTGAATGCATTTTAACGATGTAAGTGTGTCTACATAAATACATGTATATACATATATATTAAACACCTGGGATTCCATAGGAGACTGCTTTATAAATGTCTATAATTCAGACAAGGACTCTCTTCACACGCTTTCACTCTCTCACACAAAGATTGTTGCAGTAAAATACTTTAATTGGATGGGGGACGTTAGGTTATTATTGCTTGTATAAAATGCCTGGTCCGTTTTATGTGTGGAAATAACATTCCTCTCAAAAAGAAAAAAAAAAAAAGCACTGCTGTCGTGTAGCACCAGAAAGCCAGGAGCTTTTCTCCTGAGGATTCTGGTGGATTTCTTTTCCCTCCCCTAGTTAAGTTGGAGCCAGATTTGGCGGTGTGTAAACACCTGGCTCCGAGCCAGAAAAGACTAATTCTGCATATCCTCCACATGGTACAGGCTGTTGGACTAAAAAGAACCTGCTTCTCCTTGAATTAAACAGCAAACAAACAGGTTCTTTGCAGAAGTACTTTCTCAGCTCCCTCCTTCGTGTAAGTTTGGGCTGGGAGAGGCAGGACCGAGGTGGGCAGCAAGGATCCGGTGCTAAGGCTCACCCTCTCGCTGAGACCTCAGGTGCCCAGTTTGCTGCCTGACCCTCTGCTGGCTTTTTGTGGCTGGGCGTTGCCACTTTCCTAGGAATCCCTGGTCACCTATCTTGAGACAGCAGTCATCGCTCAGCAGGGACCGCGCTGCTATTTCAGGCAGAGAGTCGCTGCCTTGCTGTCAGGCCAGGCTGCCTTACATCACTCTTTGCTGCAGGATTCAATTGGGTTTCGTAAAGGTCTAATTTTACGGTGCTGTTAACCGGGTCTGTCGTCTGGCAGAGGCAGGCCTTGCCGCTCCTGGTAGGCGGGCTATGCTCCCAGATCCGCCCGGGATGCTATTTCTGCCCCGGTTCAAACTTCACTGACACCAGTTCAGACAGGCGCTCGGAGAGACGGGGGAAGGAGCGAAGGAGCAGTTTGCTTCTGAAGCTCATAAAACATGCCTTTTATTTTTCTGAAAGGAAAGGAGAAAAAAAATATATTAATACATTAAAAAAAAAAAAAAAGCTTATGCAGGCAAAAACAAAGCCAAAGTTAGAAAGTGCCTATGTATAGGATTCTCTGGAGGGTCCACTGTGGATGGTCTTTAGGATTGAAGAATTCTTGAAGGCTACTGTGAGAAGGGTCCTCTGAGGTTACCGGAGCCAGGTTCCCTTTCGGCTGAATGGGGAGAAAGACACACAGAGAGGGGACGGGTGTGTGCTGGATGACACAGTTCCCCAGAGGCAGGAACTAGGATTTAATCCCTGACATTTGACTTCCAGGCCTTGCCCCCTGCACTTCCAAGAGAATGTGTCTCATAAACACCATCACCTCTCACCCCACACAGACCCACCCTCCAGACACAATCTTCCTTCAGCCTTCATGCATAGCAGTTTGGGCTCCCTTTCAAGTCAGGGGATGGGGGGGTTGTTTCTGGCGCATCCCTTCGCTTTTGTATCACACCACGCAGGAGGAACCAGACCCCTGCTCCTCATCCCCAACTGCCCCCACAACACCCCCCCAGTCTGAAAGAAAAGGAAAACAAAAGTCTCAATTTGCTCCATTGAGCAGGGGCCTTGAGCAGCAGTTAATCTTGTTAAAGTTTCTCCTGACCTGTTAGACAAGTGAAATGTGGACCCCACAAGTACTGCCCTGCTCCCACCCCATCACACTCCCCTTCCCTTAGTGATCTGGAATTCCTGCTCAGAAGAAGAAAGGGATTTATCTGAATCCTATCCAGCACCTCTGCTTGCCGGCCTTTTTTCTTTTGTTCTAATGGTTGGACTGGATTGAGTGTGCTGGTTACTTCCAAGAATCGTTTTTTCCTTCCCTTCTGCAGCCCCAAGTCCTAGTACCCACAGCCCTCAAAAAAGAGTGCCCACATTTTCTCCACTCAGCATTGCTGTAACAGTGAGGGCTGGGTTTTAATGTAAAGCTAGGAGTCCATATATTAACAAGGCTTTCCCCTCCTATCTGTAGTCCTACCTGGGAACTAGAATACTGTAATGGTTAGAACTCAGTTCTAGTAGCCAGGTTACCTAAGTGGAATCTGCCCCTCACTGACTGTATGACCTTGGGCCAGCAAGCTGGTTGACTTCTCTGGACTTCATTCATTCAGCTTCCTCCTATACAAAGTGATGATGGCACAAGTACTTATCTCATAGAGTGGTGTAAATGCTAAGAGAACTTGTATGTGGAAGGCACTTGAAACTGGACTTGGTATACAGTTAAGTGCTCAGCAGACTTCATTCTTATTAGACATGATTTTCCAAAGATCTCAGTCTTGGGTTCTGGGCTGGGGAACACGTAGAGACAGGAAGAAATTTGACTCTGCCTGGGTGCTTCCTTGATGATGTTGGTCACTTCCCTTGTGCCTGCATGTTTTGCCCTCACAACTACCCTGAGAAGTGTGTATCATCGCCCGTACTTCACAAGAGAGGAAATCTGAGTTTCATGGAGTTGAAATGACTTGATCTAAAGTCCCACAGGTTCTCAGCGGGCAGAGCCTGGATGTGAACCCGTTTGTTTCCTCGGCCAGCAGTCTCCAAAAATGGAGAGAAAAGAAATGGCTCACATGCTCTTTCTTCATCTTTCTGCAGAACATTTCCATTCCTTTCTGCATCTCTGTGTGTTAATCATATACCTACAGATTGAAGAGGGTGAGAAATGGGTATAAATCTCACCTAAAGCCCTGGATGAGACGTGGCAGATCTGCTTTTCTTTTTATATCAAATTATCAGATGGACAGGCTTGGAATTTCTCTCACATGCTGTGTGATTTGAGTCAAGTCACTTCATCCATCTATCCCTTGGTTTACTTATCCATAAAATGGGCATAATTACATCAGGATATTTCAATGAAATCAACATGCAAAAAATACCCAGCGCAGTGTCAACTCATATTAGGGACTCAGTCAAAGGTAGCCAGACCTAGGAAGTAGCTGCATCTCCTTTTCCAGTTTGTGGCTTTGGCTTTCAAAAAGTGGGGCCTGTTTGTAGGGTTTCCCCTCTTGAGTTGCTGGGGAGTCTATCTAGAGTAGATAATGTATCTTGGGGAACAATTAGACTCCTTCAAATACCTTTCTTTCACTTTGATCTTCTCTTTGACATGCTGGGATGACCCCTTGGTAATAAGAGCCAAAAGAGGTCCAGAACCACTGGGACTTGTAAACAGGAAAACAAGTTAGCATTAAGAGAAAGCAGGCACCTCTGAAAAGGAAGCCACACAGATCTACTGTTGGCCTCTTGCTCCTTCCCCCGGTGCTCCCCAAACTCTCACTTTCTTTTGAGCTACCACTCAGTGAACAAATAGAGGTGATAAAGGCTGTGAAACATGGGAAAGCACCTCCCATTATTCCCTGCACAGAAGAGGGCAAAATCGAGTTCCAGAGATATGGAACTCAGGGGCATGGGTTGTGTACGGCCAGCCTGGCCATGAACTCAGTGATCACCTGAATCAAACAGTTCACTGTGCAACAGGAAAGTTGAGGACCAGGGTCACACAAAATTAAACTGTATTCACAGATGGTCCCTCTAAGTAGGGTCTGAGAGATCCTTTGGCTGCACCACGAATAACCAGCTTTTAAAACTTCCTTCTTCCCAGGCTGCACCCCAAGGATTTTGATGTCGTGGATCTGGGGTCGGCCTGGGAACTGGTGTTTCCCAAAGCCTTCTCAGGTAATGCTGAAGGACCACTAGTGAAAATAATTGCTGATGTAGTGTGACATCTCCTTCTTCTGCAGAGGCCCAAAGGGGAAGTGATGTTCCCTGCTTACTGAGCTGGTTAGTAGCTAAGCCCTTAGGGAGGTTCTGGTGCCCCAACTCTGAAGGACCCCTCTTCCATACTGAATTCCTCTGTTCACTCGAAACCCCTGGTTGCCACAGGTCCTGACATTTCATTTTTCCAGTGCTATTCCATGCCTTTTCCTTCTGGTGACTTCTTTAAAGTGTGACCACCTGATGGTCCCCATCTTTACAGGATGCACCTGTTCTCAAATAAATCTCGGAGTTTTGGAGAGAGAAGCCTATTTAAATAGGAAGAAGGTTTATAAGAAAGGGAAGCTCAGCCCCGAGGCATTCACCATTCACTTTGCCCTGTTCCTAGGGTTTGCCCTGTTTGTAGGTTTCTAGTCCTTTAGAAAGGTGTCTGTTCCTATTCTTTAAAAACCCCTCACCTTGAGCTCACTCTAAAACCAGTATTGGCTGCAGATGTCTCCAATGAGGAAAAGAGAAAATCTCCAGGTACCAGAGGTAGGAGGACTCCCTCTAGGGGCAGCTCGTATCTTATCTACCTATGGCCAAGGGCTTAGGAATCCAGTAGGCATTGATTTTTTTCCTCACCAGCTGCCCCTTCTCTAGAACTTAGCTCCCTTCCCCTCAAGGTTCTCCTAACTTTCTTCTTACTGCACTAAGAGCTCTGCTTCATGCCTTGACGCCGTTAATGGAAATGCTCAACTGTGATTCTGACAGCAGCAGCTGAGCACTGACTTGTAAGTTCCTTGGCTTGTTTGAAGATCCATCAGTGGGAATTAGGAGGTTAGAGTTCAGGCCCTGGTTTGGTTTCCTCTAAGCTGTGTGACCTGTGGTCTCTGACTTAACCACTGGGGCCTCAGGGGAGAGGGTTTGGGGGATGTTTACTCTCGACATTCCCATGTCATGGGTTGTCATGGGGACCAGGTGAGACAATGGCTTAGGAAGCTCTTGGCTGAAGTCACAACACAGTTGCACAGGTTAGCATGGTTAGGAGGAGCTAGAAGGTAAGAGATGTGAGGGATTCGTGCAATCAAGGTCATTCCTGGAAAGGTGCCTTTATTATCATTCACACTGTAGATGATAAACAGTGATGGAGTTAGAAAACCTTTTCATGCCTGTGACCTCACTGGAGTTCTTTGATGTTGGGACTTCATAAGTCTGCCAAATCCTGCCACTTACTGCTTTATGACCATGACCATTTACTGCTTGTCTCTGGACCTCAGTGTTCTCAGGATGCAAAAGGAGGGTCAGAGGTAAAACAGGGACTTTCAAACTGTGCGCTGAGATTGCAGGGAGCCTCCAGGACAAGGGTGAAGGGAGGACTCTGCCTCTCTCCTTCCCTTCACCTTATTCCACTTGGATTGTGTGATTCTACAAGATTATGTTTGAAGGAATATGTTCCTCCATTACAAAGAGTTTAAATGGACATGGACCGACATTAAGAAGTTATTGTTAATCTTGTTAGGTGTGATATGATATTGTTCTTATGGGTTTTTTTAAGATCCTAATTTGTTAGCAATGCATACTGAAGTACTCATGGGTAAAATTATGTGATGTCTATTATGTATGTTTGTCTGTTTAAAAAGCTCCAGAAAAACAAACAAACAATAAAAGGTTTTTCAGGGGGTAGTGGTAGGCAAGAGCTTAGCAAACTGTTAACAGTTGTCGAAACCAGGTGATTAAACCTTTGAACTTTAATACATTTTTGTTCGTGCTTTGGTGTGTGATTGAAGATTTCCATAATAAAAAGTTAAAAATATTCAAAGTGTTTGAGAGCCACGGGAGGAAGTGAAGTCTCGGTTCCCTGATTGTTCTGTGACCTGAAAGGTTTGCAAATACAGAGGCCAGCGCTTGGAGAAGGCTAGGGAGGCTCCCAAGTTCGCACAAAGATTACCCGAAGATCCTGACGCAGCCCAGGCTTCAGACCTGAGGAGCTGTCCATCCGCTCCCCTCTGCACACTTGCAAACTCAAGTGAAAATGATTGTCCAGGGAGAACTGAAGGGGAATCAAAGTGAAGAGGGGAGCCTTAGGAGGAGCATGTAGAAGGGGCAAGTGGAGACTTGCTTTGCAATAAGAAGCTTTTGAGGGAGAACATTATTTGCTCTATGGGACTGCCCTACCTATCGCAAAATGTTCAGCATCTTTGGCCCTGTTCATGAGAATTTCATGGGATCTGCTAGTGATCGTGACAGTCTCAAAAGTATTGTGGCAATATACACACGCATATTCATATACTCACATGTACACATATCCTTCGTTCTCATTTTTCTGGTTCTTTATTTCTCTCCAACTCTAACTGCCTGGAGAGCAACTCTACAGCCATCTAGAGCCCTGGGGCTGTGATCTGCAGGAGCATATGTTCACTCAGGAAGTATTTTGCAGTGGTTGATCACAGGACTCAGGAAGCAAACTGCCTTGGCAAACCCTGACTGTTGCACCTGCTAGTTGCGTGACCTTGGGCAAGTTACTTAGTATCTCCAAGCTTCACTTTTCCCAGCTGTGAAGTGCAGATAATACTAGCTATTACTTCATAGGGTTGTTTTGAAGATTAACTGGGCCTCCATGTGCACAATGCTTAGTGATGGAATCTAGACCATGGGGTAACCCAGCAAACGTTAACTCATATCAGTATTACGTGTGCCAGCCATTGCCATGCATTATTTCTAATACTCTCAATAACTCAAGGAGTTAGACATACTTATCTCTTTTGGCAAAGCCAGGAATTGCCTTTCCTCCCTTACAACTCAGGAAAGAGTTATTGCTATCATCTTAATGTAAAAAAATAAAAATAAAAATTTAGCTTCTAGGATGAGCCACCCTCAGCCTGCAGGAGCCCACAGGGCCTGCCTAAAAAATAAAAATTTAAAAAACTAAAAAGCAAACATGATAAACACTTTATTGGGCCATTTTGGAAAAAAAAAATGCTTGCTCATTGTAAAAAAATCTCAGACATGCAGATAAAGAACAAGAGACCAAGTAAAATTTGTCTATTTCCTGCCCAAGCATGCAACAAGTATTTTTTGAATTTCTGCTATATGCTGGGTATTTTTTGTCCTTGGGGACAGAGCAGTCAACAAAAGAGGGAAACATGTCTGCCCTCAGGGAGTTTATATTCTGTGCAGTTGGTGTTGGGGAGAAGGTGGAGACAGACTATCAATGAATAAGCATATATAGCTCATAACATCAGATGAATGTTTATAAAGAAAAAGTTGAGAAGGAAGTCTAGGAATGCTGTGTGGGAGGGATGCAGGAGGAGTGAGATTTGGAAGGAGTGGTCAAGGGAAGCCGTCATGAGAGTAGCATTGGAGAAGAGACCTAGGAGCAGGCCTGAGACTCTCTGGAGAAGTCCACGGTGTATCACAAAAGGAGAAGCAGTGCACCTTGAGCTAGGAGATGTCCGTTCTAGACAGACACAGTCACTAGCTTGCTGTGTGACTTTAGACAAGTCACTTTCCTTCTCAGAACTAATTTTCACAGCTGAATTCTAATTGCCTAGAGAGCAACTCAGTGTAGGGTTTATGTGCACTGAAGACCCTTCTACAGACACTTCCTAGGCTTCTGTAATCCTCATCAAGGCTGACCTCAGACAAGACTGTGAAATTGGCAATAGTTCCAGTTTTCTTCCTTTTCTGGTGTATTTTCCTCCACTAGGTGGTGCCTGTGCCTGTCACCCTCAGGGGCCAAGTGCGGACACGTTTTTGGCTTCCACACCTCAGCAACACTGGGGGGAAAAAGAACTGGTATGCCTTCTTGCTAAGTACCATTGATGGATAACAACTTGGAAAGTTACTGCTCCATTGGTGGATACTCTTCTATGACTGCCCAGAAAGCTTTGTGTCACAAAGCAAAGCACCAGTGGTAGAATTTCTAAGACTGACTGAAGACATTATTTGGGGAATATTGGTACTTCCTGATAGCTGGAAGCCATCCTATTAATAATATAACAAATTACAGCCCCCACAAATATCCAGAAAACTCTCTGAGTGATTCCCAATCATCACTTCCCGGGTAAATGCTAGCGCATTCATATTTTGTAATTTCTTACAATATAAAGGCCATTCCAGACAAATTCTTGGACTTTGGAATAGACCACTGGCCTTTTAGTATTGCTTATCATTTTAGTCAGATAAGTCAGTGAGTTGAAATACCAACACTCTGGAGTCTGTTGTCATTTCCCAGACTATTTTCCTTCAAAAGGTTCCCGGAACTGTCATCTCTGAAGTACAGACCTCCTGCTGATCCTCTCAACTCCCTTCTTCTTCTCTCTCTTCCTACTCCTCATACCCACCTTATTTGCTTTGACCACTTGGATTTTCCTCCAAACCAGATAAAGAAAATGTGTTTGTTGTCCTGTGTTGTTTGCCACAAACTCAGAGTCCACAGAACCTGGAAGAAGAGGTTTCCCTCTTCTATATTAGATTGCAGAGAACCCTGGTAATCTCAGATTCCAACCCACTTGGAGGAAACTAAGATGTAAAAGCTGGGCAATCACAACTTGGGATATTGAAGGATGTGAGTAGGGGCAGCGTGCCATTAGATGCAGAGCGCTAGTATAGCCTCGTGCGTCTAGGAAGCTGGTGGTCCAAACTGTACCTGTTAGCCTTGTAGTGTCATTCCTACGTCTGTCCTATATCCATTCCTGTTGCTCTATGAACATAAAAGATGGCTCAGCAGAATATGGCCAAATGCGTTTGTGTGGAGGGGGTTATATTCCCCAGTGTGACTGGAGATCTTTCAGCTCAGAGGCTGATGAAAGAAGAGAGAAGGCTGTGTTAACAGGCCAATCTTAAGATGCAAGCCACCCAGGCAGAAAACATATAACATGGATCAATGTGACACTCAGTTTTGTGAAGTAAAATTCATGTAAGTCCAAAGAACCAAGGTGTGTGAAAGTCCAAAGGACTCATCCAAGTCGTTTATGTCATAGATGAGGAACCGAGGGTTGATGAGGAAAGTGGCTTGTCCAAGTCAGTGACCAAGCTGGGTAAGGCTGAGTACCACTGACTGACAACAGTTTGGAAAGTTACTGCTCCGTTGGTGGATACCTTTTTATGACTGCCCAGTAAGCTTTGTGTCACAAAGCAAACAACTTAAAATGTTACTCTTACATTGGTAGATCATCCTCTGGTAGACACTTTAGCCTTAAGCCAGGTCTGGGTCCACTAGTCTCCTGACTTTACAACCTTTCCCATAGATTAATTACCCATCTGTCTACTAATGGCCATTATTTGTCTTCAAACTCCACTGGGCTCCAGACTCACAGATCCACCTGTCTACAGGAAATATTAGCATGTACTACAAACTCAACACTTCCAAAACAATCATCTTTTCTCCAAAATTCCTTGAATCCTCATCTTGGTAGGTGTCACTCACTGTAGATTCCATTATCTACCATATTCAATCCATTAGTCATCAATTCCTGACTACCCTGCTTTTTTTTTTTTTTTTTTTTTTTTTGAGACAGAGTCTTGTTCTGTCGCCAGGCACCAGGCTGGAGTGCAGTGGCACGATCTCGGCTCACTGCAACCTCCGTCTCCTGGGTTCAAGCAATTCTCCTGCCTCAGCCTCCTGAGTAGCTCAGACTATAGGCGCATGCCACCATGCCCAGCTAATTTTTGTATTTTTAGTAGAGACTAGGTTTCACCATGTTGGCCAGGATGGCCTTGATCTCTTGACCTCGTGATCTGCCCTCTTCGGCCTCCCAAAGTGCTGGGATTACAGGCGTGAGTCAGCGCCCAGCCCCCTGCTTTCTTATAATGTTTATAGCCAACCTGTCTTTGCTGTATCTTAAATCCTCTTTATTTCTTGCTGTGACTATTTCCCTAGTATGGTAATGCCCACTTCTCTGAAATCCAATCCCTGCACCCGCTTCAACCTGCTTATCAACATCCAACAGTCAGATCTTTCTAGAATGCAAATCTAGCTCTGTTACCTCTAGCTAAAGGCTCTTCAATAGAATCTGAGTTATTTGAAGCCCCCCAAATGTACCTGGCTTTTAAAATATCACTTTTTTTTACTTGACTTGTCTTCTGTTTCCCGTGCATCATTTTGCAGAATGCTTATTCCTTTACAGGATTTTGCTTAAGGTTTCTCTCTTCCGAGAAGCCCTCCATAACTTCTCCCAAAGTGTAACTTGCTCCCTACCTCATTCATCTGTTCCCACTATGCCTTCTGCACACTTTTATCAACTGTGCACGTATTCGGGATCTTATCCATCTCAAGTTCTCCATTGCCTAGCTCAGTATCTGACATATAAAGGGGCTATACTTTTTTTTTGTTTAACAGATGGATGACTGGATAAGAGAATCAGTTGAATATCTAATGATTCTCAGAGAAAGAGCTCAGGAACCTTAGGCATGTTGCATTACGTAACCAAAGCACATGACCCAGCATGTGCGTCACCATCAGAAACATTACACAGTGGTTAATTCCATTTACCCCTGAGCAAAGAAGTCAGAAGGGAAAAGAAATCTGGCCTTCCAAAACAGAAGGGGGAGGGGAACACTGTATTTAAGGGCTTCTCAGCTCACATCATGGCCTTTCTAATCCAAGCCACATTTTGGCCTTTGTCCTCGCCTCTCAGCCCTGCGCCTGTTTGCAAAGCGTTTGTTTTGTGTGTGCATGGCAGCACATAATCTGAAGCTTTGCTTGCCTCTCAAATTTCCCCCCCTCACCCTTATCAGTGTCTTTCTCCTCAAGTGTCCTGGCAGTCATATATCTGTCGCTTGAGTTTTCACCCATTTCCCTCCTTTCTGATAGGAGGGCTTTCTATTTGCTTTCCTTGATTTTCCTAGATCTTGTGAGACCTTGTGATGACCTTAGGATCTGGAATTTTCTGTCCACTGTTTGTATACCCCTAGGAGAGAAGACACATTCTCAGCAGTAATAACTGTAATGAAAGCAGCTAGCTTATAATAAGCACTTCCTATATGCTGGCACTATGCTGAATGCTACACTTTGAACCCTCTGAAACTGGGTTACAGAGTTGCATGACTCCCTGAAGTACCCAAGGCTAATGGGTGGTGAAACTAGAATTCTAATCGACACCACTTTAATTTTATCTCTCTTGATCCTCAAGGCCTGACACATTGCTTGGAACATCGCAATTACTCAGTAAATGTTCCATGAGAGAATGAATATGTGAATGACTGAATGAATGAATGATGGTGCCCCCCAGTGGCTAATGCAAACATTTGAAGAATGTAGAATGAAAAAGGAAGGAAGGAAGAGAGGGAGGGATAGAGAAAGAAATAGAGGAAAAATCTGAATGAACATTATACGATTTCAAAGAGGTTGGCTAAGGAATTTTAGATATGCAAAGTACATTTTATTTGCAGGTGATTTTCAAACAGAAAGACAATTTACATCCATTAGAGCATTTCCCACCTTTAACTAGTCCTTTGGGAGATAAAAAGTTGTCCCTCAGTGTCCATGGAGGATTGATTCCAGGACCAACCTCCCCCACCAATGCCAAAATCTGAGGATGCTCAAGTCCCTGACATAAAATGGCATAATATTTGTGAATAACCCACACACATCCTCCCACGTAATTTGAATCATCTCCTGATTACTTATAATACCTAATGCAATATAAATGCTATATAAATAGTTGCTATATAGTATTGTTTTATCTGTATTATTTTTATTAATTATGATATTTTAATTTATTGTGAAATATTTTCAATCTGAAGTTGGTTGACTCCACAGATGCAGAGGCTACAGATAAGGAGGACCTAGTGTACGCTTATTTCAAAGATGCTCGATTTGCCAAAAATGTTTTTGGATTCCTCTTTTGAGAATCAGTGCCTGGGACATGTTTCACCAAATATACTCAATGGAGCTTCCTTGTCATTGTCTCATGAGGGCCCTGATGCTTTCTCAGGCAAATTGGGGAATTATGTGGGTGACCATGCTGAATGAATATGGGGTTTTGAATAGAAGAGTGACAAGGCTGATTTTGAGGTGACTATTATCAGAGCTAATTAAGCCTTGATAGAGCCAGTATTAAGCTTTCAGGATGACTCCTTTGCAGAACAGCCCCGAAGATGCTGATTAAATCTGCTGAAACAAATACAATATCTTGACCTTCCCTCTCCCAAATTCTAAAGCTGGAGTCACAGAAACTGCTTTATCAAATCTGTTCAGTTTACAGATCGAGAAACAGAGATCCACAGACATTTACTTATTAAATTAAGCTGAGCTAAGTGAGTAAGGTTAAATAGCAAATTAGCAGCAAAATTGAAACTAGAATTTAAGTCTGTTGACTTCCACATCAATGCTCTTTCCACTGGCTCACTTTATTTTCCTTTACAGTGTGGGGTGATAGTTATAACCACAGATTCATATTAGTAAGACTCTTAGGAAACATTGTACAGCTGTTTAATAACTTTTTTAAAGGACTTCTTATGTGCTAATCTGCTGTCCTAGACATTCTTTAAGGTTCAATGAGGAATAAAAGTTTATTAGTAAAGGTAAATGTTATTTTGTTTCTTCCTTCTCTCTAACCATTCATCCATTCATTTAATATATAGTTATTAAGCAGTTTTTATGTATTATACATTGAGTTAGGAGATGAGAATTAAAAATAAGAACAAGGCACACAGTTCCATGCCTTGAGGAACTCCCAGTCATAGTGGTGGAAGCAGACTGGTAAACAGATCCATGACATCATAGCAACTGCTATAACTAAGCAATTAATAGAGTCCTGGGGAAGCGCAGAGCAGAAACACTGTGTTATGAAACACCCATGTTTATCATGGAGGCTAAGTAGTGCTCTGAAATTTCAAAGGCATAAGTGATCTTTTCCACCTGGAAGGATTGGTGACTTGTTCATGAAGGGAACAGTTCATGTGTATGTATGTAGAGTGTGTGCTCTGCCTTGTGTGGGGGTATAGTCATATATGTAATTTTAAACATATAGCCACAAATCAGATGACAGCAATCAACATCTGATTTCATGTCTCAGCTATAGATACTTAACCAGAGCATCTTTTAGGAGTCTGGTGTTAGGAAATTATTGGACAATTCCATATCCATCACCATCTGAATTAAGCCAATACAACTCCTTATCTTCCCCACCATAGCATTTACCACACTCGATTGTGATTTCCCTGGTATCTGTCTGTTTCTCCCCAATTGTCTCCAAGCTCCTTGGAGCAGAGACCATTTTAGTCTTCATCTCTGCATTATTCCTATTATTTCTCACAATACCGATCATGTTGTTAAGTGCTGGACAAACATTGTTAAATGAGTGAACAGATTAGAAATACCTCCAAATGAAGAATAAGATAAGGTGATTGAAAGTTGCTGCTGTGAAGAAAAGGTGCTTTGAGAATTAGTAGCATGAGCCTTAGAAAGACCTAACAGTGAAGACAGACACATCGTGAGTGGCACTGACTGGGAGATATCACCCTGGTCTCTCTGAGATGACCAGTTACCTATTGAAACATGTATTCTTATCATCTTTTGCTATCTCTCTGCCTCTGTTTCTTTCCAGTGAACCAGTATGCCATCTATATTAGCTTTAAGTCCTTTCCCTGTGGCTCTCTCTCAGCCTCTCCAACCCATTGTTAGAGACAGCTGCTAAGAGCTAGATGGAATCGTAAAGGATGTGCCCATGTTCCCCCTGCAATCTTCACCAGTACCCTAGACCATAAGAGGAGGAGGATGGCACACTAGACATTTTTTTTAATCTAATGTGCCAGGAAGTTATCAGGGGGCTTCAAACAGTGGAGTTACTGGATCTGGTTTATGTTTTCCAAAGATCACTCTGACCGCTATGTGAAGAATGGATTACGTGAGGCCAAGAGTGGAGTCTCAGTTTCAGCAGCATCATGGTGTGGATCGATTGCTGATGTTATGACTTAGTATTTTGGTTAATATAATTATCATTTATTTCTTTACTAATACCAAGACCAAGTGCAACACCAGAATAGCACTCCTATTGTAGATCAGCAGAGAATAGGGGAGTTTTGCACTTGGGTTCAGAAGAACTTGATTTGTAAACCCCAAGACATTTTCTGTAAATATGTGAGGTTGTGCACATTTTTCTGGAGTCAAAGTTCTTTTTAGTTTCTTAAAGGGATCTGTGTCCCCCAAATGGTGACTTACATGCTGAAAAACAGGGAGCACACCAGGTCATTTCCTGAAGCTTGTCCCAGCTCTAAAATATGAACACCGTAGGGGATCTGTGAAAATGAGGATGTTGATGTTGAGTTGTCATATCAGACTGAGCAATTGCACTTTCCTTCATCTGTACCCTTGTTGGAGTAAATAGAATTTGGTCCTTTTTTCTCTGAGGAGGCATTAGTTTATTTCTTAGAAATATAATCTACAACTTTGTTTATTCAAACTCTGCTTTCTGAGTTTCTCTGAGTTTTTAAATAGGCAAGTTCACTTCAAATATGGCCTGAAGTGGTCCTGTGCCTAAGTATTCACTATGGACTTTGATCATGAATCCACAAATCCAGCCACCTATCCACCCTTTCGTCAATCTACTCTTCCATCCATTACCCATCTATCAACTCTCTCCCTCTCCCTTTCTTCTTTCTTCCCTCCCCCTTCCCTCTCCCTCCCCCTTCCCTCCTTTCCTCCCTCCCTCCCTCCCTCCCTTCTTTTTTTCCATTCACCTTTCCATTATTCCACCCCCTCAATCATTTCTGATTCATCCATCCATCTATTCATCCATCCATTCATCTGTCCATCCATCCTTCCATTCTTTTATGCATGTAATTTTCCATTTACCAGTCTTTGTGCTAGGACTGGGGAAAGAGTTAGGAGGCTCCAATTCTTGTTTTTATGCTGCTGTGAGTTCTTAAAAAAAAAAAATCCCCTGAGACGTCTTCACTGAACCTTGTGCTTCCGTAGAGTACAGTGTGAAAACCACTCGTTGAAAACTACTTCGAAAAAGTTAAAGTATTCTGCCTGCATAGTTCTATCATCATAAATATTCCTGGTAGTGCCCTGAGTCTGAAACTATACTACTAGAGACTCCTTTATCAACAGTAATATTTTAAACAGTTTCTACCCTTAGGTTAGCAGGTTCTGGAAAACCAATAGAAAGTCTGAAATGGAGGCCTCTCTTTGGGAAAGGGCAGGCTTAGGTGAGACCAGAGGAGGGAGCTGCCAGTCACTTAGCTCCTGGGACTCTTTTCCCACAACCTCCCAAAGCCCTCTTTTGGTGATGATGAGCCTTCACGTTTTACGTATGCCTCTGGATGTATGATGACGCAGAACGCTGTTGTGGCATGGGGTTGTTTCAGTTTCTGAAGCATTTCGACATGTACCTATCATATTCCCACTCGCCTTGTAAGACAAGCATTTTCATTTAATACAGTGAAGTCTTTGTATTCTCAACAACAAACACATGGTCTAAGGCTCTAGGACACAACCTGCCTTTTTGTCCAACCCCCACTCTCACCCCTCCCCCTGACTCTGTCCACCCTTACAAAGCCCAGTGTTAGCAGAAATATCTGTTTACAAACAAGGGTTCCAAAAGAACGGTATCAGTAGCTCAAACAAACCTCTGAAACATGCCCCTGCATCTATACTTGGAACCCCTGTGAACAGTGTGTATCACAGGCAGAAGCTTTCACGGAGGGCTTCCTGCCTTTCCATCTTTCCGTCTGTCCTCATGTCTGACTTTCTTTATCTCCTTCCCCTTATTCATTAAAACCATGGGGTGCCTGAACTGGAGAGGCAGTCAGATGCTGGTCTGGGCATTGTGGATATCTAGGAGACAAAGCCCAGACAGGGAGTTGCTTGCAGACAGCAAGACAAAACCCAAACACATCCGCCTGCAGTGTCATCTGAAGCAGAAGCTGATTGAAGGATTATTAATTGGGTGGCTATAATAGTCACATGATAATCATGCAGCTCTAAGCCCTTTTCTCAGGTTGTCAGCCACTGAGGAGCCTATATTGCTGCTCTCTTGAACTTGTGTCTACTGTAGCTCCCTAGGACCTGTACATAACAGCTAATATATTTAACGCAGAATATGTGTCAGGCACTGTTCTAAAAATTGTGCATACATTAACTCTTTAATCCTCACCATGACCCTCTAAAGTAGGCACTATGATGACCGCAGTTTTTCAGATAAGAGATGAGGAATGTTAAGTGAATTTCCCAAGGTCCATACAAGTCAGTGGTAGGAGCATTCTTCAGAGTGCATATTCTAACCCCTCCACCATAAACCTCTCTAGATTGGGTCTGGATTCTGTAGCCGCACATTCACCTTCCTCCCTTAACATTGTTTCCTACCACAACTTTTCCTCGTTCTTTCCACCAGGGATTCTCAACCTCAGCACTGCATGATTCCTTGTAGTGGAGTTTGGCAGCATCCCTGGCCTCTATGTACTAGATGCAGTAGCTGCACCCTTCTCCCCAGTTGTGATGATCAAAAATGTGTGTGGACATTGCCAAATTTTCCCTGTGGGCAAAATCTACTGGCTGAGAGCCACTGACGTACATGGATTCTTCTGATTAAACTGAATTACCTGATGCTCCTAAAATACATATTTCTTTCTTTATGCTTTTTCACATTTGTTTTACCTCTTGACCTTACAGTGTTCTTGGCCTCCTCCTCATCAATCTTTTTTTCATCGTCTTTCAGTTCCTCAGCATCTTTTACAGCCAAAGAGGAAATACTTACCTGTCTGGGTTACTGATCTGCTTGTTTTTATGGCTTTCGTATTTTAAAAATGCTCACCACTTCTAAACTTTTGATATAAAGTGACCCCTCTGGAGTCTTGAGTTTAAAACTTATTTTGTACCATGAATTCCACAATATTTTACAGAGTCTACCATGTATCAGGTCTCAAGGTAATCACTGAGGATATGAAGACAAAGGAGGTAAAATATCTTTCAAGGAGTTTATGAGATTGACTCTCAGGGAAATAAAGGGATCTGAAGACCAGCTCTCCATCCTCTTTCAGTTGAATACATGTGGAAACCAAGGGGCAGAAGGTAGATGATACTTGCTCAAGGTCAGCTAGAGACAAGGATCAAGGCTGAGCTAATCATCCTCTACCTAGTGGAACAAAATTAAAATTCCGAAGTCCCAAAGACCATCTAAATACTATTTATTTATTTAGAGCTTAAAGGGTTTTTGCATTGAGTTATTTATAATTTATGATTTTCTAACAGATGTCAAAACAATAGAAGTGTAGTAGTGTATCAACCTCTGTCTTTGAAATTGTGCTCATATTCTACCCTCTTCATTAATAAGTCTTAAAGCTGAACAACTCCAGGTGGCTGCATGAGCACTGGACAGGAGTCCTGAGACTTTAGTTCTGGCTCTGTTAGCTCTGTGACTATCAAAAGGAACGCCATAATCCCCAGCTAATGATCCCCACCCACTCCCACGGACTGCCTCAAAAAACACCAAAGATTCATTCTTTTCTATGGAAGAAACTTTAGATCTGTTGGCGTGTCATTCACAACCCTTTGTGATCTAGCCTCAGACAGCCATTGCCACTTCACTTCCCTCTGTGACTCTGTGCACCCTCAATCCCATCAAAAGCGGATGTCTTTCTCATCTCGAGAGTTACCTTTAGGTGGACTTCACAGCTCTTGCCATTGCTCATGCTTCACCTTGTGCTAGAAAGTCTTTGCCCAGCTTCTCCTTCCCCAAATCCTGTACCTCATGCAAGGCTCAGCTCTTTTGAGACTCATCCAGGAAAACTTCCCTGCATCTTCTTTTCAGAATCAAGCGTCCCTTCTGCTGAGCTCTGTTTGCTTGTACCAGTACTACAGAACTCGCTTTATTAGCCTTTATGTATCATTAAAAGCAGCCTCTTGTCCTGGAGTAGTCAGCTTTCTCCTGGCTAAGCAGAAAAAATAGAAGTTAAATGTGAATTCTGGAGTCTGATTGCCTGGGGTTAAACTCCATCTTTGTCACTTGCCAACAGGTTACTTAGGCTTAGGTGAGTTATTTGGTCTCTCCGAGCCTCAGTTTTCTCATCTGTTAAATGGTGACAATAATAATATGTCCCTGCTTGCATTATTGTGAGAGTTACCTAAGTTATCTATGCAAAGAGGTTCACACAATACCTGGCACGCAGTCATCACTTGGTAAGCATCAGCTGTCATTGCTCTCCCTGCCTAGAAGGGTAATTCTGGAGGACACCAGCCATGCAAAGTGGCGATCTACCTGTCTGGCCTTGTCCCTTTCTTATCTCCCTTTGCCATCTCTCTCTGGAAAGGCTCACCCTAGGCTGTGTGGGCCAAGATGAGGTGATGGCAGGCTCATCCGAGAGACGAGCTTTGTCTTCAGAGCTCAGCCCACACTGTCTGGGCTGTGTTTGTATATAACTTGCTGTAGGCCTGCATTAGGTGTGCAATTTACGTCATTTGACTTGCCCATGTGGGAATCTTTTTCTCTTGGCTCCTTAGATTGGCTACAGGTGCTCAGTGCCTCCTCCTCCCAGTGCTCTTCCACAGATGAGGAACCAAGGTCCAAAGATGAAAACAAGGCTGATGACTCATCCCTTAGACACGGTCGGCACAGCGCCTGAGGTCTACAGTATTTTTGTTAAACTACAAAAGTGGTTTAATTTCTTTTAGAATGAGAAGAAAAAAATATATAATAATAATACATCTATAATAAGGAATCCAGCCTCTCAATTACATTTATGTTCATAACA
>NW_022437016.1:1483294-1577309 GCF_009761245.1 Sapajus apella
TATATATAATTTATTTATTTATTTACTTATGGAAGAAGGAGCCCATGAAAGTCATGAAGTGACCATGGGTGAAAAGAAATTTGCCCAGGATGAATAGTGGCAAATTAAAGCACAAGTTTGTGTCTTACTACGCTCCACATAGAAATGTTTTTCTCTGCATTTTTGAGAAGACTGCTAGAATTTATTTTACCAGAGTCACCTTCTTTCACAAATGAGAAAATGGACACCTGAGAGAGAGAGTGTGACTTGCCTAACGTCACATAGCTTACTCTCGCCAACACACAGCTAAGTTTGTTTTCCTAACTCCCTGCTACTTCTTTCACTATTTATACATCCAAGCCTAATGACCACGGATGCCAACCTTCCATTATATAGATGGAAAAATCAAACGCCAGGAAGTTGAAGGGGCTTATATGATATAACAAGGACTCCCCTTCCTGCCTCTAAATCAGGGCTCCCTCCAGTACTAAGAGGAGTGTTTGAACACTAGATACACAATTTTAGTTAGACAGTAGGAATCAGTTCACGAGATCTATTTTACAACATGATGACTATAGTTAATATCGCACACTTGAAAATTGCTAAGAGAATAGATTTTAAGTGTTTTCACCACAAAAACTCTGATAAGCATGTGAAGTAATGCATACTTAATTAACTCAATTTAGCCATTCCATAACTCATACATGTGTGGTACAGTAAAAAGATACTTTTTTTTTGTCAATTAAACAGTAATACAAATTTAAAAGAAAAAGAAAAGATTGTCTGAAACCTAAAAATCCACCTGAAGCAGGATTCCTCATAGCCTTGGGCACATAAATATTTTATTTGTTTATCCATTCCACAAATATTTATTGAGGACTTATGTCCTGGCTACTATACGGAGGGCTCTGTATAGTGATACAAGGTGGTGAGACAGGCTCTACATAGTGATGCAGGGTAGTGACAGACATGTACTCTCTGCCCTCATGAGGCTTACATTCTAGTGGGGGAGAGAACCATTGGAGGGTGACCTCAGAAATGAGTCATATTATCAACAGTGATCATTGCCATGAAAAAAAATTAGATCAACAACTAAACAACCAAAAACAGTATGAGGACCTTCAAAAAGACTTAGGTGAAAAGAGAGGCTGCGCCCTCAACAACTACCTGTGTGAACTATGAAGAAACAACTCAAGTGTCCTGTGGCAGGTACAGAAAGATGCCTGGGTCAATGACCGACTAAATCTGTGCTAGATAGCAGGTGCTCATCAATACTTATATACCGATGATGGAGACTCATAAAGACTGAAGGTCTGCTAGAAGAAATAATACTGTCATTGGTCTTGAAGATCAGAAAAGAGAAAGGACAGAGATAATAGGGAGACATTTACACCTGTAGGAAACAGTGTGGGCCAAAGTGAGGAAATCTTACCAGAGTCTGTTTACACATTCAGAGATAGGTTGAGACCAATTTCTGAAATGCAAAGTTGAGGTTGGTCTTTATTCTGAGGGCATCAGAGAAAGAGGTTTGTCTGTCTGGGGTAGTAGTGAAAAGTAGGATTTTAGGAGGATGAATCTGGTGATGCTTCACAGGCTGTATCAAGGAGGGATGAAACTTCTGGACCATGGGCTGGTTAGAAGAGTTTCCCAATAATGGTGATGATGATGGATTTAGCACCAACTATATGTTTTTTCATACCCTTTATGGTGCGTAATAGGATGCTCATTTTACCAAGTAAGAGAAGAATAGCTCAGACCAAGTTTATGACTTGTTATAATCTCTGCTCCATGGTAGCAGAGTTGATGTTTGAAAATGTATCTCATCCCCCAGCTTGGAAAGATAAATGTCCCTCTCTCCTGTTAGCCTGTGAACTTGCGGATAGAATGCTATAGTATCCACATAACTACATGTAGCTCATTCATTCAGTTAGAGTCTGTTAAGCACCTACTAAGCACCACCATTATGCTAGGCAATATGTGATATATTGTTTTAAACTTTAAACATGTGTGCATGAACACATACACAAGCAAAGACAAATACTGGGAAAAGTGCTCTGATTTTCTCATCCATAGCTAATAAATGGCAGAGCCAGCATTTGAACTCAGATTTACTGGCCTGTAATCCCCTGACCTTTCTACGTCCATGCAGACTGCTTACACGTGAGCAAAGAAGGAAGGCTGGAGACACAAGAGCCAGAGGGAATTACAGGTGCACCTTGAGCCCTCAAGAGAATGTTGCCATCCCAATGCATTACATAAGTCTGTGTATTATTAAAACTTATGGGTTCCAGGAGCCTTCAGGCATACTACTCTCAAGCTTACCTCACATCTGGATAGCCTTACATAGTTTACGAGGAAATATGCATACGTTTTTCTCTTTTCTCTCTCAAAAGACATCTGCAAAGCATACAGAACAAGATTCTTCATCGTAGAGTTCATGTGGGAAAACTAAGGTTCAGAGAGGTGAATTAACTTGTCTGATGTCACACAGCTAGTAAAAAACAGTGAGCAGACCCATGTAGTAGTCAGGGAGTTTTCAGATAACAGTTCCTGGCAAGGAGAAAGAATGCAGGCAGGAGAGCAGACACAGGTGCCATCAAGGGTGCCCATTCTACGGCTCCATGTTGTCCTGCAAAGAGAATTCTGGTCCTCCTCCTACACTTGCATGGGCAACACATGAAAAACATCTGAGCTAACCCTGACCTTGAGAATTGTTCCATGTGGTTACTTTCAATACTACTGCTTCTCTTGTACAAGACACAGAGATGTCCAGAACCCAGTATAACTTGGTACAATCCTCCAGTCCTGTGTGTCTCCCTTTAAGCCTCCTCCTTCCACTGAGCCTCAGGCAAATCTTTTAACCCAGGGTGGACCTGGAGGGATGAGGATGCTGAGGAGCAGTTCCCCCAAGTACCCTCCTCAGTGCCTTCCCAGCCTTCCTCTGAATGCCTGATGGTGCTGAGTCCTCCAGGTCATTTTGGTGAGTCTCCCCCCGACTGAACCAAGTGCGGGGACCATGGGTATACTTAACCCAAATCTGTCTGTTTTAATCACTCTCCTCTGGACAGCTAAAAGCTTTCCATAGGATTGCTCTCTCAAGCATTCCTCTGTGGCGTTGATACTAGCGATTAAATCATGGAAGGGAAAGCAAAACAAAGCAGAACAAAAAAGGGACCAGCTCCAACCTTTAGCTTTTAATTTTTTTTAGCCTCATGAAAGAAACCAGATTGTTGACCTAAATTCCCCCTTTCATCCCCTCATCCTCTCACCTCTGCTTGTATTCTCCTGGCAGATATCCCACAGCTAGTGGGCATCCTTCAATTGAAGGGCCTAGAACTGCCTTTCACCCTGCCCCGCAATGACCTTACATCTCCCACAGGAGGAGCCCAGGCTGGGATACCTGGAGTCACTGGGATCTTGGAGTCACAGAGTGTGGATGGAAGGGACCACTGTGACCATGTGGTCTGTCTAACACTCCCATATTCTAAGGAAAGGAAGTGACGAAGTCCAGAATGGGGAGTTATTCACCCAGGGACTATAGCACAGCATGGCAGACTTAGACATTAGAGCCTTCGTGGTGAATTGAGAGCCATTCCCACTGAAGGAAAGCATCTTGGGGTGGAGCTTTGGCTCTGGAGTGAGAGAGATAAGAGTCAGAAACGTGATTTTCCCAATCCCTTGCTGGGGTCCTTGGAGGGAAAATCAATTAACCTCTGTACATCTCAGTTTCCTTATCTGTCACAGGAATACTAATAAATCCCACTTAGATTGTGCTTAGTAAACAGATTACTACGTAGAGGCTTTCAGAAAGTGTTTGTTATTATTATCATTACTTATTTTAAAAGACTACTTTTTCACAGCAGAAATGTCCTGGTAGAGTTTTTTCTCCTTCTGTATCTACTCTCCCAATGAGAGAAGACAAACTGCATATAAATTCTCATCATTTGCTAATTATCCCCCCTAGGCAGTGATGACAGAAAGTCAAATGTTATCAGAGATAATTTTATGTTGACTTAAAGCTTCACAGGAAAGCATTCTAGGCAAGACAACAGGAAGAAAGCATAGCTGGAGCCCCCTCAGCTGTGGAGAAGCTTTCTAATTTGAAATCAGGAGACTCAAATTCTAGTCCTTCCTACCCTTTAGTGCTGTGGGATCTTAGTCAGGGGCCTTCACTTCTCTGACTCACCAGTTTTCTGATCTGTAAATAGTACCTATTGTAGCAGGTTGCTGTGAGGATTCTAGGAGACACCTTGACTGGGAAGTTGCTGCCCACGTGCCCAACACACAGCAGGTGATTCCAAAATGCAGAAGCCCCCCTTCCCAGTGATGAATGTTTCCTTTTTGTGGTGACCACACCACCAATTTTGCTATCTTTCTAATACACCTTGCTCTACTCAAAACAGCAACTGAGTAAATTGAGATATTGCATTGTAACAAGAGACATATTCTGAACTGGGAATGGGCATTAGGAGATAGAAGAGATTTTAGAAAAATTTCAGTGGGAGAGCTTAGAAAACTTGTTGAATGATGGTTTGTTAGGGCAGTCATAACAAAGGATTCCAGCCTGGCTGGATTAAACAACAGAAATTTACTTTCTTAAATTCTGGAGATCAAAAGTCCAAGATCAAAGTGTCAGGTGGGTTTGTTTCTTCTGAGACTTTGCTCTCTCTCTCTCTCTCTCTCTTTGGTTTGTAGATGGCCATCTTTTCCTTGTATCTTTCTCTGTAGGACTTGTGTCCTAATTTCCTCCTCTTATAAGGACACCAGTCAAATTGGATTAAGATCCCCCTTATCACCTCACTTTGATTTAATTATCTTTTTAAAGATTCTATCTCCAAATACAGTTAAATTCCAAGATACTGGGGATGACATCTTTAACCTGTGAAATTTGGTGGAACACAATCTAGTCCATCACAATGAAAAGGAAAATGGGAGGCAGCCAAGAGTGTGGCAGCAAGCTTGGAAAGAAAAATTAGTGTAGACATTGGAAGTTAGAGGAAACCTGGGTCAGAAGCCATCAGACAAGTAGACTGGTCACGGAAGTCCAGATGCTGACGGGCGAGCTCAAGAAGGCACCTGGACAACCAGGCCAGGGCAAACTTTGGGTTCTAGCAAAGTAGGATGAGCCCAGTGGAACAGATTACTCTTTGGTAATAAAAAACCATTGATTCTTAGTTAACTATTTTTAGGCCCAGACAGAAGAATGATAAAGACACCAGCTTTTCAGTTCTATTCGCCTTGCTTGTGTTGGTGCTGTAGAACTTACAGAAATATTTCCAGAGGGGGCCATACCTTTAAACAGCCTACAACAAAATATTTGGCCTTTGGCACTTAATGTAGTGACCATGACTAAGAGTCTGGGTGTGGGAATTCTATAGACCTGGATTCTGAGCTGCGTTGCGTTGGGCAACCATTTCCCTATCCTGAGCCTCAGTTTACTCTGAAGAGTGAACAATACTGATAGATTTGTTATGAAGATTAAAAAAGGTAATTAATGTTGAGTAAATGATAGTTCTCAATAAAGGGTGACATACTCTTATGGAGAAGGCAGAAATAAGGAAGTATCACCCTGCTCCCTTTCTTTCTTTTTTTCTTTCTTTTTTTTGAGATGGAGTCTCACTCTGTTGCCTAGGCTGGAGTGCAGTGGTGTGATCTTGTCTCACTGCAACCTCTGCCCCCTGAGTTCAAGTGATTCTCCTGCCTCAGCCACCTGAGTAGCTGGGATTACAGGCTCCCACCACCACTCCTGGCTAATTTTTGTATTTTTAGTAGAAACAGGGTTTCACTATCTTGGCCAGGCTGGTCTCAAACTCCTGACCTTGTGATCCACCCACCTCGGCCTCCCAAAGTGCTGGGATTATAAACATGAGCCACCATGCCTGGCCTCTCTTTCTTTATTTTTAACTTTCAAAAGCAAACTCTACAGAGCACCTACAACATACTAGGCTTCAGGCTGGATGTTGGGCATTTATAAATGAAGCACACAGCCACATAGCACAGATATTGAATGAATAATTACTCAGTGATGAGGTAGTTTTAGGACAGGCAGGAGTATGATGAATACTCCTAAAGAGGAATATTTGCTGATCCCTGGGTGGCATGAGGTCATCAGACAGATTTGCCTTGGGGTAGCATCTAAGGCAATGATCTTTAGAGAATACCCCTAATGCCCAGAGGATTCTGTACAGCCATCGCCATGGTTCTGAGAGACTTCCTCCATGCCTTTGAGCTTTTCTCCCTTGTGGATGTTCTTCTTTCTGGATGAGATTGAATGGATAGATGAGAAGAAAAAGAGGCAATGAAAAGAAATAGACATCAAGCTTCTGGGGGGGGGGGCATGGAACCCTTCTCACATCAAGCCTAGCTGCAGGAAGATGGGGTGCATTAGAAAGGTCAGCTGGCCAGGGTTCCAGGGATGGTGCCTTAATGGGAGGACAAGGGCAGGCTCCTTTCCTGCTGGCCCTCAACCTCTTCCTCTGTGCAGTGTGCCCAGACACACTTCTATAAAGGGGCTCTTGCATGCTTTCATTGTCTAGTTCTATGTGCTTATAGCATTGAGACAGACTTATGCTAATTATAGGTAGATCGTGTGCAGAATTGCGTGTGGCCTTCCATCTTGCCACATGGGACTGTATCCCTTGGGATCATCCTCTAGTCCCACACAGATGGTGCTGACTTCTGATAAACTTGCACCAATTTTTTTTTTGTACTATGCCTCTATCTTTACGGAGAACTGTGGGGAAGGGCAGTGTGGAGATGTGGGGATTCTTTTGTGTGCTCCAGAGAACAGCATTCTGTGTCCTGAATAGAGATCCTCAGAGGAGACAGAATCTAAGCCTGAAAGAATCAGGAATGACGTAGGGCATCTAATTCAAATCAACACATATTTTCGAGCACCTTTTACTTATAAGGAACCATTCTGACAGTGAACAAAAGAGCTCTTAAATTCTAGAAAGGGACCATTATTAGGCAGACCCCTCCTTTTACAGAGAAGGGAAATGAGGTTCAGCAACATGAAGGAGGTGGTATGACTTGTCCCAGGCACGGTTACCTGGGAAGTCAAGCCTGAATCTCTGGTGCCAAATTTCTTGTTCTGAGCTGGTGGTACAGGAATGCTTCCCTTTCAGACCCTAAAATAAGGCTACTGTTGATTAAGTTATTTTCATATAGAAATGAAACCCCATCGCCACCATACTCTCCCAACCTTACTGAAGCTCACTGATTTTCTTTCACTACTTACACTCCAGGTGAATATTTCCCTCTGAATTTCTGAAGCAATTGCTTCAAGGTTCTCATTTCCCTTCATGTGTTTCCTTTTGGTTCCACTGAAAACCCTCTCTTTGCCTTTCCTCTCTGCCTCCCATGGCTAAGCCACCCCTTATTTCTTAGCTCTTCTGTAGAATCTGCCTTTTCTCACTTCTTACCCCTTCTCTCAACTGCAAACAGAGGTGACCTGAGCCCAGGTCCCAAGCCCCATCAAGGTTCTGAACTGAGAGCACCCTACAGATGAGTAAACATTTTACCTTGCTAACCAGACTAGCTGCCTTCCAAAGGCAACAGGAAAACCAGGGACTGGGAGCCCCTGGCAAAATAAAAACCTGCAGAGAGAGAGAAAAAGAGAGAGGGAAAAAGGATCTTGCTTCAGATTTTAATTTTGTCATTAGAAGACCCTTCATTTTCTTTTCATGAGGAATAGGGTTAGCTGTGAGAGAGAGAGAGAGAAGATGAGCTAAGAGGTGGTGAAGGGCATGAATGTCGTGGCTCCAGGAAGCTCTGCTCTCACTGGTTCCCATAATGGGCAACAGATAGATCTGGGGCAACTCACTTCAAATCTGGAATTCAATCTTAGGCTTCTGAAGGAGTCAGTGGGGAGGCAGCTTTTAATATGTAGTCTCCTGATATCATCTAAGCTGATGGGATCTATGATTTCTAAGAATGGTTTGCCAGTGGGTTTGAGAAGGGCCTGGGCTTTTTTTGAGCCTTCCTTCTTGATATATCAGGCAGGATGTCTTCAGGGCACTCTGTCTTTCTGGCCTTTGTATTTTGTTTCCCATCATTTCCTCCCTCCTTTTCATCCTATACGTTGCTCCTGAACCCTCCAGCATCTTAACCGCGAACTCTCATTTGGACAGCCATTGTATGCAGAAGATGTCATATTCACTATGTCTTAAGTACGATAACATATTTAAAGAGAGATACAGATGAAGGAGTTAAAGCTTAGAGGTGAAGTGATTTTGCCCCAGATGTACAACTAGTAATTGCTGTTGTCAAGATTCAAAGTAAATCACCCTGAGTCCAAAGATCCTGATCTTTCTACTTTACCAAGAATACATTTTATCCTCTGATTCTGCCTGTACTTTAGTTATAGAGACATAAATTAATGCCTTTGATTCTGTTTGTCCTTAAAATGCCTATCTTTTCTCATCTCCTGCTGTATGTAGAATCATTCCCATGCCCGCTGTAGCAAGGTGCTGGACAGGTTGCTGGGATGACACAGACACAACCATTGCTCTCAAGAAGAATATAGTTTAGCAGAGAGGGGATAATGGTGAGAACACAGGCAACTCCAAAACCAAAGAGCACTTGTCGAGTTTTCTGAAAGTAAAAAGAGTTTAAAGAAGAGAATAATCACTATTCACAGGGCAGTTAGGAAGAACTTCTAGAAAGAGGTACCTTGTGTGTTAGTCACTGGGAAATCTAGAATAAAGTAAATTAAACTTGGACCTAGTATGTGACATGAACCTTCAGTTAACCCCCTCCTTTACCAGATAGAGAATCAGGACCCAGAGGAGACACTTGGTGCTTCACCAAGATTGCCTGACGGTAAGAGCAGGATGACTTTGTAAGGAGACTCTGGCCATTTCCTGAAAAACTGTTGAGCAGGAAGTGGGAGGTGAGGTGTCAGTTGGCATAGATGCTGGGCGAAGACTGCTGGTCATGTCAGCTGCTAACAAAGAGATTTACACCAATTCTAAGCTTCCATTGCCCACAAAGGAGTGAAGACTGTGTGGGCCTCCTCTATTGATTTTGCTGGAAGCTCTCCATACTCATTTGATGAGCACTAATGGCAGGTGCACTCCCAGAGTTATGGTGACCGCAACAATTCTCCAGCTGAGAGTAGACACTGTCCTTCTAAATGAGCATCTTTTATTCACTCTCCTCTGCCTCTCTTTCTTCTCCCACCTGGCCTCATACATCATCTGACATTTAAAATACACTCTTAATTAGAAAGTCCTCTTCCCCATCCAACAGCTTTGTCTGTGCCAAGGACACTGGGTATATTCCAGAAGGGCTAGGAAATGGGAGTTGGTGAGCATAAAAAGAATTAGATCCAGAGAGAATCCGCTAACCTGCTTCCTGGGGTTCCCAGAGTAACTATAGAGATGCTTGCCTTGGCACTTCCTCAGCTATCGAACTCAAATTTGTGACATGCCCTAGGTAGGTGGTGTGGTCCAGATGCCTGATGACTTTGGTGAGGCAGGGGGAGTTGCTATAGAATTAGTGCCCAGGACAGTGAATCCAAGGGTCTGATGGATCTAAGATCCACTTACCAAGCAGTTGACCTTGAACCTGTCTCTCCATCTCCTTTAACTTCCATATTCTCATCAGTTAAATGAGAAATTTAATGTCACTACCTTAGGGATATTACACGGATTAAGTTAATGCATATACAGACCTTAGCACAACGTCTGGCCTGCCGTAGAGGCTTGGGAGATTTTGTTCATTATTATTAACTATTATGTAGGCATACCCAACATGTTTTTCTGTTGAGAAGGCACTCCACATATATATATATATGTGATGCTTCTATATATAGACCTCAGTAAAAATCTAGCTGAATCAGGACACAGGAGAACTGTCAATGACTCTGTGACTTGACAAATGCCTTCCATTCTCTGGGTATCAGCTCTCTTGCCTGTCAAATGAAAGGTTTGGAGATGATGATCTTTGAAAACCTTTTTAGTTTAGCTCTGAAGTATATTTTCTTTCTTTGAGGATAAATGGCAAGATTCCTGTTAGAGAATAAAGTTCCAGGTTTCAGTCCTGTCCCTCATTTTTATACCCCAACTTGCCTGACAGTTTTATGCCACTGATCATTTAATGACTGCTAATGGCAGATAAACACTCAAAGTTCTAGTAACTATGGTAGAGACCTCTCTTCTAAATGAGCATCTTCTGTTCATTATCATCTCCCTCTGTTTCTCCTTTCACATTGTGTATTATCTTACACTTAAAATACCTTCTTTTCTTTTTTTTTTGAGACAGAGTTCTGCTCTTGTTGCCCAGGCTGGAATGCAATGGCGTGATCTCTGCTCACTACAACCTCCACCTCCTGGGCTCAAGCAATTCTCCAACCTCAGCCTCCCAAGTAGCTGGGATTACAGGCACCAGCCACTATGCCTGGCTACTTTTGGTATTTTTAGTAGAGACAAGATTTCACCATGTTGGCCAGGCTGGTCTTGAACTCCTGACCTCAGGTGATCCACCCACCTTGGCCTCTCGAAGTGCTGGGATTACAGGCATGAGCCACCACTCCCAGCCTAAAATATACTCTTAATTACAAAGTTCTCTTCCCCTTCTAACAGCTTTGCAAAACCGATGATTTTTAGATTTTTATTATTATTGCTGTTGCATTTTCATTAGGTGAAGTACCCTTTCTTCAGACACAAGTCTTTCTTCTACGCTCCATATTCAAAGCCAATAAAAGTTAAACTTCACTGGTCACAGTTGTGATGAGAATGCCCCAGACCCAACTTATCCTCTCGGATCCCCCAGCCCTTGCCTTGCCCTTGAGGTGGTCCCAGAGGCACCGTTAATAACTGCTAGGATCCCACAGAGCAGTTGGAAAATGACGAGTCTAGGATAATCTGATACAAATGTTATCAGAGAAAAATAACTTAACCCCCCCACACTCCTTTTCCATCCTTTATTTATTCATCTTTCTTTTTTGGGGCCACATAGGGCTGTATGACAAATGTTCTTATACCTCACGTGATCGAGGATGGGTCGTGGGCATTCACACCGTCAGTGACCAAGACAACACAGACCCACGCTACTTTTTCTCCTTGAAGACAGACCGGGCCCGGCAAGTGACCACCATCAATGCCCACCGCAGCTACCTCCCAGGCCAGTGGGTATACCTAGCTGCCACCTACGATGGGCAGTTCATGAAGCTCTATGTGAACGGTGCCCAGGTGGCCACCTCTGGGGAGCAAGTGGGTGGCATATTCAGCCCACTGACTCAGAAGTGCAAAGTGCTTATGCTGGGGGGCAATGCCCTGAATCACAACTACAGGGGCTACATTGAGCACTTCAGTCTGTGGAAGGTGGCCAGAACTCAGCGGGAGATACTGTCTGACATGGAGACCCATGGCACCCACACTGCTCTACCTCAGCTCCTCCTCCAGGAGAACTGGGACAATCTGAAGCATTCCTGGTCCCCCATGAAGGAGAGCAGCCGCCCCAAAGTGGAATTCAGCAATGCCCACGGCTTTCTGCTGGACACAAGTTTGGAGCCTCCTCTGTGTGGACAGACATTGTGTGACAACACAGAGGTCATCACCAGCTACAATCAGCTCCCGAGTTTCCGCCAGCCGAAGGTGGTGCGCTACCGCGTGGTCAACCTCTACGATGATGATCATGAGAACCCGATGGTGACCCGCGAGCAGGTGGACTTCCAGCACCAGCAGCTGGTCGAGACCTTCAGGCACTACAACATCTCCTGGGAGCTGGAGGTGCTGGAGGTGAGCAACTCCTCCCTGCGCCACCGCCTCATCCTGGCCAACTGTGATGTCAGCAAGATCGGGGATGAGAACTGTGACCCCGAGTGCAACCACACGCTGACCGGCCACGATGGCGGGGATTGCCGCCGCCTGCGCCACCCCGCCTTCCTGAAGAAGCAGCAGAACGGGGTGTGTGACATGGACTGCAACTATGAACGGTTCAACTTTGATGGCGGAGAGTGCTGTGATCCCGAAATCACTGATGTCACTCAGACTTGCTTTGACCCCGACTCTCCACACAGGTAAGGCCTTACTGGGCTAAAGATGCCCAATTGAAAGCTGAACTTGCTGTCCTCCATGTTAAAGATAAGGCATCTGAGGTCTGTGGGTGATACACGGATTTTCTGGTTAACCCAGCAGCTTCATGATTGAGGCAAGTCTTTTACTCGGGTCATTGTGGAGACCATAGGCAAACACAGTTTATTACAAAAATATTCATTGAGTGTCTACCAGGAGCTATGAAGGAAGCCTGAGAGTTTTGTCTTCTCAAAGAGTTCTGAGTTTAAATTGGGTGATATGAGCTGAGTACAAATAGCTGTTGTATGACATAGAGTGGGTGACAGTCACACAGTCCAATATGGTAGTTCCTAGCAACATGTGCCTACTTAAATTTCAGTCAGTCAAAGTTAAATAAAAACCAAAATCCAGTTCCAGAGCTGCATTAGCTACATTTCAAGTACTCTAGCCACATGGGGCTAGTAGCTACCACACTGACAAAACAATATGAAACCCTTTAATCATCACAGAATGTTCTGGTGTATGGGCCCAAAGATCTGGGGCCACACAGGGATACACAACCTGGCCCCATGGTCTCAGCTTTCCGTGACTTCCTCATTTTGCAACTTCTTAGAAGCTATTTCTTCATTTGTAAAATGGGGAAAATAATGGCACCTATTATGTCAAGTTGCTCTGAGGATTGATAGAGAGGAGACACTCTCTTATATCACATCATTAATTCTCAATAGTATGTTTGTCATTATTGTCTAATGAAAGGTAGTGTGCTGTGTTTAGGGAGTGCCTTAGGTGATTAAAGAGAAAAAGTTGACTTGCAGCTTGGCTATATCAGGGAAGCCCTCTTGAGAGAGGTGACATTTGAGCAAGGTCTTCAGGAATAGCCCTAATTCGCAGGATGGTAGAACAAATCTAGAGATCTAATGAACAACAAGAACAATACAATCGGTATAATAGAACAAGTCTAGAGGGCTAATGTTTAGCATGAGGACTATAGGAAATAAAGTTGAACTGTACTTGGGATTCATGCTAACTAACCTGATTTTAACTACTTTTGGCACAAAATAACAAAATAAAATGGGTGACTTAAGATGATGGATATGTTCATTTGTTTCACTACAGTAAACTATTTGCTATCTGTATGTATCCCACAACATCATGACTGCCTTAAAGATATACAATAAAATTTACTTGAAAAAAGAATAGGTGTAATTTTGGCATCAGAGATTGGGTGGAGGAAGAAAGGAGGCCACTCCAGGCAGAGAAAACTTCTCACATCTACTGTTAAAAAGAGGACAGAAAAGGGGACCTTCAGTCTAATGCTTCACTTAGCCTCTACCATTGCTATCTACCATAACCAATAATCCCAAAGTAGAACCCAAAGGTGAACTCAGTGGTGACCTCTATCAAATGTGGGACCTAGAGGAACTAGATTCAAGCCAGAGACCATCAATATCCACTTTCTTGTTTTCCCCAGATTCACACTGAACTTTTCATTCTGTCCAACACACAGGACCCTGGACTTGCTGATGGCTGGAGCACATTTGCCAACCTCTGCAGGTTTTCTGCTGACTCTTCTCTTTATGTCTCTCTCAAAAGAGCAAGGGCCTCCCGTGTATGAACAAAATACCTATGTGCAAAGGAATGAGGATGCTGGCAGAAGCATGCCCTGACTGGCAGAAAGTCAGAAAGCACCTCAGCTCAGCTTCTTGGCACCAGGATGGCCCCTGGACTCTCACCTTGGCTCCAAGACATGAGCAGCCCATGTGAGAAGCCTTGATGTGTGACCGGTCTCTTCCAGGTCATAGTGCATTGTCATCTCTGCTCTCCTTGGGCCTTTCCAGAACTTGGCAAGGGAGTCAGCACAGAGGTTAACATTCACATTTGACTGACGGGAAATAGAGGAAACTCAGAGTGAAGTGACTTAGCTAAGTTCATGGGTCAAGAAAATCATTAGGCTAAATCACAGTGCGCCACTAAACAGGACTCCCAAGAGGTACCTCTGTGCCTGCTCAGAGTGGATGTGGGTAGAATGGGCATAATTGGAAGTCATCCATCCATTTGTACATCCATTTATTTGCTCATTCATTCATTCATGCAACAAACGTTTATGCAGCACCTACCAAGTGCCCGGAAGCTGGGCACACTGTTTTGCTGTGAAAATTTAAGATTCAAAAAGATGAAGGGACTTACGTAAGATCACTCTGCTAATAAATCGATAGCTTGGATTCAAACCTAAGACTACTAGGTCCAAAGCTCCCATGGAAGGAGGATATGTTTGTTTTTTTTTGTTTGTTTGTTTGTTTTTTTGAGACAGAGTCTCACTCTGTCGCCAGGCACCAGGCTGGAATGCAGTGGCACAATCTCGGCTCACTGCAATCTCCACCTCCCGGGTTCAAGTAGTTCTCCTGCCTCAGCCCTCCAAGTAGCTGGGACTATAGGTGCATGCCACCACGCCCAGCTAACTTTTGTATTTTTAGTAGAGACGGGGTTTCACCATGTTGACCAGGATGGTCTCGATCTCTTGACCTCGTGATCCGCCCGAAGTGCTGGGATTACAGGCTTGAGCCACTGCACCCGGCTGAGAATATGTTTTAATCTAAGGAACAATAAGAGGCAGAATTAAAAGACAGGTTACAGGAAGAGTGGCTCTACTAAAGTTTTGGGGGAAAAAACTATGTACCATTGAGACAGGATGAAGAGTAGCTGGCTTTTGCAGAGCACCATGCTGCTGTGGAGGGGCCATGAGGCCCCAGGTTCCAGATACCTCACAATCAGCAGACAACACTGTCAGGTTCCAAAGGCCTTCTCTTTTCTAAGTCACGGGAATGCGTGCCCAGAGTGTCTGTGAGTGACCATGTGCCAGCTATGACCGCTGTGACCAGGGCTTGTTTGTTTGCTGGCTGGGAAAGCTGTGTGCCCTGCGTGAGGCCCACCAGACCACGTGTCATCTCGTGATGAGGCTGGGGCTTTCTGGGTTCTGGCCGAATCAGCTCTCCTGTGTGCAGACAGAAACCTGTGGAAGGTTGCAGATAAATTTTTGCTTTGTGAATTTAAACAAAAAAGGGAGGAAAGGAGGGAGGGAGGGTCATGGTTACATGCTCATGACACATACATTTCAAGCTCTGAAGGCCTATCTGGTGGGAAAGTCGCAGAATTATTCTATATGGTTTCTAAGCCATGGCTGGGACTTGAGTGTTGCAATTACAGGAGGCAGGAGGCAGCTTTGAGCTGAGTAATAGATGATATCATCTCCAGTTAGATGGGTGAGTGAGCTTCCCATCACCAGAGGCATGCAAGTCAGTACTGATAATCATGCGTAATGAGGCCATAGCTGGGATTACAGTGCTGGTGGAGAGGGTGGCCTTGTGGCCTTGGTGGTGAGCACGGCACAAAAGTACCTTATTCCATATCACGACAGAAAGCCAAATACTGACTGTTTCTCTTCTCTTTAACAGGCATTCATTGGGCATGTCTATCCCACCAGCCTTTCTGCTTTTCACTGGGGGTGTTGCAATGGGTTGGACATGCTCCTCACCATTGAGGGGCTTCCACTTCAGTGGGAAAGTCATATAGAAACATAAGAAACTCTGATTTTTAAATTTACAGACACACAGTAGGACCGGAGACCTAAAAAGCGGAGATTTATTTGCCTAGGGAAACAAGGCAAAGCAGCTGGAGGAAGCATGATTTGAGTCGGCATTTGAGAATAGGCGGCCTGTTGAGAGGTAAAGATGCAGACTGCATCAGTCAGGGTCCTAGCAGGAAACAGATGGCACATTCAAACAGAATAATTAAGGAGCGTTGAAGGAGGGGCTATTTGCAAGAAGAAGCTGTTTACAATGTTGTAGGCAGGACTGAGGACAACCAGCAAAGCCTCGCACCATACTACAGGCTGGCAACATGGAGAGCCATTTCTCCCCTTGGCCTGTAGGGGCAAGAGGAAAAAGTGGTTATGGGGACCAGGGAGAAGGGCTGTATGGAGAGGGATTCCTGGGATCAGCTGTGGCTCTCAGCAAGGGAAACAGCCAACCTATAGCCACTTGATAAGAAGAAGGGAACCAGGAGAGTAAATTCCACGCTGTCATTCTCTCTGCCTGCCAGTCTGCTGCCAGTGTTTCCCATTTGCTGAATCCAACTGGAAGTCACAAAACAAAGGAACCTGTTGATGCAATAGAAGCCAGCCTCCCAAGGACGCAGAGCAGGGTGGGGAGTGGTTCTGGATGAGCAAGCAAAGAATGTCCAGAGCAGAGAGCCAGCCAGCCTATGCAGAGGGTAGGGCATAAGCCAGGCAGTGGAGAGGGTGAAGAGTGGTGTACAGAAGACAGCATGGAGTATAAGGGGTCAGTCGTTATGACTGAGATCAAAACCATGAGCAGAGAGAAGTTTAGTTCATCTCATGGAAAACTTTAATGTTAGACTTAATCCTCTTTTCCTTCCTCCCTACCTTCTTCCCACTTTCCCTGCCTTCTGTCCTTTTCTTCTCTCAACAAATGTTTCTTGAATGCTCTCTCTGTGCCAGCCCAGTCACTGCCCTCCTAGAGCTTACCACCTAGTGGGTAGGACAGAGAAGTAAACACCCCACTGCAATCACTGGTGCAAAGGAAGGGTCCATAGTACTAGCAGGGACGAGCGGTCTGTGTGAGCAGTAAACGTCTTTCTATGAGACCGGCCTGTTAGAAAAAGATATTCCAGGTGAACCGTGGCCATTCTCTACAGTGGTGGAGAACAGCCAGGGAGGCAGAACTTCATCTGCAGCCATTAGAGATGTCTATACACAGGTAGAATGCACTTCACACACCCTTTTACAAATGAAATGGAAAACCTGGATATTAATAGATAGCACCAGTGTCAGGAAATCGCGGGCATTTGACACTAGACTATAGCTATCTCACTGAGAGAGGATATTGCAGCAAACCAACCAGGTTCCTGTTTGGACCCTTCTAAACCGCAAGCTCTGGTACCCTCGAGTGAACTCACCTTTGTTCCTGAATATCTACTCATGTGAAATGGGATGGGTGGAAAAAAAGACACTTTCCCTACACACTGTTGTCTCATAAGGAAACATTTCCTTTGTCTTCTCTTTATTATTATTTGGGAAATATTTCCTTTGTCTTCTCTTTATTATTAATATATTTTTAATGTAACAAGGGCAATCTCCTGAGGCCAGGTTTTTGTTGCTGTTGCTTTTGGAAGTTATTGGAAGTCTCACGGACGGGCTGTGATAAGTCTTGGGGACAGCCCCGACCCCTCTGCTGGCAGCTGTAGCCTCCCTCAGCCTCTTCTTCTGCTCTAATCAGGGCCCACTGAACGATCTGTCCTCTCTGGGTGGGGTTTCCTACTTAATTTCTGATTTGATCTCATGGAGCATAAACTTCCTACTTTCCTCTTTCTTTTCAATCTGAATGAGGGTCTCTCAGAGCTGAATGGAACTGTAGATGGGTCCAGTTCTCTCTTGCTGCAGATGGGGAGACCAAGCCGTCAAGGAGGGGCAGACACTGACACAAGCCATGCAGTGAGAGTGGGGCTGAGCTGAGACGGAGACCCAGGGTCTCACTTCCTACTCCCAAAGTATCTCAACTGCCCTCTATATTGCCTTGATACTTTAGACACCAGCTTAAAACCTGGAAAGGTTATATTTAGTATGTTTATGTTTTTACCCATCATCCATATTCTATTAAAACACCTTAGTATCCAGAGAACTGCGATAAATCCTGTAGGGGTCCAAGATATAATCTCTGTCTTCAAGGTGCTTGTATGCTGTGGTTTCATGACATTTGGTTACAGTCATTCAAGAGAAGGCAAGAAGGCAGATGACTAATTTCCTTGTAAACCACATAGTTTATAAGACTCCCATGAGCTCTGATAAAGGGCAGGATCACTGTGGTTTGGAGAAATTGGGAAAGGTTTAATGATGGAGAAGGGACATGATAGTCTTCTAGCATGGGCAGGCTTTGTAATGATGAAAAGGAGCTGGTGGTAAGGCAAGACATGTAGTGTTAATGGGATAAAGAAATTAAAGCGGGAAGGTGTTGAGAAGATGCAAGAAAGATAGAGTCTGGTTGGGGCTTCATGCAGCGAGATGCCACAGTTTTTTCTTCAGACTATAGACATTGAAGACTCCAGCTGATTTAGAATGAAATAATTCAGTTGAAATAGATTCTAACCTGGGCTTGGCAATCTTGGGCAAGTCTTATAATCTCTCTGAGCCTCCAATTCCACATCTATGTAGAAGGAATAACAATATCTGACTGCCTGGATCACACAATTGCCATGAGGGTCTCATAAAATAATATCCCAGAAAGAGTTCTGGGAAGAGTTAACCAGCATGAAGATGAAAGGGGGCATTGTTATTTTTTTCAGTAACTTTGTTCATTCTTTTCCAGTAACCATGTAAAAGAAATTGCTTGGAATTTTATAATCAGAATATCAGGGTTTATTTAATGTGACTAATATTCATTAAAGCAATAACAGGAGTCAGGTCTGGTGTAGTGGAAAATTATGCATTCTAGAGACTGACCGGGGTTTGAATCTTGGCTCTGCTCTGCACTAGCTGACTGACCTTGGCACATTGCTCAATAAGAGTCACTGGTTTCTCATCTGTAATAACTGAGTGATAGCAGCTATCCTGTGACACACCATGGCACTCAAATGGAGTCATCTGTGTGAGACACCTGGTATGGTACAGTGTCTGGAGCATAGTAGGTGCTGGAGAAAAGTCTCTTCCCTTCTTGTGAGCACATGTGGACACCATCTCCTCCCTGTCAGCACTGTCTTATAGAGACTGTTCCTACAGGCTCATAAAAATAAAAAAGGCCTGGATGAAATTGTCATATACAAATCAAGAGCCTTTTTACTAAGATTATTTTCATTCTCAAAATATTAACTTGTTTTTAAAAAGACTAGCCACAGAATTGGTATTTTTAAATAAAGACCATATAACTTCTATCAAACTCATTGAGTTATTGAATTTGCACACTGGGTCATTTTTAAAATGACCCAAATAACTGGCAGTGTTAAAAGATATATTTCTGTACAAAACCATTCCAGGCAATGTTGGGATGGATCATAATGAGAAATGTGCCAGACTGGTGAAGTTTCTGTATGTTTCCACCGTCTGCAGCCCTCATGCCTGCTTGAGGGTTGATGCACAGACATACAGATGCAGTAATACTTGCACGTATGGTTTGGTGTTCTCTGATTCAGTCTGGGTTTTCTTCATGCTTTTCTTTTGAGCGAAGTCCACCTTTACTCACAAGTTCCATCTGTGAGGCTTGCATGCATACCACTTTGGTCTTAAGAGCAGAACGGAGGGGTGAACTGAATTAAAAGAAGAACTGCTCAAGACCCCTAAAGATGAAGTAAATAAGGAGCTCAAAACAGTGACCCATGAGGAACAGTGGAAGATTAGTACCGCTTAGCAAATAAATAAGAATACAAGTTTTGGAGACAGAGCATACTACAGTCAAGTCATTTAACAGTTCCATAACTTTGCACAGGTCTCTTCCTTTGTCAAAGACTCAGTTGCCTCCTCTGTAAAGTCAGGGATGAAAGTAGCAGTCTACTGCATTGGTTGGTTTAGAGGATTGGAGGAAATAACACACAGTTAACCCTTTAGAACAGCACGTGGCACATAGTGAGCTCTGAAAATAGCAGTTGTTACTCCTGCTGTTGTTTGGGGACTTCCCTTCTCTGATAGATCTTCTGACTTCTTATTGTGCATATCCCCAAATTCTTAGGCCCCTTTCAATCCTGAGCCCCCTCACTACAATCTCAGTGAGGGAGTAAGAGACAGAGATAACCTAATCGACCCCTCTGTACTATCAAAAGCCCTTTTATTTTATCACCCACAGGTTTCGTTTGTTAAATCTTTTTTTTAAATTCCAAAAGTCCCTTACAAACTGAATGCTAATATATTCATTTTCCCAAGAGATAAGCAGCATGCCACACTAAGTTTAAGCATTTCCAGCAAAAAGCAAAGGCATGTCTGGGATTGCAAGTTGGGGCTCATTGAATAGTGTGAGTAGGGAAGGAACTGGAAGCTAGGAGGGTACTCATAGTGTGCTCAGGACTACAAAAACCAAGGCTCTCCTGGCCTGGGACTCTTACCCTAGCACACTCTGCAGTCTCAATGTTTACAGATGAGAGTTGGGACACTTTTGCAGGGAGAAGACAGGAACATGCCAGGGACTGAGGTACACCTTCTCTCATCCCTTTCCCAAATGTGTTCCCTGTCCCATCTCCAGCTGCCTGGATGGATGGCAGTACTGGGTGACCTTTCAAGGGCCTCAGCAGGAGGCAGTTGGTTTTTTTCCACCCTGGGTTTGACATGCTCAGCACTCTCATTTTCCTTTCTGCATCCACTGATGACACTGACCGCTCATGACAGCCTCCGCACTTGGTCAGATGCCCTTCCAGGTTAGGAAACAAAGCTGGCGGGCGTGCGAGAGAGGGTTGAACTGACAGACAGCAGTACATTTTGTTTTATTGAAATACATTTTCCTAAGTTGCAGCTCAGCTTGTTCCTCCAAACTCACTGCTGGGCAGTGTTCCACCTCCTGAGAGGAAACCTCCACACCTCCATTCTCACTTGCTGAAAACACAAAACTAGTGTGTGAACAGCAGTGCATTTTGTTCACGGATTTGTTTGCATAACTAGAATATGCTCGTGTTTCTCCATTTTTCAGAAGAGCATTTCCTGTCTTCTTCCTTTCTCCTTTGCTTCTCCTTCTTTTTGTTTTCCATGCTCTAGATTGTTTTAGTGGTCTGGTAGTAAAGGGTAGAGGGTGGAGGAGCAGTGTCTCTACATCATGCTTCTGATGTGTGTGATTCCAGACTTGTATGAATTCAGCCAACCAACTGCAGCCCTTAGCTTTGAGCTTGACTTCTAACTACTGAACTATTTTTACAGCCCACAGAGGGCCATGGTGATTATAACTCCACAAAATCATGAAGTAAGAGAGACGCAGAGGAGGTTTCTTTCCCATGAGGATCCATGGTAGAAAAACACAGTTTGCCAGTGGTTTGGCCAAGCATGAGGAAGGAAGTGACTAGATTCTTCCAGGAACTTGGTGGCCAGCATGATGTAAGACACTTTTCTTCTCTCATTTCAAATTTTTCATCTGTAAAATGGGAGGATTTGAGGTTTGTTCATGCACTGATATTCTCCAGTCAGACATTGGAATCCTGGTTCCAGGATTGTGGGAACTAGAACTAGAGTACAAAGGAAGGGCTTAATATTTAAAAGGTACAAATAAAGCCATGTACTGGCACTGGAGACACCAAGGGATATAAGAGACAGTCCTTGCCTTCAAAGGATTGACCAGTCCCTATATCTACTTGAGTACAGTGTTCAGTGTGGTGATAAAGGAACAAGTATGACCTATAACAAGTTGGAAAAGAAATCCTACTCATATTTCTCAAATCCCCCAGTGGCCTTGCGATGATGGTACCCCATACTGGGACAGCCTACATATCTGCTATTCTGTTTTCCCTCCGGCTCCAAATGTGGCATCCTCTTTCCAAAAATCAATTTGAATTTAATTCTACTTTTGACAGGCTGACATATAACGTCAGGCTTCCCAGCATCACTTCTCTATCTATACTTGAAGTCCTTGATCATCACATTCCTCTCTAAGAGTTGTCTCTGTTTAACCCCAAGGGAGACCCAAATTTGGAGAAGTTATTAGACTTATTAACTCATCCAGAGAGACCTACCTACATCTACTGTAATGCTAGTATTGCTTTAATTTTAAATAAATTTGTTTTTTTGCCTAAGTTAAGTGATTTTTATGGGGCTATGGTCTAGATTAAAATTTAGATATTGTCATTTTAACACATATTGGTGATAATGTAATTCTCGATTTATCCTTTCTAAAGTTAATATATTTTAGTTAGTGTTCACATCAGCTATATGCCTACATGGCTAACATCTAGGTCCAAACTATGCTGTCTTCTGAAATAACCCTTGTACCTAAACATTGTGCCTGATACAGCTTATGAAATAGATGTGATTGTCTTTGTTTCCTTGTGTGTTAAGCATAAGAGAAGTCACAGGGCTGTCAGTGAGTTGTGCTCAGTGTGGTCAGTTGTGCTATTTATCAGATGTGGTTTCGGTGTTCCAAGAAGCAAGTGAGGTGCTGGGAAGACAGCTATGGGCCTTTGAACTGTACAGTTGTTGCGAAAATGATCATCTGAATCAGATAATTGCATTACTGTTGTGTTGCTTTTGAACACAATATGGCTTCCATTTTTACACCTCCTTACTGAGCAAGAGATTCCTCATGCCTTAATAGCTGATTTGAAAATAAATGAACTCAGGCCGGGCACGGTGGCTCATGCCTGTAATCCCAGCACTTTGGGAGGCCGAGGTGGGTGGATCACAAGGTCAAGAGATTGAGACCGTCCTGGCCAACGTGGTGAAACCCCGTCTCTACAAAAAATAAAAAATAAATTTAAAAAAAGACATTAAAAGAAATAAAATAAAATAAATGAACTCCGAGTTTCGGAGGCTGTCAAAACAGCGATTGTGGTACCCCAAGAGAAGATCTTAGGGAAGTGACTATTCATTCTGTAGTTTCTCATGAGTGTGTGTGTCTGCCTTCTATATGCCAGGCACAGTCCTAGGTGCTAGAAATACAACATTGAACATTGCACAAGACACCTGTGATTCTGCCTGTTTGGAATTTCCTGCAGCAAGATAAATAGCTAGCTGGCTAATTGCTGCTACGGAGAAGTCCAAGGTGCTGAGGGAACAGAGAGAATGGCTGCCTGACTAAGACATAGGGGGTTGGAATAGCTTTTAGGCTGTGTCCTAAAGGATGAGTCATGTTAACCAAGCGAGTGTAGCTGAGCTTGCCAGGAACCAGGTGTTCTGACACTTTACTTTCTGTCCTAACAATCTGCAAAATTATTTTCCAAAATGTAAATGAGAAAATTAGCAGCTATGTAGTTTATAGTAAAATGCATTTATTGTGAAGTAGTGCCCTTTATTCTGAGATTATTTTTTCTTTTGGAATATTACTCAAGTACCTTTTATTTTATGATATGAGGGACCTCATACATGATGGAGTGGTTTCTTTTCCCATTTTGAATGCTTTATTCATCAAAATTACAGATCACTGCTGACTTCCATCTCAATGTTTATTATTAGGTTGATGCAGAAGTAATTGTGGCTTTTGTCATTTAAAAGTAATGGTGAAAACTGCAATTATTTGTGCACCAATCTAATAATATCCCAAAAGTCTGAGAATCTCACCACTGGTGCACTCTGCCTCTCTGAACCAGCAACTCCTCTCCTCTGAACTAAATTGTTAGGATTCTCCATCCTACCAATTACCAGTCCCATCATGATCCAATCCACAAGGAGTTGAAGGCCAGTGGTTTTCCTATGGGTTGGACTTCCAGGAGACTCAGCAAAGGACATGCTGCTGGCAGATAAACTCTTACTGGGCCTAGCATGTAGAGCACCAATAAGCGGGGGGGTGGGGGGGTCTTTGATGTGTAGGGTCTGAGACTGATAAAAGAAAAATACTACAGGAGACAAAATCAGAAACCAGACCAACAATTCAGCTTCTCTCACTCCCACCCTAACTCTGTCAAATTTTCCCCATTGTGTTACTTTTGAATATAGCATCACAATTTTATGAATACCACTACTTCTTATATACACTCTCGTTGTTGTGAGACACTGCCAACGCCTCCTTCTCCACTTTCATCACCTCTACTCCATCTCCCAAATTGCTTCAGAAATTTCCCTGGAAAATGTAAACCAGATCATTTTATCCTCTTACATATAATCTGCCAGGGTCTGCCTGGGGCTCCCAGGACATTTTCAATTCTCCATTGCTTGGTATACCAGACCCTTCCTGATTGTCAGTTTGTTGTGTGTTGCTTTGAAGGAATTCCTGAAGCTGGGTAATTGACAAAGGAAAGAGATTTATTTGGCTCATGGTTCTACAGGCTATATAAGAAGCCTGGCACCAGTGTCCGCTTCTGGTGAGGGCCTCAAACTGCTTCCCCTCATGCTTGGAAGGTAAAGAGGAGCCAGCATATGCAGAGATCACATGGCAAGATAAGAAGCAAGAAAGAGAGTGGAGAGATGCCAGACACTTTTTCACCATCAATACTCTCACCAGAATTAATAGAGTAAGAACTCACTGCCATGGGAATGACACCAAGCCATTCCTAAGGAATCTGCTCCCATGACCCAAACACCTCCTACTAGGCCCCATCCCCAACATGGGGGATTATATTTCAATGTGATGTTTGGAGGGGACAAATATCCAAACTATAGCACAGATATAGCCACTGCTGTCCCCTCCAGCTTTGTCTTGTGAGGTTCCTCAACCTTGAAAACACTTGCAAGTGAGGACTGGTAGTGTGTATTCTCATGTTCTTCTATGCCTCTGGGCTTTCTGGAGCTTCTGACATTTTGTCTGTTTCCCACACTTGGTTCAATATCAAACCAAGGTTTATTTTTTATGTGAAAACCTCAGTGGTATCTGACCCTCCTTCAGCTGAGTGTCATTACTGTGTGCTCTTCTTATATTTAGCACCCACCCGCTCTATCATAACACATATGATAAGGGGAAGTAAGAGACTAATGACTAAGGATATGGTTGGTAGTATCCAACAGACTAGTGGTTGTATCCTACCTGTGACACCTAAGAGTGGAGGGACTGTGGAAAAGTGGGGTCAGCCCTCTTAGCCCTGGTTCCATCACCTGTAAGTTGGGGATATTCTAAAGGTTTTGTAAAGCTTCAAAAATATAATATGTTAAAAAATACTTTGTGGGGGGGTGGTGCCAAGATGGCCAAGAGGAGGCAACACTGGAATGCAGCTCCCAGCAAATGAGACACATTGGGCTAGAGGACATCACGATTCCAAGTGAGGTGCTGGGTTCATTTTGGGGGACTGGAAGAACTCTGAAAGTAGCCCAGGGAGGGAGCCAAAGCAGGTGAGAGACGCCCAGGGAGAATGAACCAAGACAGGCCAGGGCGCGTCCCCACCTGGAACGTGCAGCCAGCTCGGAGGGTCAGGGATATCACCCTCTCCATGCTCCAGTTCTGATCCTGTGCTTACCTCATCCCTCCTGCAACCAACAGTCCAAGAAACCCCCGCCAGTCTGAGGGACGCCGTGGGTTGTCAATGCAAATCTGAGCGATAGCTCCCATCGGACCTGGGCAGAAGTTTGGACTAGCGCCAATGGGACAGAACAACCTGTCTCATAGAAAGAGGCAGAGGTGAAAGCAGAGAAACAGGTCATAAGGCCTGGCAGGCCCCAACCCCAACAAAACTCAAAGTGAAGACTGCGCATCAGAGATCTTGGCAGCAAATGCACCAGTTTGACCCCAACCAGGAAGATCGAGCTCAGGGAAGGAGATACAACATTGGGAAGGTGGGGCTAATTTTACCTGCAAACAAACCCAAGGGGAAGACCACCCACCCAGCAACCTGACTGAATCTGAAGCAGCCCAGCAGCGCCTCTACAGGCCAAAAAAGATATAGCTCCAACTGCAACAGAAAGGACGTCAACTCAGAGATTTCTCCCGAAATCAACAGCTTCACAGATCAAAGGGAGATAAATCCATGAAGATGGGAAAAAAACAGCACAAAAAGGATGAAACCTTCAAAGACCAGAACACCTCTTCTCCTCCCAGGGATCACAACTCCTCACCATCAAGGGAACAAAACAAGACAAAATATGAGTGTGACAAATTGATAGAAGCATAGGTAGATAATAACAAACTTCTCTGAGTTAAAAGACCATCTTCTAACCCAATGCAAAGAAACTAAGAACCTTGAAAAAAGGTTAGATGAAATGCTAAGTATAATAACGAGATAGAGAAGAACATAAAAGACTTGATGGAGTTGAAAAATGCATCATGAGAACTTCGCAAGGCATGCACAAGCTTCAACAGCTGAGTCCATCAAGCAGAAGAAAGGATATCAAAGATAAAAGATCAAATAAATGAAATAAAATGAGAAGGCAAGATCAGAGAAAAAAAGTGAAGGGAAAAAAGAGTGAAAATACCTAATCTATGCTTGATCAGCATACCTGAATGTGACGGAGAGAATGAATCCAAGTTGGAAAACACTCGTCAGGATATTATCCAAGAGAACTTCCCCAGCCTAACAAGGCAGGCCAACATTCAAATCCAGGAAATACAGAGAATACCACAAAGATATTCCTCAAGAAGGCAACCCCAAGGCACCTAATTGTCAGATTCACCAGGGTTGAAATGAAGGAAACAATCCTAAGGGAAGCTAGAAAGAATGGGCAAGTCGCCCACAAAGGAAAAACCATCAGACTCATAGCAGATCTCTCAGCAGAAACTCTACAAGTTAGAAGGGAGTGGGGGCCAATATTCAACATTCTGAAAGAAAATAACTTTCAACTCAGAATTTTATATCCATCCAAACTAAGATTCATAAGTGAAGGAGAAATAAAATCCTTTACAGACAAGCAATAGCTGAGAGATATCGTCACTATATGACCTGCCTTACAAGAACTCCTGAAGGAAGTACTAAACATGGAAAGGAACAACCAGTATGAACCACTGCAAAAACAGACCAAATGGTAAATAAACATAGAAAGGAACAACCAGTACCAGCCACTCCAAAAACGTACCAAATGGTAAAGAGCATCAACACAATGAAGAAACTGCATCAACTAATGGGCAAAACAACCAGTTACCATCAAAATGGCAGGATCAAATTCACACATAACAATATTAACCTTAAATGTAGATGGGCTAAATGCCACAGTCAAAAGACAGATTAGCAAATTGGATAAAAAGTCAAAACCCATCAGTGTGCTGTATCCAGGAAACCCATCTCACATGCAAGGACACACATAGGATCAAAATAAAGGGATGGAGGAAGATTTACCAAGCAAATGAAGAGCATACAAAAAGCAGGAGTTGCAATCCTAGTCTCTGATAAAGTAGACTTTCAACCAACAAAGATCAAAAGAGACAAAGAAGGGCGTTACATAATGGTAAAAGGATCAATGCAACAAGAAGAGCTAATGATCCTAAATATATATGTGCCCAATAGGGGAGAACCAAGATACATAAAGCAAGTTCTTAACGACCTACAAAGAGACTTAGATTCCCACACAATAATAGTGGGAGACTTTAACACTCCACTGTCAATATTAGACAGATCAACGAGACAGAAAATTAACAAGGATATCCAGGACTTGAACTCAGATCTGGACCAAGCAAACCTAATAGACATCTACAGAACTCTCCACCCCAAATCCACAGAATATACATTCTTCTCAGCACCACACCACACTACCCTAAAGTTGACCACATAATTGGAAGTAAATCACGCTTCAGCAAATGCAAAAGAACAGAAATCATAACAAACAGTCTCTCAGACCAGAGTGCAATCAAATTAGAACTCACGATTAAGAAACTCACTCAGAACTGGACAACATCATGGAAACTGAACAACTGGCTCTTGAATGTTGACTGGATAAACAATGAAATGAAGGTAGAAATACAGATGTTCTTCAAAACCAATGAGAACGAAGACACAACATACCAGAATCTCTGGGACACGTTTAAAGCAGTGCCTAGAGGAAAATTTATAGCAATAAATACCCACATGAGAAGCAAAGAAAGATCTAAAATTGATGCCCTATCATCAAAATTGTAAAAGCTTAGAGAAGCAAGATTGAAAAAACTCAAAAGCTAGCAGACAACAAGAAATAACTAAGATCAGAGCAGAACTGAAGGAGATAGAGACACAAAAAAACCTTCAAAAAATCAGTAAATCAAGGAGCTGGTTTTTTTAAAAGATCAACAAAACAGACAGACCACTAGCCAGATTAATAAAAAAGAGAAGAATCAAATGGATGCAATATCAATAAAGGGGGTATCACCACCAATTCCACAGAAACACAAACTATCATCAGAGATTACTATAAACAACTCTATGCACATAAACCAGTAAACCTGGAAGAAATGGATAAATTCCTGGACACTTGCACCCTTCCAAGCCTAAACCAGGAAGACGTTGAAACCCTGAATACACCAATAACAAAGACTGAAGTTGAGACAGCAATTAATAGCCTACTAACCAAAAAAAGTCCAGGTCTAGATGGGTTCACAGCCGAATTCTACCAGACATACAAAGAGGGACTGGTACCACTCCTTCTGAAACGATTCCAAAAATTGCAAAAAGAGAGGATTCTTCCCAAATCATTTTATGAGACAAACATCATCCTGATACCAAAACCCAGCAGAGACTCAACAAGAAAAGAAAACTTCAGGACAATATCCAGGATGAACACAGATACAAAAATCTTTAATAAAATACTGGCAAACTGATTGCTATAGCACATCAAAAAGCTTATCCATCATGATCAGGTAGGCTTCATCCTGGGGATGCAAGGCTGGTTCAACATATGCAAGTCTGTAAATGTAATCTGCCACATAAACAGAACCAAAGACAAAAACCACATGACTATCTCAATAGATGCAGAGAAGGCCTTCGAAAAATTCAACAGGCCTTTATGCTAAAAACTCTCAATAAACTAGGTATCGATGGAACATATCTCAAAACAATAAAAGGTATTTACAACAAACCCACAGCCAACATCATATGGAATGGGCAAAAACTGGCAGCATTCCCTTTAAAATCTGGCACTAGACAAGGATGCCCTCTCTCACCACTCCTATTCAATATAGTGTTGGAAGTTCTAGCCAGAGCAGTCAGGCAACAACAAAAAAAAATAAAGGGTATTCAGTTAGGAAAGGAGGAAGTCAAATTGTCTCTATTTGCAGATGACATGATTGTATATTTAGAAGGCCCTATTGTCTCAGCCCAAAATCTCCTTAAACTAATAAGCAACTTCAGCAAAGTCTCAGGATACAAAATCAATGTGCAGAAATCAAAAGCATTTCTATACACCAATAACAGACTTAAAGAGAGCCAAATCAAGAACAAACTGCCGTTCAAAATTGCTACAAAGACAATAAACTAGAAATACAAGTAACAAGGATGTAAGGGACCTCTTCAAGAAGAAATACAAACAACTGCTTAAGGAAATAAGGGAGGACACAAACAGATGGAAAAACATTCCATGCTCATGGTTAGGAAGAATCAATATCGTGAAAATGGCCATACTGCCCAAAGTAATTTATAGATTCAACACTATCCCCATCAAGCTACCTATGACCTTCCTCACAGAACTGGAGAAAATGACCTTAAACTTCATATGGAACCAAAAGAAAGCCCACATAGCCAATACAATCCTAAGCATAAAAAACAAACAAACAAACAAAAAAAGAAAAAAACAAAGCTGGAGTCAAACTATACTGTAAGGCTGCAGTAATCAAAACAGCATGGTGCTGGTACCAAAACAGAGATGTAGACGGCAATGCCATACATCTACAACCACCTGATCTTTGACAAACCTGACAAAAACAAGCAATGGGGAAAGGATTCCCTATTTAATAAATGGTGTCGGGAAAACTGTCCATTGTACAGAAAGCAGAAACTGGACCACTTCCTGACACCTTACACTAAAATTAACTCCAGATGGATTAAAGACTTAAACATAAGACCTAACACCATAAAAACCCTAGAAGAAAACCTAAGCAAAACCATTCAGAACATAGGCATAGGCAAGGACTTCATGACTAAAACACCAAAAACATTGGCAACAAAAGCCAAAATAGACAAATGGGATCTAATTAAACTCCAGAGCTTCTGTACAGCAATAAATAAATAAATAAATAAATAAATAAATAATTTTTTAAAAAAGTCGTTAGAGTCACCCAGCAACCAACAGAATGGGAAAAAATTTTTGCAATCTACCCAACAGACAAAGGGCTAATGTCCAGAATCTACAAAGAACTAAAACAGATTTACAAGAAAAAAAACAAACAAACCCATTCAAAAGTGGGCAAAGGACATGAACAGACACTTCTCAAAAGAAGACATTTATGAGGCCAACAAACATATGAAAAAATGCTCATCATCACTTCATTAGAGAAATGCAAATCAAAACCACATTGAGATACCATCTCATTCCAGTTAAAATGGTGATCATTCAAAAATCTGGAGACAACAGATGCTGGAGAGGATATGGAGAAATAGGAACACTTTTACACTGTTGGTGGGAGTTAGTTCAACCATAGTGGAAGACAAAGTAGCAGTTCCTCAAGGACCTAGAAATAGAAATTCCATTTCACCCAGCAATACCATTACTGGGTATATATCCAAAGGATTATAAATCATTCTATTATAAAGACACATGCACATGTGTGTTCACTGCAGCACTTTTACATTGTAAACAGTTGGCAAAGACCTGTAGCCAACCCAAATGCCCATCGATGATAGACTGGAGAAGGAAAATGTGGCACATATACACTATGGAATACTATGCAGCCATAAAAAATAATGAGTTTGTGTCCTTTGTAGGACATGGATGAATCTGGAAATCATCATTCTCAGCAAACTGACACAAAAACAGAAAATCAAACACTACATGTTCTCACTCATAGGCGGATGTTGAACAACGAGAACACATGGACACAGGGAGGGGAGCATCACACACTGGGATCTGTTGGGGTAGAACAGGGTTAGGACAGCAGGAGGTAGGGAAGTTGGGGAGGGACAACATGGGGAGAAATGCCAGATATAGGTGACGGGGGGATGGAGGCAGCAAACCACATTGCCGTGTATGTACTTATGCAATATTCCTGCATGTTCTACACATGTACCCCAGAACCTAAAGTGCAATAAAATATATGTATTTAAAAATGCTTCAACAGTTCCAGTTTGTAGTAAACTTTCCCAAATGGTAGTGTTACTAGTATTATTGTATTATGTTGTGATCATTCATTTACTTGTCTCACTTTCTTCATAAAATTTCTGATACCCTGATAATGAAAATCATGCTTTTTTTCTCATTATCTATAGGCACAGTTTCTAGCTTAAAGCATAGTATTTGATAAAATCTCAGTAAGTGTTGATGAAGGAAAGCAGAAAAGAATAAATGAATGATATGTGGAGAGGAAGGAACTTAGGAAGCAGAGAATGAAGGCAGGGAAGGAGGGAGGAAAAAATGGAGGTAAGGAAAGAATGACTCATTCAATAACTAAATAAAGGAATGATCAGTTTTTCAGTTAGTCTTTGATTGATGCTGTTACATTTTTCTTTCCTATGTGTCAAGCTTCCATATAAAATCTGTTATTTTGGAAACTAATCATTCAAGATTCCAAGAATTTAATAAACTCTCCCAGCATTTTCTTTCTGTGTCTTTTTTTATAGACTAGCAAGGCAGATTTATCATTTTTGACAATGAAACTAAGCAGGAGGATCAAGTCCAGTTTGTTAGGACCCTTGGGATAAAGAACAAAATTCAGATTTTTGTGCTGGTCACAGCTTGGAGAAAGTCTGTTATCTGGAACAAGGATATGGATGCAATAAACATTCTGAGGTTTATCATGCTTTAATGACTTGCCTTGAGTGGCTTTGATCTTTGTATCTGATAATCATTTTCAAGCGGTCTGGTGTGTTCTGAAAATTAAGTAGTGGTTCATGGACTTGAGGACCTCCTTGGGAATGACAAGCTACAATCAGAATTTGGAAATGGGCAATGTTACAGAATTTGCTCTATGAGATGGAGAAACAGGACAACCTCCTGTGAAGAAGGTAAACACATTGATTTAGTGAAGGAAACCAGGTTTTGCTGGTGGAGTGGGAACCCAACAGGCATTGGGAGCTATGGCCAGTTTTCTCTAGATCTATGAACTAGCTTAAAAGATAATTCCACATCTTGAGGGTTTTTCATGAGTTGGGTACTCTTCTAGGTATTTTCTCATGCATTACTGCCTTGAATTTTTATATCCCCATTTCTGTGTTGAATTTTCTAATTCCCATTTCACAGATGAGGAAATTGAGATACAAATGACAGGGTCAGTTGCCCAAGATCACAAGACCACTTTGTGGAAGAAGAAGGATTTGAACTCCAGTCTGTCTCTCTCTTAAAATTACTCTCTGCTGCCTTTTATTCTAACCTGAAAGAACCGTTCTCAGTCTCCAACTTAAAAGTGGCCCCCTCTCAGCCAGTGTTTGGTTCACACAAACCCTCCTCCAGTTGAGGGCATCAACACATGGCCAGTACCATCCCTGTGACCAGCCGCACCCATCAAGGGCCCAGGAAGCATGACTCTGGCATGACATTGCTTAAAGATCTCCTCAGCTATCACTTCTACATAGGGGAAGTCCACTGAAGAGTGGCCTACTTTGTAAATAGAAATTGAGAGTCCTCAGTCTTGACCTGGGCTCACTGTAAACAGCACCACTGAAACTGGAAGGCCAGTGTGTCATGTTTCTAGAGATGGAAAAACTCAGGCCTTCTCACACTTTTTCCCTTAATTTTATTTAAAGGATTTGTTGCTGTTGCTGTTGTTGTTTTGCATTCTGAATGTGGTTCCCTTTTGCTTCTCTCTCAATAAAACAGGCCCTGACAGCCCTCTCATTCAGATTATTACAGAGTCGTGCCATCTCAGGCCAGTGCATTTAGGAAATATGTTGTTGGCACTCACCAACGAGTGAGATGCATAAAGAAAATATTCTAATGACAGTTGAGTTGAGAGAGCTTTGATCTCCCTCCAGAACTGTACTCATGGCTTTGAAATGCAGTTCTGGCAAAGGGGTAAAGTCTGGGCGCCTTGGCAATCAGGGCTGGGCCCCCTGAAACAGACATTCCAGGGGACCCGCAATTTCCACAGTGGATCCAGGTGCATGGGTTGTGCAGGAAGAAAAGAGACCACTCTCGAGAGGCGGCTCAGGGGAAAGGATCTAATTTAGGAGGGATGTTTCAATCCAGCCGATATTTTCCAAACTTTGTGGTTTGTACTGTTGTTTGGTTTTTGGCAAAGGTGGAAGTGTAAGGGGGAGGGGTGTGGAGGAGGAATTATGGTCAAATATATTTGGGTACACTTCCCGTACTATCTGCCTTACTTTGATTTTGCATATTTGAGGCTCTGAAAATCCTTGCAATTAAAAAATGTGTGTATTTAACCCTATTTAACAGAACATGTTCCAAACCAGTTTGACTCAGCCAACTTTGTCTTTGAATATTCATCTCTTTCTTATAAATTTAGCCTTCTGTAGAACATGATCTAGAAGACCCAGATCTATTTCACAACCTAACTGACTAGGTAGAAACCCTGAGCTGGAGAACAACCAGCAGAGTACAGTGAGAAGTGGTGAGATACTCAGGCAATGCAGGGTCCCGCACCCAGGTGTCCAGCTGAGGGAGAGAATGGAGGCTGCCATCCTTCCCATTACTCGTTCTCTAAACTATGCACCTTTGCAGGGAACTGTGTCCACTTGAAGAAAGAGGTGACTTTACTTGTGATACAAAACTGCTGTTATACGCAAGTGGCATGCACACAGGTTGGAGCAGAGAGGCTTGTTGCCAGGCTTTTCTATACCCTGTATTAGGTATTTGACCTTGGGCAAATCATTCCCCTTCCTTGAGCTCTGGGCTTGCTCATCCTGTTTTGAAACTATGCAGTTTGAGAGAGAGGTGCTCAGTAGCTGCCCTTCAGTGGTGGTTCTCTCTTGAAGGATGCTTTTAAGTGATACAGAGATAATAAAGATTTGGTCCTGACTGCCAGAAGCTCATTACCTGATGGAAAAAACAGCAGAAGCATTCATTTTCAGATAGAGGTGATGATGATGATTTGATTATTAATAATTTTCATTTTACTAACAGTAAATGGAGTAAAAGGAGCCTATCCTAATCAGTGATGCCTTCTCTGTGCCAGCCACCATGCTAGGCACTTAACCTATGTTGCCTCTAATTCTTATGACACCCTTGACAGGTGGTCATCATCATCCCTACTTTACAGACAAGGGTAGTCATAAGAGGATACATGAAGTGCATCACATGTAAGCTGGGCTTTGCAGGGATTGTAAGATTTAAAAGAGCTAAGAATCAAGAAGAGATATTGTAAGGCAGAGAAGGGAAACTAATGGACATACTTAGGGGTTGGGCATAACTGGGGAAAACTAAAGGTTCCCAGAATAAGGAAACCAAGATAACTTGAGTAGTTGAGTTTGTAGGAGGAAGAGACACTGAAAACTGAGACTGGGAGAGCCACCCAGAGGCAGACTGCCCATTTAGGGTCTTTCCTAGTAGGCGAAATTAGGACACCAGGATATGGAGGGAAGCTCACATTTTCTAGTTATCTGCTGGGATTGTCTTATTTAATCCTCTTGGTACCCTCCTGAGCTACGTGATACTCAAACCTACTTGCCCATACATATAGGTCTATCTGTCCAATTCTGAGTAGCAAAGCTTCTATGCAGATTAATCCACACAGATTAACCTACAGATCCACACACACACGGATTAATCTACAGACTAATACACACACACAGTTGGACAGACAACTTTCCCATAGATATACGTCTGTCTGTCCAACTTCGTGAGTTTTGGGATTTTGATTGATTTTTTCTGGGAAGTAAATAATGTTTGTTTGTTTTTGTTTTTGTTTAAAGAGATAGGATATTGCTCTTTTGCCCAAGTGGGAGTAGAGTGGTGCCATCATAGCTCACTGCAGCCTTGAACTCCTGGGTTCAAGTGATCCTCCTGTCTTAGCCTCCAAAGTAACTGGGACTACAGGCATATGCCACCATGGCCAGATAATTTTTTGAATTGTTTGTATTCTTTGTAGAAATGGATCTCCCTGTATTGCCCAAGCTAGTCTCAAACTCCTGGCCTCAAGAATTCCTGCCACCTTGGCCACCCAAAGTGCTGGGATTACAGGCAGGAGAAACCACACCAAGCCCTTACAATTTAAAGTGTATTTGAACAATGTACAATGTATGCACAGGGCCAGCCTTCCCAACAATTGCCAAACGAAAGTCATGTGGCCCATTTCCTTCTCTCACCTTCACTATTCCTAGACAGTAGGAGTAATGAAGGTGAGAGAACGAAAGTAGTTCAGTAGTTTCTTCTGAATTTGACCTCCTTTGCTTTCTCTTCTGTCTTGTTGACAAAAGGGAAAAAGACATCCTTTCAAGGCATAAGGGTAGGGAGGTAAATACCCACATGTATTCCTGTCCCGAAGATTTTCCCCCTGATATATTTGAGAGACACCCAGCCTGGCTCTGTATTAGTGGGAAAACCTCAGGCAACAGAAGGAAAACTTTCATCCACAGAGCTGTGTTTTTGCTTTTTTTTTTTTTTTCCCACTTCGGGTAGGTCCCTCTAGGAGAGGTGGGGAAGAGAGAGGCCAGTAGGGTTAGGGGCCTGGGCCTGGATTGCTCCTGTGGATTCTTCCCCTTCGGAGAAATGGAAGCTTCCCAAAGTATGGGGGAAAAATTCAGGTACAAGCCAGGGAGAGGCTCCCACATCCCATTTTTCTGCTTTGGGCTAGGATGAATACCGCTTCTTGAAAAGATTGGCTTCTGCAATTACCACCGAATAAACAACCAATTAAAACGTCTCCCCTGCCCTTACCCACCCTGTCTTTTTCTCTCTGGAAGCTTTCTCATCTCAGAGCCATGGACAGAGGTGGCTTTCTCTAATAACATTTTTGTTCTCTGCCTGAGAGAACATTTGATGGAAATGAACAAATCAATTAGAAAATAATAAATTATGTGGAAAGGGCTGATCCAAGAAAATCTCAGCTCCTCTGTGTTTTCATTCTTCTCCCAGGCATTGTTTCCCATTTCACTGTGGGCCTGAGTGAGCTTGGAAATGAGGGTGAGGTTGTGGGAAGAGTTGGACACGTCTAGATTTGTACTTGGCCTCGTCGCCTGTTGTGTGATCTCTGAACCCCTGTTCCTTCATCTGTATGATGGGGATAAGTGATGGGAATAGTTAAACATGCGCTGAGGCTTTCTACATGCTAGACATTCTTCTAAGCCCTTTACTCTTTCTTTATTAACTACCTTAACCCTCTGAACAGCTGTATGGGGTAGGTATTATTATCACCCTTGTTCTGTATATAAAGAAACTGAGGCACAGGAAGTTAAGTACATTGCCCAGGGTGACCCAAAAATAAAGTGGAAGAGCTGGATTCAAACCTAGGGCTGTAGCTTAAGAATCAGCCATCTCACCCACTCTGTTGCATTGCTTCAACTACCTAACAGGGATGAGACATGTGTACCTAACACAGGGTCTGGTATACAGCAAATGCTTCATAAATGTTGGCTGTCTCCTTCCTCATTCTCTTCCCTGATGACAGAGAAGACTATTAGAATCCCTCATGAGGCTTCCAGCCTAAGAAGTTGAATGTGGGCTCTTGAGGAAAAAAAGAGCTCAGCAGTGAGATTTCAGGTCAATATCTGAGCTTGTGATTCTTGAAATTAGTCAGCTAAACCTAGACATAGATATAAACTCTCCTGGCCCCACCTGTATCTCCAACCTATGTTTTTTGTGAAAAGTCGTACAAATTATGGTCACATGAATTTTTGGTTTCATGAGCTTGGGGCTTTCTGTGACATGGGCGGCCATGACACTCTAGGTCTGAGACGTATCCTATTCACAGCAGGGTAGAGGGGTAGTTTTCCACCCACAGAAATGCTCTGTGGAGCACCAGGCAGCTGTTACTAATTTCAATGTATTGATAAGAAAACTGAGGCCCCATTAGTGTGGAGTTACTAAATTTGAGACTGAGAGTTAAATATTTTTACTCCTACTTTTCCCAATTTAATTCAATTCCATCAAAAATCTACTGAGTGTTCACCAGGTATCAAGCTTTGTGCTGAGAACTCGGTAAACAGAGATGAATAAGGCACTCCCCTTTCCCCAGGTGGCCACAAATGGGTATTATATAACAGACAGAGGACGTGATTAATTGAAATGGCAAATGAGAGAGAGTGCACTGCTCGTAGGAGGTAGACAAGTATGGTGATGTTAAAAGGGGTGCAGGGAGGAGAGCATCAGGGAAGTCTTCCTGGAGGAGGGATTCCAGAACAGACTTTGGATTTGTTCTTCACAGGACAAAATGCTGATCAGAGTCCCAGCAGAGGAAAGAGCATGAATAAAGGTGCCAGTGGGATCATGCACTATACATGGGGCAGAGATGTCTGTATTCAGTGGGACGCTCAAGAGAAGGAATAGAGAGAGATGAGGCTAAGGAGTAGGCTGTGTCTTGGAGGCCATGCTGGGAACTTGGACTTGGTCTTTCATATATGCGGAAGCTCTTCTATTATTCTAAGAGGGGAAGAAAAGAGAACCATCATTAATGTGTGCTACTGGCTGGGCTTTGTGAGACCTCCTGGGTGGAGACAGCATTAAGGAAAAGGAAAACACTGCCAAGTAGCAGCTTGAACTTAGTAAGATCTGAAGAAGTTTCTCTAAGCCTCTGGAGATAATGATACTACCTACCTCTGTGTTTGTAAGAAGCCTAACAACTTTGACAAGTCTCTTAAACTCTCAAGGACTTATTTTTATGATGTGTAAAATGGAATCATCTTACTTATAATATTATTGGGGGAATTCAATAAGGTGGTGTTTATAACGTGCTTAGCAAAGTGCCTGGCACACATAGTTGCTCTAAATCATTTGGAGAATGCCTGTTATTTAAATAGTATCTTTTTGAGTATGGTAACAATCAAAGTTCTTCTTCTGTTTCAGAGCCTACATGGATGTTAATGAGCTGAAGAACATTCTTAGATTGGATGGATCAACACATCTCAATATTTTCTTTGCAAACTCCTCAGAAGAGGAGTTGGCAGGAGTAGCAACTTGGCCATGGGACAAGGAGGTCCTAATGCACTTAGGTGAGTCTTAGAAACTTCTTCAAGAGGAACCTGGAGTAGGACAGTAATACATTCAGTGCGATGATGATCATTATTATGATCATGATAGTGGTGGTGGTAGTCGTGAGGGTGAACAGCCCATTTATTTATCACGTTAATTTATAAAATTCTTTGACATCCTTTATCTCGTTTTGACCACCAAGCAATTTTCTGAAGGAAATAGCACCATATTATTAACCACGTTTTATCAATGGGGAAATGAGACCCAAAGAAGAAATGGGGCTTATCCAACATCACACACAAGGCAGTGACAGTCACAACTGGAAACTAAGTTTCCAGCACTATCTACTGTTTGCTTTCTCCTTAAACCCTCTGTCTCCTAGTTCCTGCAAACATCTTCTCAGTCTGGTAACCACACTGTACTGGCACAGCCAGTCATGGGTTGGCTTGAAAGACACCAAAGAAGCAAGAGAAAGTGAGTTTGTAAGAACTCCTTGTTCCTCCATGTTCCGCCCACCAACACCAACAGGAACTCTTCTTACATTCAAATTATGCATATCCATAAACAAGACATAAGTTTCTGCAAACCAATCACCAAAAGTTAGACATGACAACAGTTTCTGAAAGATGCCCTGTAAGCAAACATTGTAGTTCTTTAATTTTATTGTTTCCATGCTCTCTTCCAGAACACATCTATATGTAGACATGCTTTTCTTTAACTGTACATTTTAAAAATCATAGCATAGATGAAATTCTGTGTTCTTTTTTTACTTAATATTATGCTATCTACTTTTTTTTTTCCATGTCATAGAAGTCTTATCCTCACTTCTCACCCATTTTTTTTTTCATTTAAAATCACAAAAGAAAAGTACCCTTCTGGGTTATTTCCCCCTCTCTAAAGACAAGATTTTTAAAAGCCACATAATATTCCCTTGAACAACGGCACTGCCCTTTATTTAACCATTTTGCCTTTGGTAGAATGTTCCCATTATTTACAAGAATGAATCGTGATGACTCAGTGAACATCTTTATCTGAGAATGTTCTGGCTCAGCAGTGACAGTGCTGGATGTATCCTCAAGCCTGCCTGGTCTCCTGGTGAAACAGAGTCCAGTAGCTGCTCCATTGCTATGCTGTCTTGGAAATGAGAGATTCAAATAATAGAAGTCTTGCTGAATTAAGCATAGACATAGTTACCTCCAGACGACTCTCATTTCTCAATTGTTTTTTAGAGAATGCAACCAATTTGTCTGTGTGTGTGTGTGTGTGCGCGCGCGAATGTGTGGTTGTATAAATAAATACAAAGATAAATATCAACTTGTTCTCAGCTGGGAGGATTTTATGCCCTAGGAGATATTTGGCAATATCTAGATATATTTTTGCTTATTACAAATGGGGGAATGATACTGGCATCTAGTGGGTAGAAGCCAGTGATGCTGCTAAATGTCCACAGTGTCCACCACAAAGAATTACACAGTCTAAAATGTTAGTAGTGCTGAGGTTGAGAAGTCCTGAGATAGATGATGTATGGGTAGATAAATAGGCAGACAGGCAGACAGATGGGGTTGTAAGAGCTCCTAAGAAGAGAGCATGCAGCTTAGGCAAACTTGAAGGTGATCAGCTTATATGACATACCTAGAATATGGTGTATGGGAGTAATGCTATACTAAAGCCAAAATTTGTGTTCGTTCTCAACTGTGACTTGACTTAGCAGTATGGCCTTAGGCAATTCTCTTTCCTTCCTCAGGCCTCAGTGTCCTTCAATATTAAATAAGCAGGTCCTAGGAGGCCAGAAAACCCCAAGGACCCTTCTCAGTTCTGAAATTCTGTTCTATTAGAAAAGCAACTGGAAGGGCCATGATCAGAGTCTGAGAATGGTTGAGCAGCAGACTTTTACAGTTAGAACAAAATACTCCTGATAATTCCATAAATTTCAGAGACTGGCTCAGGGCCAGGAATAAGAGAGGCTATAAATCCATAGCATGTTATAGTTCTTCAGGATGATGTCAGGCTCAAGCTATTTCACCTGATAAGAGAAGCAATGAAACAGGACTGGGACCCAAGTGCTGTCACTCTGTGAAAAGGTATGAGTTGGGAGGGGATGAGGTAAAACAAACAGGGCTAGCTTAGACATCAAGTCTGCAATCCAATCATCATCCCTGGAATGGTCCTGTCCTCTCATTACCTTAATAATGAAGCTTCATGGGGAGACAGAGCATCACTCTGTCATCATTATTGTCGCTGCTTATTTTAGAGCTCACCAGAAATGCAAAGTCCTTTTTCCACAGTCACAAGGCCAGTGTGAAGCAGAACGGGGATTGCAACCCATGTCAGCTAACTCCAGCCGGACTCCAGGCTGCCCTCTCCCCATCCGGAGAGATGCTGCTCATAAGTAATTTCTCTGCAGTAGCGCCAATCAAACCCAATTTATTACAACCATATTTTTTTACCCTCTTTTTCTGCTGTGACATCATGATCCCTGGAAAAAGCCTTGGGTGTGAAGCGGATTGTGTTTCATGTTATGATTGACAGAAAATAATTGAGAAAGATTTCCTGTCTCAATTTCTCTTCCTCCCTGCCTCTGCCTGCCCCCTTCTCATACCCATGTGTATGTGCACACCCACACACTCATATGCCCTCTCATACATCTTTATCTTTGTGTTAGAAAGCTCTAAGCAATTCAAAATTGCTCAGAAATTCAATCTCAGAAATCAAGTCCTCCAGGGACCCATACCCCGAGCCCTTCTTCAAAATCAGAGACCTCTACATAGACTCTCTGTGTGCCGTGACTGAGCAGGCACACCCGTTCCAGAGGTTCAGTCTAAGATGAAACTCTCCTCAAGCCCATGTGGGGCTTGCCAGTTCAAATCAACAAGCCCCTACCTCCTCATCATTCTTTTATAAGATGCTGCTCTACACCCAAAGTGCCTACTTTCAAGGTTCACAGACCTGATTTTTAACCTTCCCTTAAACACTTTCAAATTTTAAAGTTTAAATATCTCTCTGCCAGCCTGTATACATCTTTCCTAAAATGAATACAGCACAAATACTACCCATGGATTCTGCTGAGATCTGTTCTATCTCCCCAAGCTAAGCAATGCTCAGTCTTTGGAGGCATGTGGTATAGTCCATTGCTTCTCAAACCAGAATATACAGACAAGTCATTCAAGGCTGTTTTCAAAATACAGGTTGTGCTTCTGTAGGTCTGGGGTGATACACTTGATGTATGGAGGTGCTATTCTAGCTGCTCACACTTGATTAGTTAAACCTCTCAAACTTCTTCAGTTGACTTACATAGCAAATATTTAACACACATTGAATATGATACTCTGCTCCAGGCCCCGTGGTAGTCATTAACAGTAGAACATTGATTAAGAGTTCTCCTCAAGAGACATTTGCTAGTATGAAAACTGTTAGAATCGTGAATACAGCATGATGCTGACCTACATGAGTTTTCATGCTCTTACAGCATCAGAGATGAAAATATGAGATTCAGAGATGCTAATTAATCCACTCAATGTCCCAGAGTTAGTGAAAGCAAAATAAGAACCAGAACCAAGATGTCTGAACCTGAGGGCTTTGTCTAGACAAGAATATGTAGAATATTTGAATATAGGGGTAGGTCTTACTTTCTAAGGGAAAGTTTGCAGCAGAAAGGTTTACTGGCTGAGAAATCAGAGTTTCTGAATCGCTCTCCACTGAAATAGTTTGAAATCGCCTTGGGTAAGTGCCTTTACCTCTTTAAAGCATTGGTGTTTTCATATGAAAAACGAAGAATTGTAGAAAATGACTTTTGAGGTTCCTTCCTGCTCTGATAGCTCATGATTCATGTCACAGGTTGTAACAGTTCTCAGGGCAATGGAGTCATAGGGTGGAGAAGATTGTGGTTGTTTTGGGCAGCATCTCTTTCTCCTTGGTAGACTTGGGGGTGATTGCACCAAGAAGCAGAGTACCTAGCTTCCCTGATTCCCTGGATTTCCCCTTACAGGTGGCATTGTCCTGAACCCATCTTTCTATGGCGTGCCTGGGCACACCCACACCATGATCCATGAGATTGGTCACAGCCTGGGCCTCTATCACGTCTTCCGAGGCATCTCAGAAATCCAGTCCTGCAGTGACCCCTGCATGGAGACAGAGCCCTCCTTCGAGACTGGAGACCTCTGCAATGATACCAACCCAGTCCCCAAACACAAGTCCTGCGGTGACCCAGAGCCAGGAAATGACACCTGTGGCTTTCATAGCTTCTTCGACACTCCTTACAACAACTTCATGAGCTATGCAGGTAGGGCCCTACATTCTGTGGGGTGAACAGGACTGAATGTCAAATGTGGGATTTAATCCTGGCTCAGGGGAGCCTTGAATGAGCAACTTACCTTTTCTAAGGATGGAAGGCCTAGCTCTGCGACTCAGCCACCTAATGTCTTTGGGTCATTCTTTTTGTGGGTTTCACTTTTCTCAAGAAAATGGAATCATTGGACTTGCATCTCTAAGATCCTTCCTAAATTTGCAGCACAATTTTCTAAAGTGGTTGTTGTTGAACCTTTTTTATTTAGTCCATGTGTCCCTTAGATAAGCATAAAACTCTCACATCCTCTTCTATTATGTTTTGCAAGAACAATAAGAGTGCTGCAGATTTTGCAAATAGAAAATGATGACGTGAAATTGGGTATGTTTTTTTTTTTTTCCTAATTGCATGTATCTTATCGTAGTCCTTTTGTGTATCACTAGTAACATAACAATGTTAGGGGCATTGGGAGATGCCTTGTACTTCCCTTTAGCACAGGATACATCAAGGCCTTTGAGCCCTTTTAGCATCTTTGGCAAATTAGAACAAGACACCCCCTCCTCAGGGCTGTCATAGCCCTTACCACTGCACCTTCAGCTAAGAGATTTTGTGTTAGTCACAATCCACACTATTGCGCGTGGCAAGCCAGCATCAAATTCTATGATCATACTCAACTTGATGTCTCTTCCCCACTAGAACAAGCAAATTCTATCAAGGCAGAGATTGCATCTAGTATATCACTCTGTTCTCAGAAGTTAGCCCAGGGGCTAGTCCTTAATAAATGTTTGTTAGAAAAGGAAGAAGTAAAGAAAGGGAAGAGAGGGAGGTTTGGAGGGAAGGAAGGAGAAAAATGAATACATTCTCTTATAACGGGTATATAAAATTGATTCTTATTAAAAGCAATATTTCTACTCATGTAACAAAATATTGTCCTTAAAGGCCAATATGCTCTCTCTCATTTAATTGAGAGCATAATCTGTGGAGTCAGAACTATTCCCACTCTACAGATGACAGCATTGAGGCTCACTGAAGTCATTTGTGCTAGTCACATGTCTGACTCCACGTATTTTTCTCTCTTTTTTTTTTTTTTTTTTTGAGATGGTGTCTTACTCTGTTACCCAGGTTGGAGTGCAGTGGTATGGTCTCGGCTCACTCCAACCTCTGCCTCTCGGGTTCAAATGATTCTCTTGCCTCAGCCTCCTGAGTAGCTGGGATTATAGGTGCCCACCACCACGCCTGGCTAATTTTAGTATTTTCATTAGAGACAGGGTTTCACCATGTTGATGAGGCTGGTCTTGAACTCCTGACCCCATGATCCGCCCACCTCAACCTCCCAGAGTGCTGGGATTACAGGCGTGAGCCACCGCACCCAGCTGCATTTTTGTCATTTACTCTTGTATTGCTCTTCTAAAGAGAGCTAGCTGATAGTTGAGTTGGGAAATTGAGCAACCTGGGTGGCTTTTACATTCTCTTCCACAGAGATACCTCAGGGGACTGCCCTGGTGACTATATGAGTCGGGCTTTAGGCTCTCATTTCTGCTGGAGCCAGGGAAAATACACCCCCTTTCCGACTTTTACATTTCTGTTGAGGTTTTGCCTCATTTCATTTGAAGAATGGAATTTGCTGCTGGAACCCAAAGGGTTCTGTGATCCCCATTGGTCCTTTCTGCTTGTCCATTTGGGCTGAGGACCCCTGGGGACCTCTCCAGTGTAAGATTCATGTGGTCCAAATCTGAATTGAAATGTCAATCAGTACCTCTAGTACCGTAAAGAGTCTTAGATTTGAGCGCTCAAAAAAAGGCCAGGGTACTGGGTATTTCCTGAAAAGCAGATTCCCACTGAGCTTCCATTCCCAGCCAAGCTGACGCTCCACATCTGGTGCCCCATCCCCTTATACAGCCCTGCTTCCATTTCACTTCTGTAGCACCTTTTCTTGGCCAGCTGAACGCACATGGAAAATAAACAATAACGTAAGTTTGGAAGTTTGCCGGCCTCTTAGGGGCCTAGGAGCTACCGCTAGCTACCAGACCCCCAAAACTAACTATTTTTTGTTCCCCTTTGTACAGATCTAAAGGGTGATTGATTTATTGTTTTTTTCTTTTAAAGGAGCCCCTCAGCTCAGTGACGCATTAACAGCAGAACTAATTCACTGAGCTACGAAAACAAACTTATACCCACAAAAGCATATTCAAGGTGACCACGAGCTTTGAAATATTTGTTTTCCTTAGGATTTCTGATAGATGAGGTGACAAAAAGCAGCTGGATGAAATTCAAACTGCAGAACAGGATTGGGTTCTCAGGGATGTGGAGAGCAATGCATGGGAGCTGTCTCATCAAGACAATTGGGTGAAGACATTGCTGATTCCACTTCTCGTTGCTTTATCTTCCCGGGTGCTTCTTCCTCAGGCCTGATCACTGGTAGGGTAAAGGGTTGTGATGCAGCACTGCCAACAGAACTTTATATGAAGGTAGACATAGCCTGTATCTGTGCTGGCCAGTGTTGTACCACTACCTTACTACCAGTATGGTAACTGAACAATTGAAATACAACAAGTGTGACTGGTGACCTGAATTATCAGTCTTAAGTTATTTTAACTCATTGAAATCAGAAGAGCCACACGGTCTGGTGGCTACCATATTGGTTAGCTCAGGCCTGCAGTAGTTCTTGAGTACGTATGATATGCCAGACACTGTAGGAGACTTAAGTAGCCCAAGGAGGTGCACAAGTTTTACAGATGCAGAAAATGTAGCTCCGGTAGCCTAAGTATCTTGCCCAGCGTTACAAAGATAAAACAAGGCAAAGGTGAAACCTAGACCCAAGCCTTTCTTGCTGCAGAGCCTGTGTTGTTAACTAGTAATTATCTGCCTCATTTTCTGGTTCTGGGAAAGGTTGAGAGGGCCCCAGATGCTCAGATCAAGGAGGCACCAGGTGGGTGATGGGGGGAAGCCTATTTCAATAGGCAGGCTGGACAGAGCTCCAGAGGGGTATAGTCATGTTGAACTCTTGGATAAGCCCTCAGCAGATAAAAGAGCAGCAGACCCAGTTCTATTTCCTGGAGATAACTGGCTACGAGAGTTTCTGGAGGAGGACACTGTGGTCCTCAAAAGTATAGGAAACCAGGCTTTCTCTAGCCTACAGAAGCAAGTGTCTTGACCCTGTGTTTCTGTGTGTCATGGCTTCTTAATATCCACACATAAATTGACCCAGCAATTCCACTTCTAAGGAATATATCCAAAGCAAGTAAATCAATTGGTATGCTTAAGGATTTAACCACAAGAATGTTCTTAATGATATTCATTTCCTAAATATTTATTAGGCATTTACTATACGCCGGGTATAGAGGAAAAATATGTGTGAATAATGAGAAACTGCTTATAAGCCCAAAGGTAATAGACTGCTGAATAAACTGCAAGGTATTCATGTGATAGGACATTATAGGGCAACTAAAGATGGTAGAGAAGACGGTTGAAGGACATGAGCAGTCGAGTGACATGGTAGTTTGGAGCATGACATTTGGAGTGAGGGACCAAACTTGACTCTTCCATGCCTCAGCTTTGATTTTTGGCAGTTTACTTCTCTTCTCTGAGCCTCAATTATTTCATTAATACCATTGAGGATAAGCATACTCACCTTGCCTGCTTGTAGGTGTAATGGTACAAGTAAAGCACTTAATACTGTTGTTCGTCTAAATGCCCATCAGTGATAGACAGGCTAAAGAAAATGTGGTATATATACACCATGGAATAGTATGCAGCTATAAAACAGAATGAGAGTATGTCTTTTGCAAGGACATGGATGGAGCTGGAGGGCATTTTCCTTAGCAAAGTAACATAGGAACAGAAAACCAAACACTGCATGTTCTCACTTATAAGTGGGAGCTAAATGATGAGAACACATGGACACATAAAGGGGAGCAACACACACTAAGGTCTATCAAAGTGTGGAGAGTGGGAGGAAGGAGAGGATCAGGAAAAATTACTAATGGGTACTGGACTTAATACCTGGGTGATGAAGTAATCTATAAAACAAACTCCCACGACCCCCAAGTTTATCTATGTAAGAAACCTGCACATGTGCTCCTGAACTTAAAATGAAAGTTTAAAAAAAAAACAACTATCCTTGGTATCATAATTAGTGTTCATAAAGGTTGATTAGTAGGATTATTTGTTGACTATTTAATGTGAAAAGGTCAGAAAGTCATACATATATGTAGTATAAGACCTGTATATATATGTATGTGATGATAAGAATTACAGAAATTTACTATAGATATTTACATCCATGTACAAACACATCTATATACATACATATACACACATATACATTAGACATCAGTTTTATTATCTATCGGTAATGAGTTCAGAGTAATGTTTATTTCTTTGTAACATTTTTGACATATTGCAGATATTCTACAGTGAATTTTTTATTACAAATTTGTTATCTACATTTATTATTATGACTATTATTATTACCATTATTTTAAAAAAACAAAAAGACAGGGAGTTTTACACAAGGCAACTTAGTTTTCCATTCACTAGACATTAGTTAGCTTGTTAAATGCTCTCATCAGCTTTATGAGGCAGGTAATGTCTTATTCCTCATTTTATGGTGGGTGAAAATGTGGTTGGCGGGGGCTCAGCATTGTGCCCAAGGTCCCACTTGGAGTGAAGCCATGGAGTTCATGCCTTGAAGCTCCATGCAGTGTGGCCTTTCAGTCACAGACTAACAGTTGTTCTTGAGAGCGAGGTTCAGTTAGCAAACCAAACCCAGGGTACTATATCAACAGCATGGGGACTGGCTCGGGCTTATCGGTGCTGAAGTCCCAAAGTTCCTTCTGCTTTGGGACAAGATGCAGGCAGAAGAACAAGAGGAGAGACCAGATGAAGTGGCCACAGATATTGAGAGGAAAGGCATTGGTAGGGAAGGAGGCCACGCGGGGCTGACTCTAGACATTAGCTGATTGAGACAGAGCTTTGTGATAAATGAAAACCCTTTGGTACCTCTCCCAAGATTCTGATAGCCTCAAAGTCTCCAGGTAATGTACCCTGGGATAGCTTTTGACTTCAGTTTTAAAGTTCAAATACATTCATGTCTCCTTATCAGGTTCCATCACCTATCCATTTTTTTCAAACTTTCTTTTTATTGACAAATGCGAAATGGTTACTTTTTAAGTTATTTAAAAAATACACTTTTGGGGGGGTGGGGGAAGCAAGTAAAATAGAAGTTTGTACAGGGAAAAAAACTACTGTTTTTCAGCATCATTCATCTTGGTAAATGCTTTTTGTGCCCTTGCTCATTGAGTCCTCACAACTCCATGGGTTGGCGTTTATTTAAATGCCCCCAATTGATGCACGAGGGAACTGAGTCTTAAAGTTATCTCATGTTTTGGTCAAGGCTGATTAGTATTTGTTCTATGCCTGTGCCTTAAAGTACACAGCCATTTCCCTATGAATGAACAGATGTGCTATTTCTAATATTTTCACTATTATAAATTATGCTTCAAGAAACATCCTTGTATGTATATTTTACCCATGTTTATCTAACAGTATCTATCTTTTGAATCCATAAATTCCTTATTGTTAGATCGAAGAGAATGAGTGTTTTATATTCTGTATTTTTTCCACTGCTTTTAGTTTTCCAACACTCACATATAATGAGCACACACAAGCATACACGCACACATGCCAACACACACACTATTCCCAATTCCCATTTACCAGCATTTATCATAGGACAGGCATCGCTCTCAGTGCCCCACATCCCTGCACCTTGGCCGTGTTTTGAGATGAGCAATCGCGTTATCATCACTGTCTTCACTTCATGGATGCGGTAACTGAGGCACTGGGGGCAGAAAATCACTTGTCCATAGATTCTGTGTGCGCTGATCTAATCACATGGCCACACTTCTTCCCTTAGCCATCATGCCCTTCTCCTGCCTCTAACCTATTCGGTGTCTTTTCCAGGGCTTTCAAGATGAAGTACAAAGTTCATGGCAACAAAGAAAAAACTACTGAATGATCTGGCCTTTTACAGAGTGAGATATTTTTCCCCGCAATAGGGAGCCATAGAATGTTTGGTATTCAGGAGATATATGGTGGCATCTGGTTACTGGATTAGTCACTATACTGTGATTGTTAACAGACATTGGGCTCTTCTGCTTCTCCAAATATGTTAAAGACTTCCATGGAGTGCTGGAAAGGAGATTGGCAAAGATTACTAAGGGGATTTAAGGTAGCTTTTGTGTAGAACCTCCCTCACACCCCTGCCCCTTTCCTAAGCTGGATTCTCAAGACTCTATCTAACTGTCCAGCACGTGCTCAAATGTATTTAATGTTTGTTTAATAAGAAGAAACCAGTATATACTACAGTATTCCCAGTAGCCAGTCCATTTTAAGATCAGAAGAGCCCTCTGCTCCTCTGTCTGGGGCCTAGCTATGGGCTCCCTGACTGGGTGGACACCTCTGGGAAGTGGTGTTTTTGGAAACCAAGCCAAAACGGTGCCTTGTGCTCCCCTGGGGCAGTTAAATAAAACTGTTGGAGGGAGAAATGGGAAGCAAGCCTTCTCCCTCAGGGCCAGGTCTTAGGTCACACCCTGGAAAAGGGAGAGCAGGATCAAAGGTCCTTAGATCTAAAGACACCTGAGACATTATGTTCCAAGCTCCCTTAGACTCAGGCTCAACTCCCATTTATCAACCACCTGCAGGATTTTATATCCATACAACGTCTCATTTATGCTTGAAAATAAGTTCTCATATCGATCAGAAGCACAGCCTTGAAGTCAGGACTGCGTGGGTTCAAATCCCAGTTGTATCCCCAGCTTTGTGATTTTGAAATGGTTGTTTACCCTCTTTGACCTTTAATATCCTCTTCTGTAAGATAAGGAAAATAGTAGTACATGCTCCAAAACTTGTGAGAAGGGAAGGGGTTTAACGTGTCTGAAGCACAGCGCGCCAATGGCAGCACCGAGGGGAGATGGTACTGCTCATGTTTTCCGCACGCACACTACACTGGCTTGTTCCCAGGTCTGCCTGACTCCCTGGTCTGTGCTCTCTGCCTAGGCACCAAGCCTCTGTAGCCATGCAGCACTTTATCCTGCAATCCCTCTCCTTTCTTTTCCAATATTAGTCATGGGATCTGATCAACCTCAACAATCTCCTTCTTTAGTTCTTTAGAAGCCTTCCTGGTCTCCTGCCTCCGCCACCCAACCCATGCTGTCTTCCTCCCTTTATCAGTGATTGACATCACAGACTTTAGCAGCCTTGTAACAACCTTGACTCATACATTGGACTGATCTTGCCTCCATAACTAGACTGGGTACCTCTTCATGGGCAGGAACTTTTAAAGTTTCATCTTTTTATACCCTGTGGCACAGAGCAGAAATGTAGTAGACAATCAGAAGGTTTGTTTGAAGGGCAATATCACTGCATCAGTTAATAGTGAAATTAATGAATAAATGGGTGAAAGAATGTGAAGGAATGAATTGGAACCAGTGAGTGTATCAGAGAATGATTAAATGAGTGAGTGGATGAACAAGTGAATGAATGAATGAATGAATAAATGAGGGTTACTGAGTGGAGGGTGAGGGAGGGAGGGAGTAATGAAATTGTTGACTTAGTGCCCAGTGGATTCGAGGCCCGTGGAAAATAGCTCATCTTGCCTGTGTCCTTTGCCATGACCTCTGGGCTGCTCCCTTCCCAGTCTCAGCCATACTTTTTCAGCTCCATCCACCCTCCCCTCCCTCCTGTTTCCTCTCACCTGTCTCCAGAAGTGATGACTACACTAATTTGTTCACAGGCCATTAACTCTTGAGCGCTGGAAGAGGCCAGCCCTGAGTTGGCAAGGAACAACTTGGGTGCTGGCTCTCGTGCCACCAGGAGCCGTCATAACTCTCTCGCATACCTGCCCGCCCTCGTGGCTTGGTGCTTATCTCTCCCTCTGCCTGCTTGCAGATGACGACTGTACAGACTCCTTCACGCCCAATCAAGTCGCCAGAATGCACTGTTACCTGGACCTGATCTACCAGAGCTGGCAGCCCTCCAGGAAACCGGCGCCTGTTCCCCTCGCCCCCCAAGTTGTGGGTCACACAACGGACTCTGTGACGCTGGAGTGGTTCCCACCCATAGATGGCCATTTCTTTGAAAGGTGAGTGTATTCTGTATAGTGCTGATTCCCATCTTTCTCTCCTACCAAGAAGAGGGAAAGTTGGAAGCGAAGCAGACTTGGAGAGGGATTTTGAGGTATTTCTTGTTATCGTTCAAAAGATATCTCTGCCACCTAGCACAGTGACTGGCACATATAAGCATGTTGTAAATTTGGGGTCAGGGAATAAAAAAATGATTGCTAATAGAAACAAATAAATAATAACAAATATTTTTAAGGGAATGGGTGCTAAGATTCACTTAGTTATTAGAAACTTGGAAACCTCTTTTGCTATAGCCCTTCTCTGGGATGGAGGTACTAGTCTTGTCTCCATGAGCTCAGGATTTGTGATGGCCCCTGGTTAATAGGCAAAAAGGTTTATATTATATTAATTATTTTATATTATATCATATCATGTTTTACATATGGAGTGTATATATATATTTATGTGTGTATCACGTGTGTATATAAGTACATATTTACATATATGAATATATATACATATAAACCCAATTTTTGACTGTTCCAAATGTTTCTTTTTTAATTTTGCAGAACTAAAGGTAGAACTTTTATAAAATTTGGGAATGATAAACTGAGGCACAAGATGCCTCTGGTCTGCTTCCCTGACTGTTCATTAATTAATCATATGACCTTGAGCAAGTCACTTTCTGTCTCTGATTCTCCCTTACAGTACTTGGAATCTGGGTCTAATGATACTACAGTGGCTTGAAGGTGGAGACCTGCATCAAATGGTCTCTTGTGATACGTTCCCCCATACAGACTCCTTGAGGAGCTCAAGCTCTAAGAGGACCAGATTTAAAAGCGTCATGAAAGCAGACCACGATATTTGCATCTACTTGGGAATTTTGCCATAATTCAGGGAAGATTAGTGTATTACCTCTACTCCAGCCCTTCTTCAGGATGCTTTATCTAGTATTGGTGCTACAATATTAATGATGGTAAAAATAATAACCATGCTAATAATTAATTAATATTACTTTATTGTAGTTGCTGGGATCTATCAAGTGGTTACTTTGTGATGGATTCTATACTAAATGTTTTATATACAGAATTTCATTTAATCTTTCTGGTAATGTTGTATAACACGAATCATCTTCCTTATTTACTAGATAAGAAGAGAATTGGAGCTAAAAGAGGCTGAAAGGTGACCAGAGGGTCATAGAAAGTGGTAGGGACTGGGCTTCAGCTCCTGTTTTGTAGTGTCTTATCTTAGACTTCTATGTCGTTTCATTAAGTTGCTTCAAAGCTGAATTAGAGAAAAGGCATTATACCTCCCCTGCTGCAAAAAAAAAAAAAAGAGCCACAAAAAGAAGCAAGAAATTCTTATTTGCAAGTGTATTTGTCTGCATTTGTGTGCGTGTAAAAGACATATTTGGCAAAGGATCTAAATATACACTTCAAGACACACAAATGGCCTACAGCTATGTGGAAGAAATGCTCAACATCACGAATTATCAGGAAAAGGCAAATTAAAACCACACCCCTGTTAGAATGGATATTACCAAAAAGGCGAAAGATTACAAGTGTTAGCCAGGGTGTGGAGGAAAGGGAACGCTTGTACACTGGTGGTGGGAATGTAGGTTAATATAGCCATCGCGGAAAATGGTATGGGGGTTCCTCAGAACATTAAAAACAGGACTGCCATATCATCCAGAAATTTCAATTCTGTGTATATATTTAAAGAAATTGGCCAGGCACAGTGGCTCATACCTGTAATCCCAGCACTTTGGGAGGCGGAGGCGGGCGGATCACGAGGTCAAGAGATCGAGACCATCCTTGCCAACATGGTGAAACCTTGTCTCTACTAAAAATACAAAAATTAGCTGGGCGTGGTGGCACACGCCTGTAGTCCCAGCTACTCGGGAGACTGAAGCAGGACACTTGCTTGAACCCGGTGGGGGAGGTTGCAGTGAGTCGAGGTCACGCTACTGTACTCCAGCCTGGCACCTTGCAACGGAGCAAGACTATCTCAAAAAAAGGAAAAAAAAGGAATTGAAATTAGTATGCCAAAGACATAGCTACACTCCCATGTTCACTGTACGTTATTCACAACAGCTAAAATGTAGAAGCAACCTAGGTGTCCATCATCAGAGGAACAGGTAAAGAAAATGCTGTGTACAGATGGTCTCCAATTTATGATAATTTGACTTCCACTTTTTTGACTTCCCAATGACAAAAGAAGCAATATGCATTCAGCATTGCTTTTAGTATTAAGAAAGTATAAACCTATTGTAAGTTGAAAATTTCATAAGTCAAAAGTACATTTTTGACTTATCATATTTTCGACTTAAGATAGGCTTATTGAGTGAGTCCTAGCTCCATTGTAAGTCAAGGAGCATCTGTATATACACAATGGAATACTATTCAGCATTAAAAGGGGGAAAAATCCTGTCATTTTCAACAAAATGAATGAACCTGGAAGACATTATGCTAAGTGAAATAAGCCAGGCGCAGAAAGACAAATAACTACATAATATCACGTACACGTAGAATTTTAAAATATTGAATTCATAGAGGTAGAAAGTAGAATGATGACTACCAGGTAGGTGGGAAAGGGACGATGTTGACTGAAGGGCATAAAGTTTCAGTTAGGTGGGAGAAATAAGCTCTAGTGACCTGTTGCACAGAATGGTGACTCTAATGAATGAAAATGCATTATATATTTCAAAATTGTGAAAAGAATAGATTTCAGATGTTTTCACCAAAAAAAAAAAAGTGTGAGACATGATGGATTTGTTAATTTGCCCATTTTAATCACTCCACATTGTAAACATATGTCAAAACATCACATTGTACTCCATAAATATATACATACAATCATTGTATATCAATTAAAAATAAAATTTACAATTTTTTGAAACGTATTTAATCACAGTACCACATAAAATTTGGGTACTAATTTTTCATCATATTACCATCAGTACCTGAGTCTAGATTCTTTTTTGGCAGGTGGTAAATGTGATCATGAGGGAAGGAAATGCTCTTCCTAAGCTCTCTGTAGAGACTCCCCTTCCCCTGCCCCAGCTACCCTCACTGGGAGTGCAGAGCTGGGTTTGGGAAGCCTCATGTGACACTTCAGAGCTTTCCAGCAGTGCATAGATTTATTTTTTCTGTGGTGACGAGAAGTATCGGACTTTTGGTCAAGCCTTGGCCTCCATTCTACTTAAAAATGGAAGTTTTGTAAAGGAAGCTTCCTGTGTATGTATTTAATTTATATTTCACAAAGCAGTTATTATTCATTAAATAAATACCACCTGATTGTTGGAAACCTATTGGAGAGTTAATTGTTATATAATGAGATACGTCTCTGTTACATAGTGTCCTTAGCTTCAATCAGTATGTTTTTAATAACATATAGTCAGTCGGTTCTTGAGGCTCATACAATAGATATTCTGTGCAGTTTAAGATTTCATAACATAGTTATCATATGTTAAATTAAAACTGACATTTCCAAAACATATCTAATTAGGGTGAGCAGCTATGTTGACCATAGTCTATGGCTAAAAGAAGTCAGTCCACAAGTTCAGTACCTTGTTGTAAAGAAATGGAACTGTCTTTCATGTATGTCACTGTCCCACACACACGGAATTTAGACTCATGCAAATTGGCTTAGTAGAAAGTGTACAAGTTTTAATGTCAGGTCATCCATTTCACATTCTCAGCTTTATCACTCCCGGTTAACGGGACCTTGGGCAAATCTACCTTACCTCTGATCCTCTGAGTCTTCCTCCATCAAAATGTGCTAATTATGTCCATGTTGCCTGGCTTTCAGCAAAATAACTGTGGAACACAAAACACACACACTCTGTGTTCAAGGAATATCAGGTCCCATTTTGTGCAACATGTTCCAGAGCTATTTAGCTACTTGAAAATTTCCTTTCCCTGCAAAGCCTCTGGTGTTTTCCATTACATCCATCAATGCCAACCTCTCACCCCTGGCCATCCTCATGTCCTCCTGCTGTTCTCACATCTGTGGTCTGAGAGAATACAAGGGTTTCCCTTAAAAAACATATTCAGATCTTCCCACAGCCTGTGTCCTCACACATGGGCAACTGAATACATAATTTAAGGCCACCCCTAGTCTTCCTAACTCCTTTATTTTTATCTGTCTTGCAAACCCATGTTGACTGAGTGGTTTCAGTTACCTGAACAATTGGCCATGGTGTGTTGGAAATAGTACTGGACTGAAAATCAAGAGACCTGGGTCTGAAGTCTTTGTGACCTCATCCATTCCCTCTGCCTTTGGCCTCAGCTTTCTGATCTGTAAGCCAAAGATGTCCTAGCCTTTCTCAACCAAGGTTCCTCTTCTGAATTTTAGGACATGGAAAATGATTTGAGTAACTATTTCCTAATTTCTCCCAAAGATGCTACATAAGTACCATTTTAGTTTCATAGGAGACAAGTTAATTCATTATATATAATGGATGCCTTAGAGAAGCACTGTCCAATAGGATTTGCTGCAATAATGGAAATATTGTATATTAGCACCAAGATTGTAGCCATTAGCCAACTGGGGTTTGAAATGTGACTGGTGTGGCTGAAGAATCAAATTTCAAAATTTTTAAAATTTAAATTAAATTAAATTTAAATGGCCACACATGACTAATAGCTGCAATATTGGACAGCCCATACTTAGAGCTTTAAGCTTTGATTTTCATGAAACCCAAGTAAGAAAGATGAGCTCTCCTAGCTTTGGTATCCTGCATGTCTATGATTTCATTCTGTATGTTTGTGTATGTTTATGTGTAGATATAAGTATCCGTGAAGACAAAATGAATGCCAAAGATAGGAAACACATATAATTCCTACATGTGTAAGACATCATACCTTTGCTGTCAGCTGGATGATGATTTGTTCACTCATCAAAGTATTTATTGGGAGCCTAAGATGTATCAAGAATTCACTGAAACCCAGGTGGCTTTATGTGTATCACCCAAAATAAAACATCTAAAGGATACAGCAAGAAAGAATGAATGGCCATTAAGGTCAGCATGGTTACCAAATTCATCCCAGGACATCTGTAATCCCAGTGTCAACCTAAATCCAGTCATGTGACTCAGAGCCACTATGCATGGATTGTGGTCATCCTAAGGGAACTCTTCCTTCATTAGCAGTGCTAAGAAAGTCTCTCTCTGCACTCCTACTTTTCTGCATTTGAATATATTTGTATAATTGTTACTATTGCTACTCCAAGAGTAACTCATGTATTTAAAATATGTAGAAAATTTAGAAAACCAGGAAGAGTAATAATATGGGGTGGGATCAATCATCCTATATTCCAATGCCCAGAAATCGCTCCTGATAATATTTTGATTCAAAAGGTTATTTGAACATTGAGATATTGCTGTAGATTTAGATTTGGATATGACTTTTTCACTTAATATTATAGCTTATACATTTTCCATGAAGTTGCATAATCTTTATAAATATTTCTGCAATAACAGCTTGCCATTCCATTAAGCATATTAACCACAGGCTATTTAATGATTCCCTTATCACCAAATATTAATATTAGTGTGCTTGCAAAACAAGATGGTTTCACATTTACAATGATAAGGCTGAGAATGCAAAATCTACAATTTGAAGGCCTGCACTAGGTTAGTCATGAGTATTAGCACATGCCTAAATGACTGGTATCCATTCATCCATCCATCCATCCACCCATCCATCCATTCAACTGCTTATACTGACCAACAATATAAAACAAATTGTGTGCTGTCCTCTGAGAGAAAAAAATAATAGTTATTAGATATTGACTTTGTCCTCAATGACCTCATAATCTGTTGGGGAAAACTCTCTTGCATGCCAAAAAACATGTCTTCACAAGGAGATGATGTCCAAGGTGAGCTTGAAAGAGGAGAAACATCACCAAAGTGAAAAAAGTCTGCAGAGGGGATGTGGGTAACATGACACAACATGATAGATAGGCAGAGCTTATCATGGAGAGAAACAAAGCTAGGGTGGAGCAGAAGATAGTATGAAAGAGCATTGACGACCACATCACAGGACATTAGGGGGTAACAAGAGACGTAAGCAGGGGCATGACCTGTTCATCCTGAGGTTTGGGAATGATCTCCTGTCAGCGGTATGGAGGAGGAACAGGGAGCCAGCAGCACACTGTGATGCTCACAAGCGCGTGGTTCCTGACTGTGTGAGCTTAGAGGCATAGAAAATGCCCCTGTAAGGGAAAAGCCATAACGCTTCAGACCTGGTTTCTCCACTGCATCCTTTCAGGTAGCCAAAGCACAGAGATTCTTCCAGGAGTGATGAAAGAGTTATCATCAGGACCATTGCACTTTGAGAAATAATGGGTTGGGCTGGGACATTTCTTGACATCTTCTCAGGATTTAGTTTCCAGTCCCTCTGCAGAGGTCACTCAAATTTGCAGGTTTTGGTTCACAATAAGACAGGAGAAGAGGATTCATTCCTCTCCCTTCTCCACAACTGCCTCATAAACAGATGCCAAATCTGGAAAATGAGTAGGATCCCAGAGACTGCTATAGCCAAAATGAAGATTGAATCCAGATACACAAGAGACAAGTTGGTAGGGGAAGCCATCATAATATTCCACTTCTGTGACTGGTCCTATTGAGGAATTGGCTAGCCCCTTGGAAAGCTGCTAAAATCAATTAGATGGCATGGTAGAGAAACCACTTTTGACTGTAAAATTGAGGAGTGACTCATCCATCCACAGAATGTCAAGGCTAGAAGGTTCTTTAGGCGTCATGTAATCCAGCCCTCTTACTCTCAGATGAAGGAACCATGGCGTCTTTATATTTAATGCCTAAAACACAGGATGGTGTCTAGCACATAGTAGGTACCTAATAAATATTGTAAAAGGAGTAAACTTTGAGAACAAAATGGAGCAAAAGATTTTCTCATAACTGCATTGCAAATCCTCAGTGGAGCTCTACATGACCAACAAAATTAAAATTATTGCAGGTGGTAAGTCATCAGCCTGTTGACTTTGTGCTGCTAAAAATCAGAGGTATCTATACATCATCAGAACATAAACCACTTAGGCCCAAATGAGGCTTTTGCTGGGCAGTGGAGAGGCATTTCACTTACAGTTATTTCCAAAAGCCTTGGCATATGTAGGAGAAAAGGGGGAAACACAAGTTTGCTGTGTTCTCTGCCCCATTGACTCTGGCCTAGTCCCATCGGTTACCCATTCAATTGTTCCTAAGCCGGTGCATTTTCCCTCTTTCCTTGGCCTCCTAGAGAATTGGGATCAGCATGTGATCTTTGCCTGGAGGGGAGAATCCTGGTGCAGTATGCTTTCAACGCCTCCTCCCCAATGCCCTGCAGCCCATCAGGACACTGGAGTCCTCCTGAAGCAGAAGGTAAGCAAGCCTTGTGGAAGCTCATTGACAGGTGGAGTGTGCAAAGAACAGCTCTTTCATGGAGTTTTATGATTTTTACTGGTCTTCCCCACGTACCGTTTGATTTGATTAACATTATCCTGCAAGGTTAGTAGTCAAGCACTTACCCATTTGACAAATACTTTTTGAGCACCTGCCATATCCTAATATGTTATTCTCATATCACATATGAGAAAACAAAGGCACCAAGATATTAAGAAGTGCCAAGGCCATGCACCTGATAAAAACACAGTGTCCTGGGGTATTTATATATCCTTCAGACCCCGACTGCTTGTGGTTATAAACAAGGCCACTTTAGAGTCAATACGAATATTTTGGGGCTTCAAGGCATCAGTAGTCTTTGATTCTTCTTCTGTTATTTCTTAGACTACACAGGGCACTTTCACATATGTTGCAAGTATTCCTTTTAATTTCTTCCATACACCCTCTTTTTGGGATCTATTTACTTGTAAGACACTTAAAGAAAGTGCGGTATGATCGCCACTATTATGGGTTCCACCCACTGTCAGACTCTTCCCTGCACAGGGGTGTCTCCCAGGCTTCCCAAGGAACCAATGATCTCTGTGCTTTCTTACATCATCACTGAAATTAAGGAGAAGAATACCTTTTGCCAAATGCTTGTTGTCACACTTTGTCACTTGGCCTCAGAACCAGGCTGGCAGAGGTTCCATACATTCCTCTTAGTCTTCCGTCTCCCCCTCCCTGGTCCTTGGGGATGTACACATAGACCCTGCCCCCAGCCAGTCCCTCTTGCTCCTCTGCAGGTCATCTCATGCCAGCAGTCACTGGGTGAGGACACTATTACACCAGCGCATCAGAGGGAGCGGAATCAGCCTTCTCGCTGAACACCAGTGAGAACTCCTCCGCTATCCTCTATATTTTTAGAAAGAAGGTTGAAAAGAAAAAGCCAGAGATAGAATAAAGCAAGGGGGAAGGATCAGAGAGGAAAGTGAAACGACGGCCCTGCACTTTATTTTTTAAAGTAGCTTAAAATAAAAATGAGAGTCAAACTTGGGAAGTCTAAACAAATCCATCTGGAATGTAAAGCAAGAGGGATGTCTGGGAAAAGCCCTCAGTTCAGCCTCACAGATTCACAGGCTGTCAGACCTGAGAGAGATGCCTGGGGTCATCCAGCCTGGGCTCCCCCCAAGTGCAGGAATCCCCTCTAAGTGCATCCTCACTGAGGTTTCCTTGTGCTTGTTCAAGCTCCAGTTTTTTTAGAAAGTTCTTGAAATCTGCAATTGTAATTTTTCCACCCAAACTGAACCCACTTTGGGTTGTCACAGAGAATGTGTGTCTCTGCCACCTGACAGCATTTTGCATACTTGTATCTAGTGAGCCCACCTCACTAGTGACAAACACAGGCGCTATATGCTGGACACTGTCTTGGGCACGTGGGCAAGACGGTGCTGACTGTCTGCTAGGGAAGCCAGATAAGTAAATGGGCAATTGCCATTCAGTGTGAACAGGCTTATGGTAATAGAAGTGTCAGGTAATGCTGGGGGCCCATAAGAAGGGATCTCATGCAGAATTGGAGACTCAGTCTTCCCACAAAATATCACAACACTATTAACAAGGTGCATTTGAGAATGTGAAAGAAGCTTGGTACGTTCACATAGTGGCTGTTTTCTAAATCTAGTTCCGAGGCTTATGGGGTCCCTGGAGGCTTTTTTAGGGTGTCCTCAAAGTCACCCTATTATGAAAAGTATTTTCATAATAATACATGGCATCATCTACTTTTCCACTCTCATTCTCTCATGAGAGTCCAGTGAAGTTATCTGATAGACACATGACATGGGATGTCATATGTGCTCTGACAGCTAATGGAACACACTCTTATGTTTTATTGAATTTTAAAATGTCATAGCTTTAGTTTATAATACAGAAACTACTAATAGATACAACCTGCATAAGCAAAATCTCAGTATGGCTGTAAGAGTTTAAGTCGGTGCAGACATGAAAAATAAGGCAGAGGTGGGTTTTCAGGTTTGAGAGGTGCTTGGTAGGTAGAATTAACAAGCACAGTGATGCTTAGTTCCTTGGGAAGTCTGGGAGACACCCCTGAGCAGGGAAGAGTCTGATAGTGGGTGGAACCCATAACAGTGGCTATCATAAGTCACTTTCTTTAAGTGTCTTACAAGTAAACAAGAAGTAAGACGGGTAAGATGGACAATGGCCAGGTGAGGATGGGTTTGGATTCACACCGAGGGCAGTGAGAAAACCACGTGCCTTATGAGGACATGGTATATGGTAAGACCTGTGTGTCATAAAGATTGCTCAGGCTGCTCTGTGAAGAAGAGATCAAGGGGATTTGGTTGCTGAAGGAAGGGAAGCACCAAAGGGGCTGTTGCCAAAATCCAGCGGAGGAATGATGGTGGCCTGGTGGGGTCCATGGCTGTGATAATGGAGAGAAGTTTGAGGTTGAGAGGTACGTGGAAGGTGGAATTAACAAGACTCTCCCCTGAGACATCTCTGGCTAAAATTATCTTGCTTTGTTCTACCACTTGTTTGAGTAAAATTATTTCCAGACATCTCCCCACACCTCCATCCAACGCAATTATCAGTTGGTAAAGTTTGCTCCTAGTTTGTTCTTGACCTTTTTAAAGTATGATCTGCAGAATGGTGTTCAACGGGAGGCACTGAGGTCTCCGGTTCCCTGAGCCAATTCGGAGCTACAAGGAAACCCAGCAGCCTTGGGTTTTCCTTCTATGTAAATTTAGTACATGCGGGCCAGGAAAAGACACTGTTCTTTTTTTAGAACATCCTATTACAGTCTCTGTGATCCTTTTGGCTCAGACCCTTTTAACATCCTTGAAGAAATAAACTTTTCCATGAGCCAAATTCTGTAATTTATTTCTCAACTCATTCTCATCCTATTTATCTTTGCATGTTTAAGTTTTTAGACTTCTCAAACTAACTTAAAACTCTTAAATTCATTAGCAATGCCAGACATATCTGTAGGGTTGGGAAAAAAAAAACATGGGGGGGGTGCAGGGGAGGAAAAAGAGGAGGACTGGAATGTGATCTCAGCCCTACTATTGATGTACTCTGTTCCCTTGAGTGAGTCACTTAGCTTCTCTGAAAATGACATTGTATCCACAGAATGAAAAGTTGAACCATAATGTCATTTCCAGCTCTAATATTCCATGGAGCTGTAACTTCTTTTTATCCCATATAAACTAGATGGAAGATTCTTCATTTAACAAATCTTTATTGGAAATCTATTGCATTTCATTAGCTTCATTTCAAAGAAGGTAAATATAGTCATAGAACCTTCTTGCCTTTGTTCACAGATAGAGGTTGTGCTCCTACCCCTTAGCAAAAACTGCTATTTCATACATGAATATTTTTGAGGTATTTGATGCCATGTTATATCTGTAGCCTAGAAATTAGATACCTTTCTTGATCTGATTGATTCAAATTCCAGTTAAGATCACTTATGTAAGTATAAAATAGATCCCAAGTGTTGGGTTTTCCATGAGAGATTAACACATGGCACTGTTTTCATTTTTTTCTCATTTGAGTGTTTTCTCTACTTTTCTGCACAGAATGTTTCAGGTGTGCTTAACTATTTACCTGGAAAAAAGCTTGGTACCAAGTTTTTATAACTTATATTGTGTCAACAGCTGCAGTGTTTATATACAAAGATACATAACGGGTGCCTATGTAGTGCTTCACAAATGTAAATGTAGATTGGCATGAATGTGTGTAAATATATATGTCTATACACATATATGACCATATTTCTAGTGGACAGCCTATATAAACATGTAACTTTTCATTTAATCATCACATATACAAAAGGTATCTATTGATAATGAAGCAACAGGGCTTTTGCACTTATTTTTCTTTTTTTCTATGTTTATTCTTTTCTTTCCTTCCACCCTTTGTACTCCCCCTTCCTTATCTCCCTCCTTTCTTTCTCTGTTTCTGTTTCTCAGCTCCCATCCTCACCTTGCAACTACATGTCCAATCAATCTTCCAACTGTGTTCATTTTCTCTCCTTAGGAATTCTGCCTTGCCCTCTCCTTGCATGGTTTCTTGAAGTCCATATATTGTCTGCATTAGTACAATACTCTCCTAAATGGTCTCACAAGACTAAAAGCTCCCTGAAAACAGAGATCATGTTGGGAAATCTATGCTCTTGGAGCTTAGCCTACCTTTGGACACACACCTGGCACTCAGTAGTGACTCTTTGAATGCATGGATGGATGGAAGGATGGTTGGATGGATACATGGCTGGTTGGCTGGCTGGATGGATGGATGGATGGATGAATAGTGTTTGTGTCTCTAAACAGTGTTTTGTTGTTGTTGTTTTTGTTTTTTTGAGATGGAGCTTCACTCTTGTTGCCCAGGATGGAGTGCAATGGCACAATCTGGGATCATTGCAACCTCTGCCTCCTGGGTTCAAGCAGTTCTCCTGCCTCAGCCTCCCAAGTAGCTGGGATTACAGGCATGCGCCACCACACCTGGCTAATTTCGTATTTTTAGCAAAGACGGGGTTTTGCCATGTTGGTCAGGCTGGTCTTGAACTCCTCACCTCAAGTGATCTGCTCGCCTCGACCTCTCAAAGTCCTGGGATTACAGGCATGAGCCACTGCACTCAGCCAACAGTGGTTTTTCTGAAAGGCGACTCTGATGTCACTCATTTGCTCAGAATTTCTCAGTAGCTCTTCATCTATTTCAGTATAAAATTCAGTTTCCTTAATGTGTCATACAAGCCACTTCACAGTCTTGGTTCCACTTAGCGTACCAGCCTCAGCACTTGTTGCTCTACAATTACACTCAAAACCATAGTCACCTTAACTTACACTTTCTCCCAACTGTTTTCCTCTTTGGAATACCTCCTCTTATCAACATTTTTTCCGTGTTAGTACCTCCCTACTTTCCAGGACATGGATAATGTATTTATGAGCATCAATTAAAGATCTCATCCTAGTCAAGGTTTTGCAGCCATCCTGAGGTAGGTGACATTACAGTAGGTAACACAATGAGAAACTCTATAACTGATATTTTAACCCAACTTTCATTGCTTCAAAGCCTGGCACATTGCCTGGACCTACAATATCATATTCTACTCCCTGCCAGGGAATTTCTAAACCATCTGAGTCTCAGTTTCCTATTCTGTAAAATGAATTTCATACGACCTGCATCACAGGTTTTGTGCCAGTGTAAAAAGACCTGAGGCGTGTAATGTGCTTGGCACAGTGCCTGCACATTGAGGATGGGCAATTCGTGAAGGCTAGCATTATTAATGAGGTTGCTATTTTGGTTATGGTTACGCTCAATGCCTCTTGGGACTCTTTTTTATATCTAAGGGTTTGCCTCTAATAACCAGACAACCACAAGCTTTGTTAAGATTTCTACTCCTATTTACTTGCTTGAGCATAATGACCAGACTCACCTTCCTGTCCTTTGGAAGCATTTGGTCCTTCTGTTGATTAACAAGAAACTAGGGAGGAAGGATGAGCCAGGCAGATTTGTCATCTTTGCTCTCCTGTGGCTTCCTACCACTGACAGCCACTTTCTCCAGGGAAGGGAGAAAGATTACGTTATCCCTTGGCAGCTGCAGGAGAAAGCCCATGGAGGGGTGGAATGTTCACCTGGCACCCACCATCAGGAAGCATGCTCTGATGTTCCATGCTGTAACTTTTAACTTGATATTAACAGGATAGAAGGTCCTTCCTTTAACAAATATTTATTGAGCATCCACTGTGTGAATTTTCTATGGACCAGGCACACTGTTTTAAGCAAAAGCTACATGGCATTGAGTGAAACATTGCTCTTTAATAGGGGCAAAAATGACAACTCTCTACAGGATTTTGATGACAATTAGATGTGTTAACTAATGACTAGGAGATGTGTTTCATATACTGTAAAGTGCTGCCTTCAATGAAGTTGACTGAATGAATAAGTGACACATGTGTGTCAACATCCCACAAAGTTAAGAGAGTCAGAACTCAGTGGGTTGGAAAGTAGACAAGAAGAAAGGCTTCAGCTAGGTGGGAAGTCCTACTTGTGTTTTTCCCCTAAACTAAGGGTTGCTTTGAGCCAGAAGTTGCTGCAAATAATGAATGAAACTAGCCAAGGAGAGATAGAGGAAATTGTAATTAAATTCATCTTCTCTTACTCTGATGGATTATGTCTAAGAAGTTTCTGTATATTTTTTGACCCTCCTTCTCTTTCCCTCTTCTCTTCTGCATCTCTACTTGGTGGCTTCTCTCTTTCCTTGGCTAAGCAGAGGCAAGGAGGTTAGAGGCATTTACAGCCTTCACTGGCATAGATTTTTCAATCCAAATAACTTTCTAGTATTAGTGATTCCTATTATGCTATAACATTACCACAAAACATTTTAAAGCAAGTATCTTTTCTTTCTTTTTTTTTTTTTTGTGTTTAGGTTTTTTGTTTATTTGTTTCAGAAATATCCAGGGCCACCCCCCCCCTCCCAACGTACCACTGATGCTGAAGAAAAAAAGAATGTGGCTAGGTGGGCATGGTAACACATGCCTATATCAGCTACTCAGGAGGCTGAGGCAGGGGGACCACTTGAGCCTAGGAGTTTCAGCCTGCAGTGAGCTATGAGCAGACCATTCCACTCCAGCCTGGGCAATAGAGCAGGATTCCATCTCTCTTTTTTTTTTTTTAAGGTGGCTCATTGGACAACTTGAGGTCCGTCATCTTACCGTCTGGTCTGTATTTCTCATGAGGCTCCCTTAAACAAATTAGAGCCGATCACTCCATTGAGTCCTGGCTCTTTTTCTCAGTAGTACAAGGAAGAGCTCTCTGGGGGTCTAGATGTGATCTCAGCAGAGAAAAATTCAGAAGTTGCTGCAGGCTGAGATCAATGGGGATGAAGCATCATCTCCCTAGGGAAAGAGGAGAAGAATCCCTCCTTCCTTCTCCCTGCTCCTCACCCAACCCTCCCCTTCCTGAGTCAGACAGAACAGAGCATGGAGAAGCTCAGTGGTATGGAATGACCGCATGTAGAGAAGGGGAGGAGGAGAGATGAGAGGGCTCCAAGGCTGCCTTCCAGCTCTGTTGTTCATGGTTCTAGACGGTTTCCTCCCAGGTCCTCAGTCTGCAGGGTGGATGCTATTTATGCTCACGTATTCTTTGCTGGTAGGCGGGGTGGATGTCTGGATTTCTGTCAGTCCAAGTGGGTTTTACCAATGGTAGTAATACTACAGGGATTCTAATTTATTCTAATGTCCCCTACATCCAATAGACAAACAGTACAGATTGCAAAAAGGGGCAAAACTCGGTTCTAATGCTGACCTTTATACTTCAAGCTGCATGAACCTGATCGATTAACTCTATATTTGGGAGCCTGTTTTCTCACCTACTAAATAAGTTCTTGCAAGCATTAAAGAAGTTCAGGGAATGCAGTGGGTGTTTAGCCAATGTGTACCCTTTACTTATTTTCATCTTAGGCAGCACAGCCTCCAAGTAGAAGATGAGGAAGGGAAGTTTGAACATCAGCTAGATAGTGAGACGAAAGCAGTGTGACTAAATGTCTGGTGATTCATCTGAAATCTGTATCGCAAGGATGGGGATGAGGTGGATGCTGTGTATATAGCAGATTTACCAAGACACCAAAACATTCCTTTCCTTTTCCCCTCTGTCTAAGTTCTAGCCAGGCCAATTTCTCCTGGGGTCCACAGGAAACACTATGGATGAGAATAAAGCTCTTTCCTCAAGAACGCATTCCCTCATCTCTTCTCCATAGGTCATCCTGATGTTGAACAGCCCTGTAAGTCCAATGTCCGCACTTGGAGCCCAAATGCAGCTGTCAACCCACACACGGTTCCTCCAGCCTGCCCAGAGCCACAAGGCTGCTACCTGGAGCTGGAATTCCTCTACCCCTTGGTCCCTGAGTCTCTGACCATTTGGGTGACCTTTGTCTCCACTGACTGGGACCCCAGTGGAGCTGTCAATGACATCAAACTGTTGACTGTCAGCGGGAAGAACATCTCCCTGGGCCCTCAGAATGTCTTCTGTGACATCCCACTAACCATCAGACTCCAGGACATGGGTGAGGAGGTGTATGGCATCCAAATCTATACGCTGGACGAGCATCTGGAGATTGATGCTGCCATGTTGACCTCCCTTGCAGACACCCCGCTCTGTCTACAGTGTAAGCCCCTGCAGTATAAGGTGGTCCGAGACCCTCCTCTCCAGGCAGATGTGGCCTCCATCCTTCATCTCAACAGGAAATTCGTAGACACGTAAGTGCACTCTCCGAATGGGGAGCTTGTTAAGTGGGTGGTTTGTGGAAGAATGTGAGGCAGGTCAGAGAGGCCTGGACAGGAAAGGGAAGGTTCGTCACAGCAAGAGTCATTCTAGGGATTGTAACCCATCATTGGGTGTAGATTTGTCTTAACATGGCAGAGTTGATATCATGAAAAGAGCAATGGGCAAGGAACCATTAGACCTGGATTTGGTGACAAATCTGATGTGTGATCTTAAGCCTCATAAGCCACTCTTAATCTTAGTCATTCCAATAGTAAATGAAGGAGGTTGGATGAGAGTAACAGTGAGAAAATCATTTATTACTAACATAAGTAGAAGAACTGGAGTTTGCTAATGATTTTCTTTTTCTGTTAAATTGAAGACAATTTGTTCATGTTGATTGCTTTTTCAGTGGGTGAATCGGGGGTGAAGTTATAGTAGATTGGCTAGGGGTTGGGCACAGTCCTAGGGATTTGCACAAAAATTGTGCTGGAAAGTGAACATCAACAGTAACAGTGCTTGTTTTTATCTTATTTCCTGAGGCAGAACAGTGGTTCAAACCCATGTGATCCTTAGGACCTTTGCAGCTTTAGATTTCCCTAACTCTTTTTGGATGCTCACTGCTCTTACGTGAAGTAGTACTTGTCCTTCATACTCACTTCTCGGCTGGGACAGTGGCTCACTTTGGGAGGCCGAGGCAGGCGGGTCACCTGAGGTCAGGAGTTCAAGACCAGCTTGGCAGACATGGTGAAACCCCGTCTCTACTAATAATACAAAAAAATTAGCTGGGCATGGTGGTACACACCTGTAATCACAGCTACTCGGGAGGTTGAGGCAGAGGTTGCAGTCAGCCAAGATCATGCCATTGCACTACAGCCTGGGGGACAAGAGTGAAACTCTGTCTCAAAAAAAAAAAAAATCTACTCACTTCTTAAGCCACCTCTCCAAACTTCTTCCCCAAACGTCCTCAGAATTTCTATCTTAGGAGGAAGACCATCTTGTTATGAAGCCATTAGTGCCTTTCCTGAGTGCTGGAAAATGGGCTAAGATCCTTGCATTTTTTAATCATTTTATCCGCTCCACAACCACAGCTCTATTATTCTTATTTTACAAAGAAGAAAACTGGGGCTTAGAGATGTGAAGACACTTGTCCAAGATCACACAGTTAGGAAGCGGTGAAGGCAAGGATTGGAATTTCATTCTGACTCCTAAGCCAGTGCACTCAGCTGATTTTCCATTAAAGATGTGATTCCAACTTCTGTTTTAATTTACAAAAGGATAGAAGCTTCACCATCTAATTTGGGTGTCTATGAAATTAGTTACCCAGAGTCTATGAAGCCAATCACCAAACATTTATTGAATGCCTCCTTTATACAAGGGACATTGATAGGGGACACTTTGAGTATTGGAAGGAAGAATAGCTCAGGAGTAAGACATCTTGTCCCTTGCCCCAACCAGTCCACTTACTAATGTTAGATAAATCAGTCAATCTCTTTGAGCCTCAATTTCCTCCTCTCTGTGATGAAAATATTGAAGTAAATGGTTTCCATAGGACTTTTGTGGCTCTTTATTTGGTTCTAAAATAATATAAGACAATCTCTGTCCTGTCTACTTGAAAATCTTGACTAAGCCAATTATTAATGGAAACCAAGTTCTAGGGAAAACTTTTAATCTTTTTTAGGGCAGAACCACTTTCAAACACTTTACCAGAATTTCCTTTTACATGCCAGCAATTAATATGCACATCACAGGCAAACCCTTGCTAATTCATTGGATCAGAGGTGAAGCACATCTATTTAAGAACTCAGAAAGATCACTTTGTTTATGTTTGAGAATGTACTTAAAATTTTAAGGATGGCCTTGCCTTAAAAACCTTCCATAGCCCTGTCTCTTCCATCCCCTCACTTGTCTAGACTGGTCGAGTTCTATAAATACGCTTCCACTTAAACTTTCTTTATAAAACAATGGAAGGAAGAAATAATAGATGTTTTAAAACCTCAGTTTAAACTCAGCTTTCATTTTTTGCGTGGTTATGACCCTGTGATAGCTGCCATGGGTCGATAAGTGTGGAATGGTGAAAATTAAACTGAATAAATGAAAGCACCATTAGTGATTTAAGTTAGTTCTATTCTCAACTAAATCTCAGCTAAATCACTAACTGTTTCTACCCTCTTAGGTGAGTCACTTGTCCTTTCTAGTCTTCAGATGCCTCAACTTTGCACAAAGGATAAGGTACACTAGATAAGTTCTTCTTCTTTTTTTTTTTTTTCCTTTTCTTTTTTTTCTGAGACGGAGTCTTGCCCTCTCACCCAGGCTGGAGTGCAGTGGTGCAATTTTAGCTCACAGCACCCTCCGCCCCCCCGGGGAATAAGCAATTCTCCTGCCTCAGCCTCCCTGGTAGCTGGGATTACAGGCATGTGCTCCCATGCCGGGCTAATTTTGTATTTTTAGTAGAGACGGGGTTTCACCAGGTTGGCCAGACTGGTCTGAGAACTGAACTTGTGATCTGCCCTCCTCAGCCTCCCAAATTGCTGGGCTTACAGGCATGAGCCACTGCACCCCGTCAGTTCTTCTCAGTTTGGATTGCACATTTAAAAAACTTGGGACCTTTAAAAATCGTTTGGGTCTCACTTGCATCCCATCTCTACTCTCTATCTGCCCACTCCCAGATATTGATTTAATGGTTAAGAATAGGGTCTGACCATTAGAACTTTTAAAATCTCACACAGTGATTATCATTTGCAACCAAGTTTAAAAACCAGTGCACTAAAACAAGTTCTCAAAGTGTGGCCCCAGACCAACGGCATCAGTATCACCTGGGGACTGAGAGAGGCCAGGCTCTCAGGTCCAGGCTCCCAGTCCAGCCTAGTGAATCAGAAACTCTGAGTGCAGGGCCTCTTCCGGTAATTTGGGTGCTAGTTAAAGTTTAATAGCCACTGCCCTAAGTGATCTCCAAGGCCCAGGGATCTCTTTCACTCATATAACTACTTGCTCAATTTACAAATATGTACTGAGAACATTCTATATGCCAGATTCTGTACTGGAAACACTGTTAGGATGACTCAGACCAGTCCTTTTCCTGAAGGCACTCAAACTTACATGCTGAACTCCGACCCACTTTGTCAGAGTGCCATGTACTGTGCCAATCCATCACTATTGAGGTCAACACTCTTACACACAATTTGTTCTTTCATTCAATCGCCAAATATTTATTTAATACCTACTATGTGACAGGTACAAGGGCTAGACTGAGGCTTTCATCGGCCTTCCTCTTTGAATCTTTGGTGTCCCAAGGAGTTTATTGGAGATCTGGACTGGGCTGGGCTGGGCAGGACTTGGCTGGGCTGGGCAAGGCTTCCTGACTTGAGTGTTCTCTGAGACTGAAAAAAGAGAAACGTATCCTTCCAAATCAACATACCATTTCAACTCCTTTATCTCTTTGTAATTTGAGTTCTGAGCCCCACCACAAATACCTCGTTGTGTGTGTATGTGTATTTTGCTGCTTTCACATGTTTTCCATATCAATTAAATTGGCTCTTATACAAGTTCTATGTAAAGACTGTTTTGGAGAAAAAAAGGAGAGAGAAAAAATGCTTTCTTTTTCTTTCCTGACTCAACCCATTACATGCTTCCCTTTGACCTTTGTCTTTATTTTTTTCTTTCAACAAAAATACTTATTCTTTCTGTTTTTGCTTTTTTATCTACACTGGAGATAGTTTCCCAACGGTATGACATTGATGAAGAGAGCGCCTTCTGTGCTTACCCCATGGAAACTTCTGGTAGATTGATTACTTTTGGCTAGGATGTGAAAGAAATGTAGAACATCTCCATCTCTTTTAAGTGGAAACCCCTCTATTGAATGAGAGATGACACTATCAGAAGAAAAGGGCACCAGTGCCAACTCTGCTGCAAACTCACCATGTGACACAAAGACACCACATCACCTATGTGGGCCTCAGTTTCCATATCTGTAGAATGAGAGGACAACACATTAAGCCCTTCTCTGTGGGTAGACACAGGGAAGGCGTCTGGGGTAACAGGTGATTCACGTGCTTTTTTTTTTTTTGAGACGGAGTTTCACTCTTGTTACCCAGGCTGGAGTGCAATGGCGTGATCTCGGCTCACCGCAACCTCTGCCTCCTGGGTTCAAGCAATTCTCTTGCCTCAGCCTCCTGAGTAGCTGGGACTATAGGCACGCACCACCGTGCCCAGCTAATTTTTGTATTTTTAGTAGAGACGGGGTTTCACCTTGTTGACCAGGATGGTCTCGATCTCTTGACCTTGTGATCCACCTGCCTCAGCCTCCCAAAGTGCTGGGATCATAGGCTTGAGCCACCACGCCCGGCCTCACATGCTTTTTTGTAGTAAAAGGGATTCAATAGGGATATCTGTAAGAATTAGTACCCGGAGGAAACCTCACTGGCTCTGGATGCCCTACTGAAATGTGGACCACAACAATAATGAAAACCATTTACTAAGTATTTCCTCTGCTTTAAGTGCCTTACAAACACTTATGAGGTAGATGAAAAAGCTGAATCTCAGAGAAGTGATTAAACTAACCTCATACAGCTACTACTGACATAGACAGGCCTAAAACCTAAGACTGATTCCAAATTCCACCTTCCTAACCACTACCCACACTACCTCCTACTACAATAATGTAAAGGCAGAATTTTAGAGTTGAGAAATGCATCCAATCTGGCCAAAGCTCTAAATATAGCAAGTGGAAGACAGGCTTACCAGTCCACAGTCAGTCCCTGTGGCCCACCCTTGATGCCTTGGTGTCCAATAACACAAATTACACAGGCAGTTCTTTATGCTTCTGGCTGGGAAGAAATAGCAGGGAAGCATCTTTTCCTAGACTTGGCTGTCAAGTGCTTCTGCACTGAGCACAGTGCTCTTTGGCCTATATGGAATCTTCAGGTTGCTCCAAGAAGTAAATACACTGGACAAAACTGAGAAAGTAAAGCATAAAGCAAACGGGGAACAGTGAACAGAAGCTCGCTCTCATTATCTATCTACTCATTGGTCTGTCTCATTCATCCATCAATTCATGCAACAAATATTCACTGGGTATCTATTAGGCACTATGCACTGTATTAAGAAATGGTGATCCAGTGGCACAGAAAACTCAAGGTGCTCACAGTCTATGGGTAAAGAGAAGGACAGGGAAGCAGTGTCATTGCAGTAAAATAATGTTCTGATGGAAGAAACAGAAACACAGAGTCAGAGGTTTCTAACCCAAACTTCGAAGAATTGAACTCTAAACTTAGAACTAGAATATAAAATCCTCGAGGGCTAGATTTTTTTTCTTGTTTTTCTCCTGGTGCATTCCAAGCACCTAAAACGGTTATAGATACAAAGTAAGCACTGAGTAAATGTTCTTTAAATCAATCTGGAACGAAGAATGAGAAGGAGTTTAGCATTTGAAGAGAAATGGAGAAGCCAAAATATACTAAGCTTGTATTATGTGTCAAGCACTAATTAGGGGCTTTACATAGATAATCTCATTTGATGTCATCAACCCAACAACCCCACAATGTAGGTGGTCCTATCCCCAGATTATAGACAGGGACTAAACTCAGAGAAGGAATGTGGATTATAATGTATAGCTATCATGGTGCAAAGCTGGGATCTGTATGTAGATCTGTCAACTCCAAATCCAATGCTCTTGATCATTCATTCTCTGGTTGAACAAGCATGTTTGTTTATGCCTCTGTCTTCTTAGGATCCTCAATGTAGAGCTAGAAACATTCTTGAAACTCAACTCTCTCAGTTGGCTTATTTGTGCATCCCAATTTAGTCATCTATTAATTCCTCTCTCACATTCAGACCTGTAAATCTTCCAACACAATCTATATCTATTTTATCTCACCCCCTTGGCATTCTCAATATAATTCTTGGGGGAAATGAATAGACATAAGGAAAGGAGATGTTTATATGATCTGGGTGGACATTCTTGTGAGTCCAGATTTCACAAGTTAGATCCAAATTTCTGCCTCTGAACTCCAAATGCTTCGAACACCCATCAATCAAAAACTTTAGTTCATTCATCAGTTCACTTGCTCAGCAAATGTTTGTTGACTCCCAACATGAACTTAACTATTTTCTAGCCTCTAAGGATGCAAAATGAATAGAGCAAGGAAAAGGTTTTGCTTTCACTGATTATTACAATGTAGTTGGGGAGACAAAGAAGAAACATGTTATTGTATAATATCCCAGTTGGATAGGATTTTGTGATTTTATATAGGTGGTCAGGAAAGTCCTTTCTGATGAGGTGACATTTGAGCAGAGACTAGAATTGTCCCCTAGTAACTTATAATGAAAGCTAGCTCAGCTGCCGTCCCTGGGATCCCAGCCTGTTTGGAATACGAATTTCTTACATTTTCCTTAGTCCATCCTTGATCACAGTGTGTGTTGTGTCATATTTAACAGTGCTTATGGTTTTTCCTTCACCTGGTTCGTATTTTTTTCAAGACAGAGTCTCACTCTGTCACCCAGGCTGGAGTGCAATGGTGCAATCTCAGCTCACTACAACCTGCGCCTCCCGGGTTCAAGTGATCCTCCTGCCTCAGCCTCCTGAGTAGCTGGGATTACAGGTGTGTGCCACCATGCCTGGCTAATTTTTGTATTTTTAGACGGGGTTTCATCATGTTGGTCAGGCTGGTCTCGAACTCCTGACCTCATGATCCACCCGCCTTGGCCTTCTAGAATGCTGGGATTACAGGCGTGAGCCCCTGCGCCTGGCCTATATTCTTAGACATAAAATTTATGACCCTTAAATGACACAATAGGGGCTCCATGGATACTTGTTGAGCATGTGAAGAATAAGTCAGCCGCAGCACAATTGGGCTCTCAGAAGATAAGTCTCTTGCTTTCAGGTCTTAGTTATAATATTGATATGTGATGCCATATTAAGCCTTAGAGGATTAGGAAAGTTTAGCCCAAATCAGGGTCAGGTGAAGGCACAGGTGGCTTTTACATGCTGTTTCTATGACTCTCAAGCTGAGTCACCATTTTCTTTATTTTTTCCTATGCCTCATTTCTTTTTATAGCTCTTCCCATTTCTCACCATGTCATCCATCCTTTGTTCTTGTACGTATTAATTTATTCATTCATTCATCTATCAACTAGTGAAAATCTAATATAATCTATGTTAAGTAATACTTGTCCCATTTAACAAATATTTATTAAATGTCTGTTCTGTGTTAGGAATACAGCTCTGATTAATGCAGACATGATGTCTGGCCTCATGAGCACACGGTTCTAAATGAAAAAATGTTATATTGAAGCATGAAAAGTGTTATGGTGTAAGGAGCACAGTGTGGGGGGCTGTGAGAAAACCTGGGAAGGGTGTCTAACTCAGCTTTAATAGATAAGGAAGACTTCTTGGAAGAAGTGACATGTAAACTGAGATTTGAAGGATGCATAGGAGCTGATTATTGCAGAGGTTTGTCACAGTTCAAATGGTTGAAACTAAGTGGATGTTCAGCCCAGACTGATAAATGAATGAATGAATAAATGACGGAAGGAATGAACAAGTATACTGCATGTCAGAAGGGCATGCTCAACTACAGATCAAATGTAGAGCTTTGGAGATGGAAGTGGTATTAATTGGGATATCTATCTACTTCAGTTTCTTAGATATACTTCAGTCTTTTTAGCTGCTGTACAGTGTCCCATAGTATGAATGTGCTACAGGTAACTTAGCCATACCTTTAATGATGGGCATTTAGGTCACTTTGCACATTTTCCTGTTGCAAGCAGATGTTGCCGTGAGCATTCTCATATGAACAGCCTGATAGGCAAATGCATGCAAGCATTTCTCTTGGGTCAATACTGAGAAATGGAATTGCTGGTCATAAGCTGTGGGCCTTTTTCACTTTAATGGACATAACTAGGACATTCTGAGCCAGTGAACTAGCTTCCACCCCACCAGCAGTGTGCACCAAGTGGGCTATATCACAGCTACTTATTATTTGGCATATTGAAAGAGTTTTATCTTTGCACTTTTTTACCCACTTTCATGGGGAAAATATGACTTCTTATTGACATTTCTGTTACATATTCTTGAGCAAGCATTGACTCAAATGTTTACTGGATAGTTGCATTTCCTGTTCTATGACTTGTCTATTCATATCCTTAAGATAGGCCTCATCTTTAATCTGCTCCACACCTCAATTTCCCATTCATTAAACTGGGATTTCAGTGTCAGCTCTATTGCATGTCCATTAATATTATCAGAATCCAGGGAGAAACAGGAAGTTAAGAGGGAAATAGCATTTATAAAGAAGTTACTATGATTCTTCTTTTATGTGTTGATATAGTTATCAAATGCTGATTTAGTACAATCCCTGTGCTGAGAAACATGACACATTTTGAAGATACAACCGGTAACAAAACCAACCCAGTTTCTGCTCTCAGCAGAGCCTAAATTTAGTCATTGTGTTAATCATCTTCACATTGCTAATATTACTTGTGCGTTTACCACTGGAAGCACTAACATTACTGCTAACAATAACTACCAGGTAGTGAAAACCTCACATATGCTCAGTATTTTTTTATAAGTCTACCAATGATGTTAGTAGACTAAAAAAAGTCTACTTTTTTTTAGATGGAGGAGCTCAGGCTATAAAAGATAAGGTCATTGATGTAAGGTCCCCCAGTTAATAGATGCTAAAGCCAAGTTTTATATCCCTTTGCCTGACGCCAAAGGGTGTGCCTGGCAAGATACAGAGCACGGTCATTGTTATAATGTCTGACAAAGTACAAGGTGGTATCTCGATGGGTGGACAAATATGAATACTAAAATTAGATCTTCTTGCTTCCAAAAGCAAGATAATAAATACCAAAGAGGAGAAAGCAAATTTTTTTTATTGTTTTTTGAACATTTAAGCAGATGCGGAGGAGAGTGCTAAGGAAATGGACATGGCCAAATCAGCATGATTTCCAGTAACCTGTTGCTGAAATGCATGATTCAGATTGGACCCCTTCCTGAGCAGGGCCTTCTCCCACGCCTGCCCAGCATGGGTTTGCCTCTATTCTGTAGTCCCACCCACCAGAAGAGATGAGCAGCATCAGTAGAGAGAGTTGTTTTTCCAAGCCCAGAATGAATACCACTGCTCTTAGCTCAAGCCAGGGAGCACATAGTCAGCACAATCTCACTCTATATCTGGAAACCAGGCGTTATCCACCTATGACTCCCTCTCATCAGTCTTGGGCCAAGTATTTCTCAGAATGAAATATGGGTTCTGGGAATATTAGGATAAGCAAAAGGGCTTAATGAAATAAACGGATCTCCAGGGTCAGCAACAGCCATAGAAGTGCTGTCTCCAAGTACCTTCACAATTTTGAAAGGCTGAAGGGCTCCTACTTGGTGCTAATACCGCCAAAATCACTTACATACATTTTTATCGATTACTCTAATACATGACTAAACTTGTAGTGAGTGGACTATTATAGGTTTTCTTCTACAGATGGGCAAACTGGGACCCTTAGAAGTCACCCAAAAATTGCACTGATAGCTCCATTGATACATTTATTCATTTGATTGTTCCTATGTTCATCCACTCATGCATTTAGTAAGGAGTGCCTACTGCATGTCAATCTTTGTACTGGCAGTGTAATTCTGAATCTTATAATCTGGTAGGAAAGATAGGCTGAATAATAGCACACATAAAATTATAATTATAAACTGAAGAGTATTATTACAAGAGGTTATAGTAGAGTATAATTCCCCCTTAAATTAAGAGAGAGTCTGTAGATGAGTACAGAGACATGAAGGGGCCAGACTATTATAAAAAGACAGAAATAACAGATGTTGGTGTGGGTGTGGAGAAAAGGGAAATTGTATACTTCCAGGGAAATGTAAATTAGTACAACCTCTATGGAAAAGAGCATGGGGATTTTTCAAGGAACTATAAATAGAACTACTATTTGATCCAGCCATTCCGCTCCTGGGTACTACCCAAAGGAAGAGAAAACATTATATCAGAAAGATACCTGAACTCATATGTTTATCACAGCACTATTTGCAATTGCAAAGATATGGAATCACCTAAGCATCCACCAATGGATGACAGGATAAAGAAAATGGGGTACATATATACAATGGAGTATTACTCAGCCATAAAAGAAAATGGAATCTTGTCGTTTGAAGTACCATGGGTGGCACTGGAGGCCATTATCTTAAGTAAAACATCTCAGACATAGACAAATACCTCATATTCTCACTTATAAGTCAGAGCTAAATAATGTGTATACTTGGACATATAGTGTGGACTGATGGACAATAGAAACTCAGAAGGGTGGGGGAATAGAAGGGGGTAATGATGGGAATTACTTAATGAACACAATGTGCATTATTTAGATCATAGATTCCCCCAAAACCCTGACTTCACCACTCTGCAACCTAAGAATATAACAAAATTATATTTGTTCCCCATAAATTTATACAAATAAAAAAAAAGGGCCAGATTATGAAGAGTTTGTAGCTCATGTTCGGTTTAGATTTATTCATTGTGAAATAGAAGGACTAAACCAATGAGGTGTGAGATTTCATACTACTGCCCTAATGCTCTGTGAAGAAAGGATTGAGGAAGTATGAGCGAATCCATTTAGGGGTTCCTGCTGAGGTCCAAACCAAAGGTGATGATTATTTGCATAGAAAAGTGAATGAATTGGAGGTATGTTTTAAAAATAGAACCAACAGGACTTGGTGATAGATTGGATTCAAGCAATTTAATCAGAAGTAGCTGTTCAACACATGGACATAGGGAGGGGATCATCACACACTGGGATCCGTTGGGGGGAAATAGGGGAGGGGCAGTGGGGGGTGGGGAGTTGGGGAGAGATAGCATAGGGAGAAATGCCAGATATAGGTGATGGGGAGGAAGGCAGCAAATCACACTGCCACGTGTGTACCTATGCAATATTCTTGCATGTTCTTCACATGTACCCCAAAACCTAAAATGCGATAATAAAAAAAAAAAAAAGTAGCTGTTCAATAACTCTCCAATTTCTGGTTTGAGTATCTGGAATGAGGGAAATGTTATTTCCTGAAATAGAGGAATATATCTTAATTTACTATTTTGTTGGGGATGGGGTAGATCAAGAGTTCAGCCTTAGACATACTGTTTGAGACGCCCATGAGTCATACGAGAAGAAATGCTAAGAAGGCTGTTAAACACGTAGGACTGAAATTGCTCATGGCTGAACTGGATCTATTACCACACAACCCATGTCTACTCACAACACGCTAGGAAACCTCTCTGCAAAGTAACAGAATCTTGTTCCATAACCATAAAATTACTTTCTTATCCACAATATTTTCTATTCCACTTTTCTTTCAGCAAATCATTAAAGATAAAATAATCTGATTAATCCTGATACCATCCAAGTAGAAGGAAAGCAATACTCTATATGGAAAATTGTGTGTAGTTAATATAACTCTTCCTGGTTTAGCATGATTTTAAAAGGTTTTGAAAAGGCATGTGCCTTATCCAAAAGGCATTAGGCTGTTCTCCATATAATGACAGGAAAAATTAGTAGGTCTTTACAATGAATCTAACACCATGCCCATTAATATATAATCTCAAACAGATATCCTAATGTCCTCAACAGATTTTTCCCCTATTCTGCAAAAGATGCTCAGAGAAACTGTGTAATGAGCCCAGATATATTCAGCTGGTAAAATAATGGATTTGATGACTCTAAGCTAGGACTCCTTGTGTTATTATACAAGTGTAATACAAGTGTGATAATTATATCCATCATTTATTGGCTATGTATCAAGCATTGTGCTAAGTGCTTTAAAAAGTTTTTCTTACTTAATCCTTTTAAAAAATTCTTTGAGCTTTTATTATTAGCTCCACATTACAGTTGAGAAAAGTGTTTAAAGGCATTAAGAAGCCTTCCTCTGGAAGAGTTAGAGGTAAGAATCTCAGCCACTTCAACCTTGTGCCTCTTATAAACATGCATGAATAAACTTGAGTGGAAAGAAACTTCCTGGCATGCAAGACTATTGGTTAGAATTGAGGTGTTTCTCCTCATAAATGATCAGAGCCTAGACACTGAAGTCAAGTTTTTTTTAAAAAAAAAAGCAAGGTTATAGATAGAAAAGAAAATGAAGGCCAAATGCAGTGGCTCATGCCTGTAATCCCAACACTTTGGGAGGCTGAGGTGGGAGGATTGCTTGAGCCATGGAGTTCAAGGCCAGCCTGGGCAGCATAGAAAGACCCCATCTCAACAAAACATATTAATAAAAAAAATTTAGCCAGGTATAGTGGCATGCACCTGTGGTTCCAGCACTCAAGAGGGTGAGGCAAGAGGGTCACTCCAGCCTGGGAGGTCAAGGCTGCAGTGGTGAGTCATGATGGTACCACTGTACTCCGGCTTAGGCAACAGTGTGAGACTCTGTCTCCAAGAATCAAAAAAATGAGAGAGAAAATAAGTATACCTTGGGGAAGGGGATGATGGATCCCAATCGTTCAGCTGCACCACATTGCTAGAGGAATTGTGTCTATACCTGTCAGCAGAAAAACAAATAGAGCAATTGTGATATGTCCAAATATTTCTATAGATTTCTAGATTAATAGTTTCATGACATTAATATCACTTCTGAGAGGGAAAAAAAGATCGTGAGTTTGCAAGGAATGCTAGTTTAAACCTTGTTCAAGAGGCCTCGTTCTGCAGAACTTCACAGAACATGCTACTTTTCATTGTGAATCTCTCAAAGATTGCTGGAATGCTTCATGTAGTCTACTCCGACATTGTTTGAAAAAGGTATCCTGTTTTTCTTACAGCATGTCATAGAGCTGGCATTACTGAGGAAGCTCCTTTGGAAAATGATGAGTTAGAGAAATCAGGTTGCAATGGGTGTCCTGGTGTCACCTACTACATTGTTATTTTCTATTCACCCTGGGGGGGTAGGTAGGATGGACTAGACTTGTTTGTGCTGCTCCAATTCCTGATTTTTAAGAAAATAAATGAAGAGGAAAGAGAAGGAAAATAACAGCTGTCAGAGCGATTACAGATGTGAGAAGAATGGAGGAATTTATCTCACACTGGGCATTGGCAAGAGGAGTGGACAAAATCTATTCAGTCTGTGCTTGGAGACGCTGAGAATCAAGAGGGCAGGTCTTGCTGGGTTTATGTTGTGTCTGTTAAAACACAACCTCAGACACCACTTTAGAGATGCTGAATTTGGAATCAAGAGATCTGACTCCCACATGAGCACACAGCCTTGCTGTGGAACAGGTTTCTTCCATTGTTTGAGCTTAAGTTCCTTCTCTTGGACAAAGTGGGTGACAAGGGGTATAGTCTAACAAGGGATGGGGGGAAAACTGATAAGATAATGGACTTGCAAAAACATGATGCAATCTGGTGAATTATAAAAAATTAAATGTTCGTTGTTCTTTCTATTGTTTGGTTTTGCACTAGGCTTGTTTTTGGCCAGAGCCATGACAGAGAGTCTGTGTAAATGGCAAGCACTCTGACGCACACAGACACATATCAAGCAGTTTCCCGTAAACTCTACCCAAAGTTGCTATGGTTCAGTGTTGGGTTAGAAAAAGGAAAAGATAAATTGGACCTTAAACTTTGTAACTGAGCTAAAGAAAAAATAAGAGAGAAAACTCACCACGTGCTGGCTCTGGATCAGGAGACCTGGATTCTAGTACTGGCATCCGGAAATTTTGCTTTGTCCCTGATCAGGTGGGTTCCCAACTGTGGGCCCAAGACCCCCTTCTATAAAATAAAGGGGAAGGTCATAGCTCTGACATTCTGTTCAGATTATCCTTGAGCTCTCACCTGCACTCAGTGCATCTAATTAAGTAAAGATGAAGGCAGTAGGTTACGTGTCATTGTTAGTAAGCCTGAACTTTGAGTTTGGGGGCTGGCCATCTAGATCTAAAGAAAGCCTCCAGGCATGGTGGGACTCTCAGGACTCCACCTAGACCTAGCCTCTCTCTTAGGACTTACAAAGCTTTTCCTTTGAGACAATTTCAAAATGTTTTGGTGCATTTTTCCTGGATAGCATTTTAACTTGACACTGAGATACTAGAGGTGGGGTATCTCTGTGTAATCTCTGCCATGTTATTCTCTATCTTTAGCGTCTTGTGCAAGACCATACATCATGTAGATGGTCAATGAATGCAGATAAATAAATACAGAGATGCATAAATAAATGAATCAGTAAACCCTGTGGCACATCAATAAATGGTCAGAAATTCATGATAATACAGATTATATCTGGTATATTGAAGGTCTTCTTTTAACTTCTAAGGTGGGTTAGTTACTACAGCATTGAAAGGACAAATGAGAATACACACACACACACACACACACACACACATATATGTGTGTGTGTGTGTGTATATATATATATATTTTTAGATGGAGTCTCACTCCATTACCAGGCTGCAATGCAGTGGCACAATCTCAGTTCACTGCAACCTCTGCCTCCCAGGCTCAAGCAATTCTCCTACCTCAGCCTCCCAAGTAGCTGAGACTACAGGCAGGTACCACCACGCCTAGCTAATTTTTGTGTTTTTGATAGAGATGGCGTTTCACCATGTTGGCCAGGATGGTCTCATCTCAATCTCTTGACCTCATGATCCACCCACCTCAGCCTCCCAAAGTGCTGGGATTGTAGGCATGAACCACCATGCCCAGTTACAAAGGAGAACCTTATGGCATGGCCACTGCTTCTCTTGGGGCCTCAGCTCTCTTATCCTTAAGGCAAAGGCATTGGGCCAGAAAGTGTAATTCCGTATTTCATTCATTCAACAGGCAATTATTTAGCAATGTCTATGTAACACGTTCTATACTAAACAATGAAGATAAACCAGTTAGTAGGAGACATACCAGCCTTCCAGGAGCTTAGTCTACGTAACGTGAAAATAAACACATAAACAAGTGATAGCTAACAGTGCGAAAGATGTTATGTTAAGGGAAGCCCACGGGCTAGGAGCTCCTCACTTAGCTTCACAAGTCAGTGAGAATCTCCTGAAAGAGGTGGCAACTAAGCCAAGGCAAGAAGATTTAACCGGAGAAAGAAGGTGAGACCGCTTGCTCAGGGTGGTGGCTAAGTGTAAAATTTCAAGAAGAGAGTTTGGGAAAAGAGGCCAGAGAGATTGACAGGAGTTAGATCACGATGTTCCCAGAGTGCATTGCTGTAAGGTCTGGACTTCATCCTGAGAGTGGTGATGAGTCATTGAGTGTCCGTAAGGGAAGAGAAGATCTTCGTTAGATTTGCTTTTAGGACATCTCTTTGGCTGTGTGTGTATAGTAAGGATGAAGGCATAGAGCACAAATGGTAAAGGAGGAAAAGCAATGTTGCCAAAACTAAAGTAGATGAGAAGCCAAAACTTGTCTAGGGTGGTCAAGTGGAAATGGAGAGCACTGGATGTGGCTGAGGGGTATTAATGGGATAAAATACTTGTATAACTAATCAGAAGGGGGAGGCAGGTAAGTGTGTCATGAAAGATGCTGTGTTACCGGCATCACTGAAACACACAATGAATGCAGACATAGAGGCATATTTGAGTTGGGATGAAACAGGGAGGAGGATTTCAAAAGTGCCTTCCAGTTGCTAGTCTGTGAATCAGGCAGGCATGCAGGCAGTTCACCTTGAGCCACAACATTTCTTTCCTGTGTAGAGATGCAGGAGCAATTGGGGTGTACATGTGCATGTTTGTGAGCATGCCCGTGTGTGCATGCATACGTGTGTGTGTGCATGCGCATGTGTAAGAGAGAGAGAGAGAGAGAGAGTGTGTGTGTGTGTGTGTGTGTTGGGAGCAGGCAAACAAAGACCTGTGAGACCACGTGTTTTCATCATCCACTGATTCTCAAAGTGTAGTCCAGTGTTCTAAAGAGGTCCCATGGGGGATCGGAGAGTTAATCTTCCATAGAACATTACAAGGCTCAGGCTTTGTTTTCTACCCAGGATTAATAATTCACTCATGGGCTTTAATACAAGCCAGACACCCCCTCAGTGTGCAAAGCAATGCCAGCTCCTCTTCCATTCTGGTGCTGGCTTTTACATTCTTGTTGCCAAAGTGGGAACTAGGTTTTTGCCCCAGTTTCAGAATCCTATGAAGTGAAAAGTTTAGAAACTTCCATCCAAGGATGTTATTCAAAAATGCCAGGACAGCTGGACTCTGCCATTAATTTGCCATATGATGTGCGGCAATTTATCCCCCATATCTGGGCTTTAGTATCCATCCCACAATGAGAAACTTGGAGTAAGGGATATTCAAAGTCATCCAGCTTTGATTTCTACATATTTGTGTTTCTTTCTTGAGCTAACCTCTGTGTATACAAAGTCAGTCTCCAAAAACTTTAAGCAGAGAATTTTGAGATGCTCATACCCCTTACTGTCTAGGAATTAGACTGAATAACTCTCAGGCCTGGAAAGAGCATTGAAGATCATCTACGCTGGGACTGACACTTGACATGTGAGAAAATTGAGCTGAAAGGGAGGAAGCCACTTCTTCAGAGTCACACAACCATTCAATGGCAGAACAGAGAATTGAAATTGGGGCTCCTAATTCTCAGTCCAGGTGTTCCTTTCCCCCACGTAACAGAGTGCTGGACATTGGCCAGACCTTGGGACTCGCATTTGAACTCAGCTCCCTCTGATTATAGAGAGGTCTTCCTTGTTTGCTTGGAATGAAATCTTAGAGAGCTGACATGGTAACATCATGGCAGCTGATGTGGGTGAGGCGGTTGGTATAGGAAATGAGAGAACACATTTGGCTAAGCTCGGGGTTCATGTGACCCTCCGAGAGCCTTCATTCCAAAACAAACTCAACCTTTTAGGTTCAAGTTCTCTCTCTCATCAGAAATGTGACTTCCTGCTTCTAAGAAGCAAGGCTTGCAAAAGGGCTCAGAAGACTTCATGAACATCAAATAGCTCTTACAAAATAGCGTTTTGATGAGTTAAGTGTAAATGAATCAGAAACATAAGGATTACATTTTCCCCAAGTGCACACGGGTTTCAGAATTGGGGGGAAATGTAGTTTGCTAACTGTATGCTGGCTTTCATGGAACCCAAGCCACTCCTGGGGAGGATAAGGGGAGAGAAGAAAGAGAAGCTCAGTCCCCAAATGGTTTTAGATGTGGTGCCAAATTTGAAAATGCTGTTGGGTTTGCCCTCTGCCAGTAATAAAATTGCTGGCCACCCAGAGAGGCCATAGGGAGGAGAAAGGAGATGGCTTTCCTTACTGGCCCCTGGTCCTCAACAACTGTGTTCAGTTAGTGCCGCTCAATCACCAGCTGTCACTGGGGCCCTCCGTTGGACTCACTGGCCCTGCCTTGGCCTCGATTTTCACACTCTGCAGCATGCCTTGTTTACCTCCAACTGTATCTGGTGTTTTGGCTCCCAGAGTCCTTGGCAACAGGTCAGTTTGTCACAAGCCCCTGCTCTGTAATCAGGTGACCTGTCCATCACCAGTAGAATGTTTGGGGAAGCTGTCACACATCCCGTTTGGTTGCATTCAGGAAAAAACACGAGTTCTTTGTAGATCTTTTCCTCTCTCCCTTCTTTAATGCTACCCAGGTGTGGAGTTTCCTCCAAATTGGTAAATGTCTTCCCTTCAAATCTCAGTGTGACACAAATAACCTCGGGACCTAACCTCAGGATTTTAACAGTTAAATCTCAGGACTGATGTTACTTTGTCCCGGGATTTGAAGCTCTGGATCTTTTATAATTTTCACATTGTCCCTCTATTCTTTCCCTTCTATTTTGTTTTATTACACAAAGAAAGTAGAAAATTATTTCAATTGGTGGCAAAAGATGATAAAAACAAAATAACAAAGGCTTTAGCTGCAAACGGTTAGTTTTATTAAATTGGCTACTGTGTTTTAAATTAGTACCAGGGCAAATCTTTGGATAATTATATTAAAGACTACTGGAATTAATCAGTTGCATGTATACAGTTGCTCCTTTCAGAGCCTTATACAGAGTGAGGATGGCATTGCCAGTAGAAGAAGAGTGAGTTTTGCATTACCTGCATGAGAGGGAGGAACCCTAGACCCACTGAGAAGGAATTCAAATGCCCAATGGAGTCTCAGATCTCTTTCGTCTCATTTTTCATTTATTTAATCCAGACAATGGGTTGGAGCTCACAGTGGCCACTAGGAAAAATAAGATGGGTGTTGCAAGGCCAAAGGCCGTTTTCCCAAAGATTCTTTTCTTAGCAATGAGTCCTCATCGTTTCAGCTTTCCCTTAATAAGGGGGCACCTGAAGTGGAAAGGGTGCAGTCTACTGAGTAGCTGGGTCCAGAAAGAGGGAAGACGGGTGTGGTGGGATTCCAGGCTATGCAAAGGCTGGATGCAGATTCAGTATCTCACCTACTGTTAGAGCATCTAAGTTCTGACTTCTACAGCTGGAGATAGGCAGGAGGCTTGGGGAATGACTGCATTCAGTTCCCTGCTTTTGCAATGGTGATTCTCCATCACTCAATGGCTCAAGCCCCAACATCTCACCTCAGAGCCTCCGGCCATCTACTGCACACTCCACTCAACCATTTCAGCTAAACATTTCCACTTCCTTTGGTTTACCCTGAATTTCAGTGTAAATGAGCTGTTCTTGATCTAGAAAAAGTCTACCTCTGTCTTGTTTATGCTGTTTCTACTGGTCAGAACACCATACTTATCATTCACGTTTTTTGATATTTTTTGATATATATGTGTGCTTTCTCAAACTATTAATTCATTCAACAGATATTGCTGAAAACCTGTTCTGTGCTAGGCACTGGGCCAGGCACAGAGATATAGCAATGAAGGGCTAATGTTCTCTTCCTTGAAGCACTTAACATATACCAAGGTAGACAGACAGTCAACATGTGATTGCAAAATGTGTGTTCACTTTTATAATAAAGTATGGGGCACTAAGGACACCTGTGGAAGGAAACCAGCATAGCCCAGGTATAAAAAAGGAGTCTCCCTAAGCCTTCGTCATTCTTTTAACCACTGTTTGGTCTTCCTCTGTTAGCGCTCTCCGAACTCCACCTTGTGTTACAATCACAGTCTACTTGGTTTTTCTTCATTTTGCCTTTTGAACGGTTTGAAAACAATGACAGTATCTTCATCTTTGGATCCTCCAATTTGACTGAACTTCATACATTTTTTGAAAAATTGAACATTAAAGGTAATTTCCCGAGAAAAATAGCTGATTGGGTCACAATCACAACAAAAATTAAAAGAACAGTAGCCATTTCATTCTGATACTTGGTCCACAGTCAGTATGTTAAACTATCTTTCAAAGTATTTCTTCCCGAGGGCATGCGATGCTTTCTGTCTTGGATCCTTAACAAAAACCCCCACAACCAATAAAAATTAAGACCAAAGTACCTCTCAGTCAACAGAAATAAAAGGTTTCCTTAAAAATTCAGAGTAATACCCAGACAAAATTGGAATAAAGTTGTATATAGTCATCACACAGTGGAAAAAACCGTGTGTATGTAACTTTAATATGTGACTATTAAGACAGAAATTCTTTTGAGAAGACTAATCACAGCTCCAAGGTCATTCAGTAAAGAAGGACATTTTGTGAGTTTTAATTCTTTTTAAATAAAATAGAATATAAAACTATCTAGCATACTGCCAAAATTTTGTAGGTACTCAATTTATTCTATCCTACAGGGACTATTTGGTCTCTTTGCCTTCAGGTACTGCCTTTTCAACTTTCCTTCCAGACTAATTATCTATACTACTATCTAAATGGTCTTCCACCAAACAAGTATGATTATGTCATTTGCTGGGAAAGCCAGTCCTTTCGTCTTTCTCCTAATGACTTCTTCTTACTTTCTGCAGTCAAGCCAGTGACACTCCCTTTCCATCACCCAGGGTAAGAAACCAACCCCCTGTGCTCCTACAGCCCCCTACATTTTTTAGGCTGTTTTAAAGTCATCAATGTTAATGTAGTCTCTTGCCTGCTATTCAATGAGCATCCTAAAGGCAGGACCATATTGTGTTCATCTTTGCATCCCAGAAACCAGTGAAGGCTATTTGGATGGGTAAGTGTAAGCACGCCTGAAATAAAACAAATACACTTATTCAGAAGTTTTAAAAAATAATCAAAGCCATAAATATAATCAGCTAGCATTAAGTTAACTATGTAGATATACTTATCAGTCTTTTATGAACATTAAAGATGGAGAGATATTACAAATTTGTGATCTTATATTTATACAAAATAGTGTGTGTATGTGTGTTTAAACACAGAAAGATACTAAAAGGATCCTAACCAAAATGTTCACAGTAGCTGTCTCAGGGTAATGGAATTTGAGATTATTCTACTTTAATTCTTTCATATAGCATTCTAATTTGCTATCATATGCGTAGATGATCTTTATTGTTGGGGGGGAAAAAAGCAATTGCAATCATATACTATCACTTCCCAGTTATTTTAAAAAGTCAGCTTCCATTCTAAAGATATGTTAGAGTTGCAACTATTGTTCTCTACCTTTCTACATTTAAAAATTATATAATATAATATTATCTGAGTTTTGACTCCCTAAAATACGTTAGCACCATAAAGGGAAGCTTGTCTTATCTTCAAATAGATTTTGTCGTCTGTATTTGACTAGACATTGCTATATGGCTCACTAGGGTGTGGTCATCCAAGAAGTCACCCCAATGTCATGGAAAGATAAAGGGTTCTAGAGTCAAATAGCATTGTTTAAATCTTGTTTTATAATTATTATGTCTCTGATATTGAGCAGATGACTGAAATACACTGACTCTTAACTGAAAAATAAAATAATTTCTGCCTTTCAGGTTTATATTAGAAATAGTATGGAAAATTTGGCAAACTATCTAAACTATAAATAATATTTCCAATACGAGCATCCATTGGATATTCTAGATAAAATATTACAGATATAACTAGCATCCTTTAAAATGCATGACTGAGATCAGAAAAACCAAAAAGGATATTTCCAGGGGCAAGACATGAAAGAAATAAAATAGAACTGGGAACAAAACAGGTAAGCCCTGGATCTAAATTTTTGGTTGGTACAGTTTGGATAAGAGAGAGCCATCACTTTTGGCAACTGAGTGACTTGAATATTCTTGTTGACCCCTGGAGAGGAGATGTGGCTCTGCAACTCTGCAAGGTAGTGTATTGGGACTAACACACCTTTAAAATAAGGATTTTAAATAAGATTTTCAGGACCCCTGAAAATATACATGTTTAGTGAAAGGGTGTACTGGGGGGGGAGAAACATCTGTATATGCATATGTCTAGCTGCCTACCTTAATAACGTGACAATTAGCATGACTTGACTTAACTGTCGTTAAGACTCGCTATCTTTGCCTAGGATCTAAGTGGAAATTTATAACCATTGTCTTATACCTCAGAAAAACTTGAGGTTTAAATTTATACTGCTCAGTATGGTGTGAAAATGCCTGAGCTAAAAAATTAAGTGAATCAAAAAGATTCCAGGTTAGTGATGTTGCGGGAGTACCTAGAAATTAACATAAAATTACTCTGAGGGAGGACATGGACTTGGCCCAGGGACCACATGATTCCCACAGATTAAAATCCACTGGACATGAGTTCACATCTCAAAATTAAAAACACAGAAAAGTAAACAAGACATCAGTAATAAAGGTCAGTAAACAACCCAAGGGCATTTTACTAAATTTTGATTTAAGTGAGAAGTATACAAATTAGAATTATAGAGTAAACAGAATACAACAACAAAATGTAAATAAAATTAGAAAGCACAATTTTCGAAGGTTAGATGAAAAAAGAAGGGACAAATAATGGAAATTTAAAAATTCACAAAATCTAAGTGAAGAAAGAAGGAAAGGAATAAATAAGCAAGGAAAAAATGGCAACATAAGTCATTCTAATTACATTAAAGTAAATTGTATGAAGATGGAGATTCTCTAGTCAAATTTAACTAAAGAAAATTTTCCTGAAAGGTTAAAAGTAAAGGCAGGGACAATATGTACTAGGTGAAGGCTAACCAAACAAATTGAATATTATTTTCAAACTAAGAAAACATTAGGCAAATATGTTACTGTTATTTAAAAAAAAGTCACCACATAATGATAAAAGGAAGATATTATGATTTAAAACCTGAATTTACCAAATAATATGACCAGAAAATATATAAATCAATGACTTTTACCTAAAAAAACTGATAAATGCGTAATGGCATTGTGATATTTTAACACATTTTTCTCAATAATTTATAGATCAAGCAAACTAAAATATAGTAATAATCTAGATTTTGAACAACACCAAAAAATTGAGCTGATAAAAATACATGGAACCCTGATACAGAACTAAATTATGAATATTTCCTTCTAGAACAGAGATGCAGACTACTTAAAAAAAATTTTTTTACCATGTCCTAGGCCAGAAAACAAATTTCAACAAATATCAAAGAACCAGTATCACATAGAACATGAGTTTTGTCCATAATGCAGCACATTAACAAACAAAACACAAATGAATCAATGAAAAAGGTAAAACTTTTCAATCAGTCAATGGAATTTGTAACAAATAAGCGAAAATCTTATGTAAGATATTTACCAATGGAATTCAGCAATGTATTAAAAGTCACATACGATGTTAAAGAGGTGATTTTAACATTAGGTAGTCTATTAATGTAATTCACAATATTTGTGTATTAAATAATTTTTAAAACAGGAATTTTTACTAGATGTAGAGTATTTTTTAAAACCCTATAAAATTGTATTCCTTCATGATGAAAAATAATAGTAAACTGGGAATAGGTAAAATGTAAAAAGCATATTTTCGATCATGGTCAAATCCAGAATGTCCAATTTTGCTATTGGTCTCCTACCTAGCACAGCTGGACAAAAAATAGAAACAAAACAAGTCTGAGGATTGAAAAGGAAACAAAAAAACTGTCATTATTCTTCATCTGCTAGAAACAATATAGAAAAATTAGTAAGATCAACAATTGCTAGAACTAATAAAACAGTCTATGAGGACTTCTGAATTTAATATAAATTTATATAAAACGCAATTATTTTTATTGTCTCCAAACTATGAGAACACAAACATACCTACATGTATTCATGTGCATGTGTGTGTGTTTGTGTGTAGCTAGATAAATAAAAAGCTACTATTAACTATAGCACTGACACCTATAAAATGCTTAGAGTAAGGCATATATTCCTAATAAAAATCATCACAATTTTTATGAAGAAAGCTTTAAAACTTTACTGGAACCATAAAAGAAGACCTAAATCAAGAAAAAGATAAACTGTGTACATAAATGGGAAGACACAGTATCATAAAAATGACCTTTCTCCTCAAATACATTGATGCATTCGATGAAATTGGAATCAGAATTCCAACAGGCATTGTTAAGGATGAAGCTTCACATGGAAGTTCACATGGAAGAGCAGAGGGCTCTTTTGAAAGGGAAAACTATAGAATGAACTTATAATGTAAATCAAGACTTTTATATTGCTATGGAGGTTACTATAGACCGCTACTGATAAAAAGAAAGATTAAAAATAGACCAATGAAACAAGATAATCCAGAAAAAAAAAATTAAAAATTACTGAAATGATATATGACAAAGGCAGTATTACCATTCAGTAGTGAAAGGATTAACTGTTTTCCTAAACAGATTAACTAATGCTGGACAAATAATACATATTTTGGAAGAAAACAATCCTTATTTCATATTGTTTAAAAAACTACATTGTAGGTGTCTGAAACCATATAGGTAACAAACACCACCTTAAAATTATTGAAAGGAAATAAAAGGGACTATTTTATGATCTTGGATTAAAGGAACGTTTATTCAACATCATAGGAAAAGTACAAATCATGAAGGACACAAAATTCTCTTATCAACAAAGCAGCGTAAACATAATGAAAAATTAGGAGCCATAGACTATGAAATGGTATTTTCAATGGCTTTAATTATAAAGAATTAATATGCAGTATATGTAAATATGCTTATATATTAATATAGAAAAACAAAAACAACTTAATTTAAAATAGGCAAAGGATGAACAAACAGTATACATGACTAGAAACCTACTTGATCCACAAACATGTGAAAAGATACTCAGGCTTGTTAGTAATCAGGGAAAGGCAAAATAAAACAATGATTAAGTTTCTTTCTTTTTTTTTTTTTTTTTTGAGACAGAGTCTGGCTCTGGCATCCAGGCTAGGGTGCAGTGGTGCAATCCTGGCTCACTGCAACCTCTGCCTTCCAGGTTCAAGCAATTCTTCTGTTTCAGCCTCCTGAGTAGCTGTGACTACAGACGTGTGCCACCACACCAGGCTAATTTTTTGTATTTTTAGTAGAGATGGAGTTTCACCATATTAGCCAGGATGGTCTTGATCTCCTTATGCCATGATCCGCCCACCTAGGCCTCCCAAAGTGCTGGGATTACAGGTGTGATCCGCTGTGCCCAGCCAAGTATCATTTAGTAACCATCAGATTGATGAAAAAAAAATTACATATTTGGCAGAGTCAAGTGCTGGCAAGGACAGGAAGCAATGGGAAGCCTGTGGATAGATGTGTTAATTGATATAATCGTTTTGGTAAATACTTTGGCAATATCTAGTAGTTGAAGATGCATTTACCTTAACCTAACAATACCATTTTAGCCTTTTTGTCTCTTCAGAAATCTCTTGCTATGTGCACAGAGGAAAAGAACACAAATGCTTAAAGTAACATTATTGTAAATAATAAACATTGTGATTAAATCACAATAATAGCAATAATAAAAGAACCAACCTTGGTATCTATCAAGAAAAGAATGGCCAAATAAAGTATGATATATTCATACAATAAAATATTTATGTTAGCAAAAATAAATAAGCCAGCTCTACTTGTCACAATATGTGTGATCTCAATGCTAAGGGGAAAAAAAAAGCCAGCTACAAAATAAGTATAGTATTAAAAGATCTATGAAATTTAAAACATGCAAACAATACATATGTGCAAAAAGTTTAAAAATTTGCGTGGGAAGGAAACAGGATTCAGGAGGAACATACAGGTGCGTGTAAACTTGATCAGTATTTATTCCTTTCACAGCAAAAATAAAAGATGCGAAGAAAATATGGCACAATGTTATAATTTGACAAAGCTGGATAATAACCCTATGAATATTTGTTGCAATATAGTCTGTAGTTTTCTATATAACTAAAGTGTTTTCTGATTAAAACAATAAGAATAGCATGGATAGAGTTTTTGGCACATCATCTCAGGCTGAAAAAGAGCATGTTTCCTTCCCTTCCCATTCTTGGCTAGAGCCTTATATACAAAGTACCCAGACATTACTCTCTGGTTCTTAACTCAAAGCTAGACTGGAATACTTGGGCTCTTCCTGAGCCAAAGGCATCCTAGGTGGTCCCATCTTACGTCTTCTAACTCAGACATTCTAGGTGGTAGATCCAGACCCACACACATTCTCAGTGCAGAATTTTAAATGCTGAAGCAGTTTCTAGCCTGCGGAAAAGCTCAAGACACAAAGATACAACGCTACACTCCTCATTAAATTAGAACTGTGGATTGCAGAACTGATCATCACATCCTTCCCGATTCTTCTTTCATAGATGAAGAAATGGATGGACAGAAAGAGGAAATGGCTTGTCCACGGTCAATGAGTCAGCGGTAGTATTTCATAGCGAATTTGTGTCTCGTTGACTTCCAAGTCTTTCAACTGGTCTTTGTATGTAAACTCTTTGTGATCCAAAATAAAGTGTTTTGATTTCTATTCTGCTGCACTTTCCAGCTCAAGCAGTGTCTTGGAATGGAGTTAGAACTGGTTCAAGTCCCTACTCCATGACAAAACATTGTGACTATTGGCAGGTAACTTAATCTTCCTAAGTGTTAGTTTCCTCATTTGACAAGGAGGTTAATTATTCAAGGGATTGTTCCTTAGGTTAAGATTGTAGATCCAAGATGGCTGATCACTAGCAGCTCGGGATTGTAGCTCCCACTGAAAGCACAGAGAACGAGAGGACGCCACACTTTCAGATCAATTTTTGTTGCTCACGCACCAGGGGATTCCCAGCGGAGGAGCCCCACGGGTCACCAGTGCGACTCTTGAGGCTGGTGAGGCGGTTTTGCCGCTGCCTTGGTGTGGCGGTTCTTGGTGCAGAGTCAGAAAAGCACCATCAATCTTAAAGCCGCTGTTTTGGCCGGCGCAGTGGGTTGCTCAGATTTTAGCGCCGGAAATCAACAAGTTGGACGTCCATTCAGAAACCCAACTATAAAGACAGTAATGATAAAGACCACAGATGGATAAATCTATAACGAAGGGAAGAAACCAGCCTAAAAAGGCTGAGAATACCCAAAATCAGAACGCCTCTCCTTCTACAGGGGATCACAGTTCCTCATCAGCAATGGAACAAGGCCTGATGGAGAAAGACTGTGTTCCATTAGCAGAAGCAGGCTTTAAAAAGTGGATGATAAGAAACTTCCGGGAATTAAAAGAACTTGTTCTAACCCAATGCAAAGAAACTAAGAACTTTGAAAAAAGGTTTGAAGAAATGTTAACAATAACACACAATTTAGAGAGGAATATAAGTGAATTAATGGAGCTGAAAAACACAACAGGAGAACTTCGTGAACTATGCACAAGTTTTAACAGCCGAATTGATCAAACAGAAGAAAAGATATCAGAGGTCGAAGACCAACTTAATGAAATAAAACAAAAAGACAAGATTAGAGAAAAAACGATAAAAAAGAACGAGCAAAGTCTCCAAGAAATATGGGACTATGTGAAAAGACCTAATCTACGTTTGATAGGTGTACCTGAATGTGACAAAGAGAATCAATCCAAGCTGGAAAATACGCTTCAGGATATTATTCAGGAAAACTTTCCCAACGTAGCAAGGCAGGACAATATTCAACTTCAGGTAATACAGAGAACACCACAAAGATATTCCTCAAGAAGACCAACCTCAAGGCACATAATCGCCAGATTCACCAGGGTTGAAATGAAAGAGAAAATACTGAGGGCAGCCAGAGAGAAAGGTCAGGTTACCCATAAAGGGAAGCCTATCAGACTCACAGCAGATCTCTCAGCACAAACCCTACAAGCCAGAAGAGAGTGGGGGCCAATATTCAACATCCTTAAAGAAAAGAACTTTCAACCCAGAATTTTACATCCAGCCAAACTAAGCTTCATAAGCGAAGGAAAAATAAAATCTTTTGTGAATAAGCAAGCACTCAGAGATTTCATCACCACCAGGCCTGCTTTATAAGAGCTTCTGAAAGAACCACTACAAATAGAAAGGAACAACCAGTATCAGCCTTTCTAAAAAATACCAAAAAATAAAGAACATCAACATAATTAAGAACTTGCATCAACTAATGGGCAAAACAGCCAATTAACATTAAATGGCAATATCAAACTAATACATATTGTTATTAATTCTAAAATTAAATCGACTAAATCCCCCAATCCAAAGACACAGACAGCCAAAAAAAGCCAAGACCCATTGGTATGCTACATCCAGATCCATCTCATATGCAAGGATACACAAAGACTCAAACAAAGGGATGGAGAAAAATTTACCAAGCTAATGGAGAGCAAAAATAAATAAATAGCACAAGTTGCAATTTTTGCTGATAAAATAGACTTTAAAGCAACAAAGATCAAAAGAAGCAAAGAAGGATATTACATAATGGTAAAAGGATCAATGTAACAAGAAGAGCTAAAGATCCTAAATATATACGCACCCAATTCAGGAATACCCAGATATATAATACTTACAAGGAGACTTGGACTCCCACACAATAATAGTGGGAGACTTCAACATCAATATTAGACAGATCGATGAGACAGAAAGTTAATATCGATATCCAGGACTTGAACTCAGATCCGGAACAAGTAGACTTAATTAACATTTATAGAACTTTCCACTTTAAATACACAAAATATACACTCTTATCAGTACCACATCACACCTATTTATAGGTTTAAATGAAATATTGGTTGGCTGCTTGTTAGCTATTTTCTTCCCTCTTTTTTTTTTTATGTCTCTATTATTAAACACAATTACAGGCATACCCATTTTTAGACTGCATTCTAGCCCGGGCAATAAAGCAACACCCCTGTTCTCTCTCCCTCTTCCTCTTCCTCTTTCTTGCTCTCCTTTATTCTTTTTTTTTCTTTTTCTTTTTCTTTTTATTCTTTCTCTTTCTTTCTTTCTTCTTCTAAAAAAAAAAAAGAACACTGTGTCCTAATCC